>NC_030820.1:36593771-36893771 GCF_001704415.2 Capra hircus | reverse complement strand
TGTAGTTTTGCTGAATGTAACTTTTAGTGGTAGATTCAAAGTTTGAAAGTGTTACTCCATCTTCTTTCTTCCTTTAGATTTTTTTTTAATATAAAAACTTGTGCTCATATTTACTAAATTATTTTTGAAGCAGCCCTTGAAAAACCAGTCAGTTGTATGACTGAGGAAAGACACCAATAATAAGGCTTAGCAAACTGCTTCAGCACCACAAAACAATCTTCACTCTCCTAAGACATTTTTACATTTTAATATTCTTCCCATTGCTAGTCTCTTAAAAAATGACTTGAAATTATACTACCTGTAAGGATATATTTTTTTCTGATCTGATATTCCTATAACTGTACAGGCTATTAAAATAAAACAAATAGTGCATGGTTCTTAAGAACAGAGTAGAAATTCCTGGATATTAATCTACCTACTGATTTTCACAATTATTATAACCAAATGTGTCTGAACTGAAGTATTCAACTAAGTTATTTTGAAAAATGCATTATGACTTCAGTACTATTTCTGTTCCAATCAGCTGCCCAAATAGCTGTTAGTTCAATTACGTATCTGTGCATTTGCAATTACCGTAGAATTGGTTAATTGACGTAGCTTGTGTTGTGGAAGAAACATTTTCTTGATTTGGGGATAATGGAAAATAATGTAATTGTAAATGCCATATTATTTATCTCTTTTTTTGAAATAAGCAACACAGTCCTTAAATCCAAGAAATAGTAGAATCATACTTTTCATCATAATATCCTGCCTTTAAAGAATCAGGTAAAATGGCTTTGTTCTGCTTTCTTGGCCATTGCATCCTGTCTAACGCCTAAATGTCTCTAATTGCACAGTGAGATTTGTATCACTCATTGCTTTCTAGTTACATGTAATGTCTTGAAGGATGTAACTAATATTTGTTATGTAACATTTAAAGTATAACTGTTTATACACACACACACACACACACACACGGATCATACCACACCATGACTTTTCCATAATTCACACAATCATTTCATTTGTAAAACTACCTTAAATATTTGGATGGAAAAGCAGCTCTTAATAAAATAAGGCAATACATTTGTGGGTTTTCTAGGACAGATGCTTAGAAGCAGGCCAAGAAAGGATTCACGTGTAAGTAATCTCTGAAGATGTGCTCCTGAAGCATTCTGATGAAGGAACTGGGGAAGTGAGACAAGAAACAAGGGGGAAGCAGGTGGAACAGTTGTGTGATTTCAAGTAAAATCTCCACCTGATCCTGCAGGGAGGCTCTGGAGTATAAATTACAACTCAAATTTGTCTTAACTGGAGACAGAAGAGCTGTGTTCTCAGGTTGTGCTTTGAAATTTGCCAGTCTTTACCCAGTCCACGTTGCTCAGTCCTGCTACCTGCCTGCTCATCACTGCCCCCACCCCTACCCCACCCCACAGTCACCTGCACTTGCTGGGTCTTCGCTGAGGCTGACAGCTCCTCTAGTGGCTTAGTCT
Organism: Capra hircus; assembly: GCF_001704415.2. Taxonomy (NCBI): domain Eukaryota; kingdom Metazoa; phylum Chordata; class Mammalia; order Artiodactyla; family Bovidae; genus Capra; species Capra hircus. The sequence goes on along the minus strand of NC_030820.1, from coordinate 36,892,299 downwards.
CCTCCTCTAGCAGGCTTAGTTGCCTCACGGCATATGGGATCTTCATTCCCTGACCAGGAATCCAATCTGCATCCCCTGCATTGAATGGCAAACTGTTAACCACCGGACCACATGGGAAGTCCCCACCCTTGCTACTCTTGCAGGGTTTAAGCTGGCAAGAGAAAAGGCAGGTAATTTTGAGAACCTTGCACTTTGGTTACTGCTGTTGTGAAAGAAAAGTGAAAGTGTTAGTCGCTCAGTGGAGTCCAACTCTTTGCGACCACATGGACCGTAGCTTGCCAGGCTCCCCTGTTCATGGAATTCTCCAGGCAAGGATACTGGAGTGGGTTGCCATTCCCTTCTTCAGGGGATCTTCCCGACCCAGTGATCGAACTCATATCTACCTCATTGTAGGCAGATTCTTTACCTTCTGAGCCACCAATACAAATAACTATATAAACTAAAAGAGATTGGAGAAATCTTTGTTGTTTGTTCTTGGAACTTTCCCTAATCCTCCATTATTCAAAAGTTGGGTCCTTTATGACCTGCTTTTTCTATGGGATGTGCTTTTCTGCCAGTTCTTTTGGACACATATTTTTCAAGCACTTCATTGCTAATTAGCAGAGAGGTAGAGGGGAACCATGCAAGAAGCATAAGAAATATTTCGTGTGGCGGTAAACCTGAAATTGGCCAGCTAAATCAAGTCTTTGCCTAATCCGTAACATGTTTTCTCCCCCCGCTCTTCTGTTCTATCGGCACATTTGAAGAGTTTGTTCTTTGTTTATGAACACGCACACATCCATAAACATCGGAGTTTTGTATGCCCTTTGCTCACTGTGGGTAGAGCTTTTCTATTTGTGATGCAACAAGAAGAGATGGGAGTTAAATATCTAGAGACCTGCTGCTTTGCCTTTAAATCTGTGATGACCATCATTTTGTCACTAAGTCTCCTAAGGTTTCAGTTTCTTATTTAGTTTTATTTAGTGTGGGAAGTTGGAAAAGATGCTTAGTTAAGTTCCTCCTGGATTTAAAAACCATGGGATTTCCCAGCTCTTCCAGGATCAGTTGACAATTTAGTACATAAGCTATGCATTTTCCTGTATCTTGACTGTGAAATGTCCAGATTCCAGGCACCCAACCCCTAGAGGATGTATCATCTAGTTAAAGCTTGAGTTACTTTGACAATATTTTCGAAGATATGAGAAAAAGGACTAGAAATTCTTTTCTGTAATTGTACCATTTTTAGATACCTTCTTGTGGTATAGCTTCTTCAACCAAGATACTACTATAGTCAAAGCTACGGTTTTTCCAATAGTCATGTACAGAAGTGAGAGTTGGAACATAAAGAAGGCTGAGTGCTGAAGAACTGATGCAAAATTATCAAAAACTGCAGTGCTAGAGAAGACTGGCAAGGAGATCAATCCAATCGATCCTAAAGGAAATTAACCCTGAATATTCATTGGAAGGACTGATGCTGAGCTCTAAAACTTTGGCTACCTGATGCGAAGAGCCAACTCATTGAAAAAGGTCTTGATGCTGAGAAATATTGAGGGCAAGAGGAGAATGGGTGGCAGAGGATGAGATGGTTAGATACCATCACTGACTCAATGGACAGTTTGAGCAATCTCCAGGAGATAGTGAAGGACAGGGAAGCCTGGCCTGCTGCAGTTCATGGGGCCACAAAGAGTTGGACAAGACTAGGTGACTGAACAGCAACAGTCACATGATTAATGTTTGAAATATAACTTAAGCAAATGCGTCATTCTTTAAAACATCAGCTTTATCCTAGGGCTCTCCCTAGTACAAGTCTTGGTCCTATATATTTGACCATGAAACATCAATCTGTTTGCTATGCCAAATTCAGTTCATCAATCTCATCCAACCAGAATATAACTGGGAAAAAAAAAAAAGAATAACTCATTAGAAAAATAATGAATCTGAAAGCAACTGTTTTAAAGAAGCAAAATAAAATCAATTTGGTGTTGCTTTAATTTTTGATGATTTACAGTAAGAGTTCTGATGCCCAGAAGGTACCATTTGACATTTTCATCTCCAGTGCTGTGAAGAGATTAGCACTTACTGGTATTGATTTAAACTAGGATTTATACCAGGGCTGTCATTTTTATGGAAAGCACAATAAAAAAGATTAGAAAGAAATTGCCAAGTGGCCTGGGTGTAATCAATTGTACAATGCTTTCATTGGGAATTTGCAATTTTACCAAGCAGAAAGTTAACATGCAGGATAAGCAACAGGAAATGAAATTCACATGAGAACTTAAGATTGTGTCCAGGCCAGAACCTAAACACATCACACAATAAGACACAAGCCAGAGTTCAGCATCACTCTGCTGATTTTCCATGGAGTTTGAGAAAAATCTGTAAAAGACAGCATTTTAAAGCCTACTCCAGTGAAACAGACCCTTGATGATGGACTAAGTGAAACATTAATGATGAATTTCAAGACAGAATATTTAGGAAGAATTTCTGAGAGCTGAAGTCAAGATGGAATCAACAGTGTATTTCCCTTTTATTTGGTTTTGACTGAGAAAGGAGAGTTAGTCTAGGATTGACTGAAGGTCAGGAAGGGTGGCCTCTGAGGAACTCATTTGTTCACTTCTGCAGCTGCACTCAAAACTCAGGAAAGCAGAGAGACGATAGTGTGGGGGCAGTGCTGATTGCTACATTCTGAATCCAGATTTACCCAGCAGTTGGCAGTGTGACATGAGAGCATGAGAGACAAACAAATCAAAAGGATGTGAACAGAGATTCCTTGACATTCCAGCAAAGAGATTCCCAAGCAACCCCAGGCAATCTGCTTTACCCAGAGAGAAAACTCTATTTACTATACAATTAATCACAGATTAAACACGTACTTGATGGCAGTAATTACACAGAGGGCTCAAGATGAGAAATTAAAACATGGGAACATCGCACATAAGTGGCTCACAACATACAGGACAGAGGGATAAATATGATATTTTTCCATCTCAGGAGAGGAGGTAGTAACGTCTTCCTGGGAGGGGAGGAGGAAGAGGATCAAGGATAGCTTCTGGGGGCGGTGGGGGTGGGGATGATCATAAAGCAGGGTTTTGGAAGACGAGAGAGAAAAGAGGATTCTGGGGTGAGGGAGTGGTAGGTATGGGGGAGGGGTTGCAGAACCATGACCTCTGTTGGGATCACATAGATCAGGAGTTGGGAAAGGGGTCCCGAGTTTACCTTTATTCTAGAGGCAGTGGAGAAAACTTGGCGGGTGTCAGGTATGTGTATGTGTGGTGTCAACAGGGGCCGGGCAGGGAGAGTGAGCGTTCAGAACTGTGTTTTAGGAAGACTGTCTGCTGCCGAGCTGGTCTTCACCCTCCGGCCCCTGTAATGACCTTGTTCATAGTCCCCCAGTGTCCCCCTTGCCTCTAGAGTGAGGTTTTCTAAAAGGGTCGCCCCCTCTGCTTACACCTGTCAGTCGCTGCCCCTCTGATGTGGTTCGGCCTGTGACAGCCGCTCCAGCCATGTCTCCTGGTACCCAGCAGAAATGCGCTGCCTTCTTAATTCCTTCAAACACACCTGTCTCAGAGCCTTGGCATGAATGCTTTGTCTTCCCACCACTCCCGCCCTCTCCATGCACACTCCCTTAGCTGCCAGATGCCCCCTCCTCAGACAGGTCTTCTTCAGCCACTTACTCTGTGTATTCAGTATGATTATGAGTGGATGGATGGATAGATGGGTGGATGGATGGATGGATGAGCAAAGAGAGGCAGGGAACATTAGAGGCAACATGTCCCTCAAGAGGTTTGTAAGAGTCTGAGAAGAGGTAATAGAAGCATGTGAGATTAAGGATAATGAAAGGTGCTGGGGGATTACATGGCTATGGCAGAGATGGGGATGGGGGGACTGAAGGAATATGAGAAGCAGAGGATCCCTTCCAGCTTCTGGAGCAGAGGACTGGAGGATGAAGGGAACATTTTCAAAGGGAAGCAGGAATGATCAGAGAGTAAATAAAGATATTAGCTAATTGTTATAAGGCACATGTCTGCCAGCACTGTGCCTCATGCATATTATCTCACTCTCGTCTCCACTGTAGATCGATACTCTCATCACCATCATCATTTTCTTTTGATGAATCTGAGGCTCGGAGAGGTTAAGCAACTTGCCCAAGATCTCACAGTGAAAAGTAGACCCCAGATGTTAGGGCAGCTCTATTTGATGCAGTTCACGTAAACTTAACTTACTTTGGCTATTGCTATAAGTTTTTGATTGTGAGAATCAACTACCACAGCACATGAAAATTCAGGAGGTATATAAATTGGAGACAGCTCTGTATTCTGCAGAGTGTTATAAATGCATTGTGCCTGCTAATATCTTGGAATTTTTTAAAGCAAAAAGTTCACCTACTATTTGGGCTCAGTTGCTCAGTCCAACTCTTTGCAGCCCCATGGACTGCCACCCACCAGGCTCCTCTGCCCATGGAGTTTTCCAGGCAAGAATACTGGAGTGGGGTGTCATTTCCTACCCCAGAGGATCTTCCCGACCCAGGGGCTGAACCCACGACTCTTGCGTCTCCTGCTCTGGCAGGCAGGTTCTTTAGCACTAGCAGCGAGGAAGCCCCCTCCACTTACGGTTTAACTTGAATATTTTATGCAATAGACAATCTATTCCCCTCTACCTGAAACCCATAGAAATATGAATGCTAACTCCCCCGCACAGTGCTTACAAGGCTGCTGCTTAAGCTGGGTGATCTGAGCACTGGGCAAACTTGAGAGTGGCAGAGTGCCCATGATGTGAGCATGCCCCCGGAGCTGGGCACTATGGCAGCTCCCAAGGTCTTCTGACGCATGATCTACAACTGTCATTCACTTAGCAAAACAAGGTAAGTGGAATGTTTTCAGAGAAATAGAAGAAATGAAAAAAATTGAAGTCTTTGCCATCGGTGGTAAAAAGGCTCAGCTCCTTTGAAAGGATGTCACAAAAATATCTCTGAAAGGTATGGGGACCAGGGCAAGTCTTTAGCACACCGTAAGTCTTGGCAGCTGGACACCAGTAGGGAAACAAAGCAAACTCAAGGCTGTTTTCATAAATATTTTATTCTCAGCAAGAACCTTGACCTTTGCTCAAAGCTAAGCCCTTTATAAACATATAAATGGGCAGTCATTTCCTATGAAATTACCTATCAAATCAAGTAGTAGTTGAAAACACTGCTTAGGATTTTTTTTTTTTTCCCATTTAGGCAAATCACATCAATCATGCTAGTGGGCTAAATTTTACAGTTTCTTCACTCTCTCCTTTATTCCTTTTTTGTTTTCTTTCTAATTTGCATACAATTCACCTTTTAAATTTCTTTTCTTATAAAATAGAATACATATAGGTGGCTCAGACAGTAAAGAATCTGCCTGCAATGTGAGAGACCCAGGTTGGATCCTCGGGTTGGGAAGTCCCCTGGAGCAGGAAATGGCATCCCACTCAAGTACTCTTGCCTGGAAAACTCCATGGGCAGAGGAGCCTGGTGGTCTGCAGTCCATGGGGTCACAAAGAGTCAGCAAATGACTTAGCAACTAACCAACTAACAGTGAAGGCCATTTTGATTGCCCTCATTTTTTTTTGGCACATCATAAATAATAATATTATTATTTTATTACTGTCTTATATAGTCAATCATCACTAAGATTTACCTACATATTTATCTCTTCCTTCTATTTTCATATATTCTAGCTTATTCTTATTTGCTGTTTCTGCTGATTCTCATTCATTATGTCTTATTTGTGCGTGTGCCTATTTATCTTTGGCTATGTGCTGGACATTGTTTGAAATATTATTTATGAAAATAATTTGTAATACAGGATGAATTTTTTTCCTCCAAAGATTTTCCATTGACTTTCTTAGGCTCCTAGGAGCACTGGCTAGCTGGGATCATCTTAACCCAGTTTTAAGATTTGCAACTTTCTGGACTACTAAAATATTGAAGCAAGGCTGCAGTCTGTATAAAGACTGGTTTATGTTTGTTTCACTCTTGGAATCTTACACCAAAATGGGGTGTGATTTACTGTGGTAGGTTCAGAACTCTGGCTTGTATGGCCTGGTGAGATTTTTCAAAACAGCAATTCAGATTATCAGCCCTGATATTAGGACTACAGTTTTTCCAGTAGTCATGTACAGATGCAGGATTTGGACTATAAAGAAGGCTGAGTGCTGAAGAATTGACACTTTCAAACTGTGGTGCTGGAAAAGACTCTTGAGAGTCCCTTGAACAGCAAGGAGATCAAACCAGTCTATCCTGAAAGAGGCCAACCCTGAATATTCATTGGAAGGACTGATGCTATGCCAAAGCTCCAATAGTGGCTAAACTATTGTGAAGTAGTAATAGAAGAATTGACAGAATAGTAGTAATAGTAGAACTGTGGCCACCTGATGCAGAGAACTGACTCATTGGAAAAGACTCTGACGCTGGGAAAGATTGAGAGCAAGAGGGAAAGGGCGTGACAAAGGAGGAGACAGTTGAATGGCATCATGACTCAATGGATGTGAGTTTGAGCAGACTCTGGGAAATAGTGAAGGACAGGGAAGCCTAGTGTGCTGCAGTTCTTGGGGTCATAGAGTGGGACACGACTTAGTGACTAAACAGCAACAATTGTCCTTGGGATGAAGGTTGCCCAGAGTTCTGGGCTTGCCTTTCTTGATTCCCTTTCTCTCCCAGATCTTGGTCCAGAAATTCCTTATTTTTGTTAGCTTTTGGTGCTTTTATGTATTCTTTCTGTTTGTCTAGTTTAGACATTACCTAGTCATTTATTTGGAGAAGGCAATGGCACCCCACTCCAGTACTCTTGCCTGGAAAATCCCATGAACAGAGGAGCCTGGTGGGCTGCAGTCCATGGGGTCGCTGAGAGTCGAACACAACTGAGCAGCTTCACTTTCACCTTTCACTTTCATGCATTGGAGAAGGAAGTGGCACCCCACTCCAGTGTGCTTGCCTGGAGAATCCCAGGGACGGGGAGCCTGGTGGGCTGCCGTCTATGGGGTCACACAGAGTTGGACACGACTGAAGTGACTTAGCAGCAGCAGCAGCAGTCATTCATTACCAGGAACAGAAGGTTTCCTAACTTACCCTTTTCATTTAGAAAAAGACAATTTTTAGATTAGTTTTCGCATAAGGAGAAAGTATTGTAAAAAAATAAATAAATAAATAAAATTAGAAAGTAACTCTAATGGGATTAAGCCCACCAAACAAAATGCACTATTCTGTAGACTTTAACCATTTTCCTACTGTCAGTTCTAGAATATTTTCAACCTGTAAATTATTAGTTTTCTATCAAATCTACATCAAATCTGTTAGAACTTTGTAAAATTAATTTTTTTGCATAAATGCAAATTATGCTAAATCCTAATATTCTGATTATTTTATTTGAGGGTTTTTTCCTTTGCACTGTTTATGAATTCAAGGAAAGAATCTGATCCAATAAGTGATTCATTTCACACTAATGAATACAAACACCACTTCACCTTGTTCTGATTTATTTCCCTACAGAATTAAACTACAAAGTGAAACAAGGCTTCAGGTGAATAAAAACCATTATGAATCCTAAGCATGTATTGTCACTGCTTTTAACAGTTCCAGGGGTATGTGATGAAAAGCTCAAAAGACTTAAGGTTTGGAGAGAAAACTGATAAGACAAATCAACTAAAACTTGATTCCCAGTGGAACCATGAAACAAGATTTTCTAGGCACCTGTTCTTTATGTGGCCAGATGAAAAGCAAGGTCATGTTGGGTCGTTAACATTGAATCTTATATTTAGATAGTGGCTTCCCAATTGGTGCTGTTAGTAAAGAATCCTCCTGCCAATGCAGGAGATGCAAGAGATGCAGGTTCTATCCCTGGATGGGGAAGATTCCCTGGAGTAGGAAATGGCATCCCACTCCAGAATTCTTGCCTGGAAAATTCCATAGGCAGAGGAGCCCCGTGGACTACAGTCCATGGGGCTGCAAAGAGTCTGACATGACCGAGCGACTGAGAACATATATTACATTTAGATAGACAGATTATTAATGTGCACCAGGTAAAAAAAATACCACAAGCAAAATAATGAACAGAATCACATGCTGAGAGCTACAATAATTTCACGGAAACTGAGGTGAAAAGGACACAAGTGTGAGGTGTGTTCTCTTTCCTTGTCATGTGCTCTAAATTCCTCTTTTCCTCTATTCCACCCTGGGGACCAATGATCTTCTGTATATAATGGAAAAAGCTAGAGAAGGAAGGTATGTACCTAGTGCTGGGCCTTTAATGCATCCAGACTGAACCAGTATTGTGGCTTAAAGTACCAATTTGTTGCTAATAGAGTCCTTATAGCTTTCGCTGTGTGCGTTATGCAGCCGAATCAAGGACCAGGTGACTGTGGGAGCTTTAAGACTTTAGTCGTTAAACAGAAATAAAACTGTGCAGCGCCTTCCTGGCCAGCCAAGTGAGCAGCAACTGCAGCTAATAGAGATTCGATTGAAAGTCAGAAGATGCTCCTGTTTTGGAAGGCTTCTCAGATGCCTTTGGACAAACTGTCTCACTATTCAGCATTCTCCACAAATACTTACTTGGGGCTTATTTGTTTACACTCTGGGCCCAGGACTATACTGCTTGCTGGAGATCATGACCTTGGGCCTGGCATTGGAAGCTTACTGTTTAGTTGGGAAGCATAACGTAGACATTGGAGCCTACTGTCCCGCATTCAGTTCTGTGTCCTGCCGCCCCCTGAGCCTTGCTTTCCTCATCTATGAAGGGGGGATAACAAATGCTATTTACAGGACTGCTTTCAGAATCACAGACCCAAGTGAGCACAGGATAAACACAACGGTTGCTGCTGCTGTAGTGCTGGTAGTTGTTATTAGTAATTGGAGTATTTAGCACAGGATATGTGATTATCAAAATAGACCACAAATGATAAACGATAAGTAAGTATAAAAGGTCTCTAGAGTCAAAACTGTGGTTTTTCCAGTTGTCATGTATGTATGTGAGAGTTGGACCAAAAAGAAGGCTAAGCACTGAAGAATTGATGGTTTTGAACTGTGGTGCTGGAGAAGACTCTTGAGAGTTCCTTGAACTGCAAGGAGATCAAACCAGTCGATCCTAAAGGAAATCAATATTCATTGGAAGGACTGATGCTGAAGCTGAAGCTCCAATACTTTGGCCACCTGATGTGAAGAGCTGACTCATTGGAAAAGACCCTGATGCTGGGAAAGATTGAGGGCAGGAGGAGAAGGGGGTGACAGAGGATGAGATGGTTGGACGGCATCACCGACTGAATGGACATGAGTTTGAGCAAACTCCAGGAGATAGTGAAGGGCAGGGAAGCCTGGTGTGCTGCAGTCTATGGGGTCACAAAGAATGGGACACATCTTAGTGACTGAACAGCAACAACAACAAGTATAAAAGAAAAATGTTACTTGAGAACCAAACCATCTATACCCACACAGTGTAAAGCCTACCTTGAATGACTTTCATATTCCACTGTCTTTATCAACATGCTGTCACTATTTCAGAAAATTCTTGCCCAAGAAATTACAAATAACTTGGTTGGTCATTCCAGAAACTTCCCTGAAAGATTAATCAACTCTTCAAAGAAAGAACAAAATGACATTTTATATCCTGAAGCTTTGAACCTTACAATTTAATTGTCACCACAAATTCCCTACCCTGCTGTGTTTACCAGTTCTAAAGCATTATGTCAAGATCCTTATCATTCCTAACCTAGCCCACAGCCCCTCCTACTGTAAGGTTCACTTTAAACTAGATTTCAAATCTACTTTATCTTGCCCCCTCTGAAGTGCTACTAAGATCTGCTAAGTAATACTCTCCCTTACCATAGAAGAGTCCACTCAATTCTGTCTTATCAATAAATGACAACTAACACCGGGCCTTATTCCCAGGAATCACTCAGGAATGATTGGATAGACATCTGAAGTGACTGAGAACACTAATGCCATCTTCACAGTGTACCTTTCCCAGATGACTTTAAAGTGTGACTCAGGTCATGTTAAATATTAATACAATTAATGCTTATTTATATTTAAACATTAATATTTTAAACTATTAATTATTAAATTAAGGAGAAGGGGATGACAGAGGATGAGATGGTTGGATTGCATCACCAACTCAATGGACACGGGTTTGATCAGACTCCGGGAGATGGTGAAGGACAGGGACGCCTGGTGTGCTGCAGTTCATGGAGTCACAAAGAGTTGGACACAACTGAGTGACTGAACAATAACAAAATTAATGTTACAAAAACTATTATGTATTGAGTATTCCTTATTAGTTAGACGTTGTTCAAGTTTCCTATTAAAGGGTAATTTTATAAGAGGTAAAATCATGACACTTATACAGATAAAGATGAGTACCCATCAAAGAATCATTTAACTGGTAGCTCATGCATCTGGGTTATGTTCACCTTCCATTGTCTTTGAGCCATGTCACAACTCTGCAACTTGTAGGAAACCAAGAGTAATACAAATGAGTCTTGCCCATGAAATGCAAATTCATTCCAGTGAAAGGCAAGTGATCAGTGCCTTGTGGGGGAATCCCTAGTGGCTCAGCGGTAAAGCATCCACCTGTGATGGAGACGCAGTTTCAGTCCTTGTGTTGGGAAGACCCCCTGGAGAAGGAAATGGGGGCCATCTCCAGTATTCCTCTCTGGAAAATCCCATGGACAGAGGAGCCTGGTGGGCTATGGTCTATGGGGTTGCAAAGAGTCGGACACAACTTAGCAACTAAACCACCACCACCACCAATGTTTTGTGGCTTTTAACTGGTTTTTCATCTAGCTGTAAATTTATTTTAGCATTTCTTGTCTATACCTGTAACTGTGTGGTACTTTGGATTCTCCACTGAACTGGTTGTAGTATCTTTCCAAAATGTTTTCCTAGGTGGTTGGACTACTTGACATTCCCACCAATAGTATATGAGAGGCCTCCACATACTTACCAAGACCAGGAGTGGTCAGTCTTTGATTTTAGTAATTCTAATAGATGTGTAATGGCATCTCATTGTGATTTTAATTTGCATCTTCACAATGACTAATGATGTGGAGTATCTTTTCTTGTGTTTATTTGACATCTGTGTATCTTCTTTGGTGAAGTGTTTGTTCAAATCTTTTCCATCTTTCACTGGATTGTTTACTTTCTTATTATTGAATTTTCAGTATTCTTTATGTATTTTAGACACAAGTCCTTCATCAGTTAGGTGCTTTGCAAATATTTTCTCTCAGTTTGTAGTTTCTCTTTTTATTCTCTTGGTAGTGTCTTTCAAAGAACGGATGGGTTTAATTTTGATTAAGTTCAATTAATCAGTTTGTTCTTATGTGTATACTTTTGTTGTCATATATAAGAAGCCTTTGCCTAAACCAAGCTGCAAATATTTTCTCCTATGTTTAATTTTTTTTTACATTTCTGGGTTTTACATAGAATTCTATGGTACATTTTGTGTTAATTTTTGTATACTGTGCCAGGTATGAATCAAAGACATGAATATCCCATTTTTAGAATCCACTTTGTGAAAGACTACCCTTCACTGTCACTCTCCAGTTTAATCAGCTCTTAACAATCTAAGATAGTGATGGGAAAATATCCATACATATGTGTATGTGTGAGCACACACACATGTGCGTCTATATACTGATCAGCAGGAATGTGCGTTTTTAGATTCCAAGAGTTCCCTGTCTTAGTCCTTACCATTTTTATTTCAGATGCCCAAAGATGGCTCTTAAATCTTTTTTTAAAAAAAAAAAACATATATAACCTCTTGAAGGAAGAGTTAGTAGCTCAGTGTAAATTGCTGTCAGGGATGAGAGATGTTACTGTGGAAAGTCAATATTGCCAGGTCTAAGATGAGACTGAGTGTTTTCAAGTGACACCATAAGTGATCTGTGTCTGGTCTCTCCCATCACCCTTTTCCTCCTCTCCCAGTCAACCCCAGGCCAACCTTCCTTTCACATGGTTCCTCCAGCCCAGTGGATGAACCCTTCTGCTTTAAAGGTGAAGAAGGAAGAAATTTTATTTTTCTCTCCTTAGCTAATTTTTCTTACATTTTATTTTATTTCAAAATGTATTTATTTATTAATTTTTATTGTGTTAGTTTTGCCATACAGTGAAGTGTATTGGCTATATGTATACATATACACAGGCTTCCCAGGTGGTGCTAGTAGTAAAGAACCAACCTGCCAATGCAGCAGATGTTAAGAGACTCGGATTTGATCCCTGGGTTGGGAAGACCCAGTGGAGAAGGGCATGGCAACCCACTCCAGTATTCTTGTCTGGAGAATCCCATGGACAGGGGAGCCTAGCTACAGTCCACAGGGTTGCAAAGAGTTGGGTTTGACTGAAGCAACTTAGCATGCACCCATGCATACATACACGCCCTCCCTCTTTAACCTGCCCCCTCCCACATCCCACTCTCTAGGTCATTGCGGAACACTGAGTTGAGCTCCTTGTGCTATATAGTAGGTTCCTAATTTTGATTTTCATAAGGTCTTCTGGTGCTGAGGCTGCCCCCAAGATGCAGATCCATCTAGACTAACCAGAAGGAGGGTGGATCCCTTACTGCTCATAAGCTCGGAGGATATGTCTAACCCTATGCAGGTCCTGCCACACTGATAGCTCTATGTGAAGTTTCTAGTCTCTGAGGCGATGCAGAAGACTGATGCTATCATGGAGCTGATTGACAGGAACCTCTTTCCACCCTGGATTGGCAAACTAGCCTCTCCTGCCTGTCTGCATTTGCCTGTAAAATGCATCTAGCTAACTGACTAACTTATCTTTTAGAACAAGAAGTCCTGCTATATTGTCATATGGTGCATGTCTGTGCAGTCAAAGAGGCTTAACTAAATGAATAAACAAGCAAGAAAAAGACTGCAAAGGAGTGGCAAACAGCATAGAAAACATGGCAAGATTTGTAAAGAATCCCAGGAAAGGGACGCGTCAGAGAACATTTTTCACCACCCCATCCCACCACTGCGTGGATCTATGGGAAGCAGGTGGTCATTGTGTCCCGCCACTGTTTTGAACACAATTCAAGTCTTTGGTGCGGAGAACTCAGTGACCCTATGTACGACCTTACTTTTCACTCCCAGAATGGCTTTAGAGATTTCACGGTTCCCGTGGTGGGAAGCTTAGAGGACTCCTGAGACATCCTGTGACTGTGCTTGGCTCCGTCCCCAGCCCAGACTGTAATTTTGCATCTGGGGTAACCACATTGGCAACACCAGGGATGGGTTTTAGTCATTTCTCTCACAAGTGCCCCGCAACTGTCCTGACTTGACTCCTCACCAATCCCTTCAAAGGGACTATTTCTTGATTCCAAGTGGAAGGTGTCCTGTAGTTCCTCTCACGAACAGATCCTTCGGGTGCAGCCTGACTTCACCAGGAGCCCGGGCAGGAGCTGAAGCAGTCATCAAAGTTGCTGCCAGGTGCTTGTCTCTGAGGGATTCCTCATGGTGCAGGGCCCTCCACGTCTGGTCTAGGAGCTAAAGGAACGGAAGGCCTGATGGTGGTTGACGCACCAACGTTAGGGAAACTCAACACCCTGAACAGAATTCACACTTTATAGCCTGCTTTGTTTTATTTAAAATGAGGTGTAGACAGAAAGATCCCTGTAGCAGAAGAGAAAGTCCCGAAGTAGACCCAAATACATACAAAAATGGATCATTTATAGCAGCATTACGACTCCAAGATAGACATGTGGAAAAACAATTAAATTTAATCATCAAAACTGAAACTCTTCATAATTACAAGAGAGGACTTTAAAAAATAATCTTGATGTGGAAAAGACTTCCAAAGCATGACCTGAAAGCCAGCAGCTATAAATATTAACTACATAAAAAAAAGAGGAAATCCTGTATGGTAAACATCTTATATGTAAAGTAAAATCAAAAGACAAATGATACATAAAAGCGAATTGTAATTCATATTCAGATTAATTACTTGAACATAAAAAGGTTCATAGACACTGATTACACAAAATATCAAAACCACAGCAGAGGGACTTCCCTGATAGTCCAGTGGTTAAGACTTTACGCTGCTAATGCCTGGGTCGACAGTTTGGTCAGGGAACTAAGATCCCACATGCCTTGCAGCTCAGCCAAAAGATTTGAAAAAAAAATTTCGAGTAAACAAAAAACAAACAAAAAAAGCACAGCAGAAAATTGGCTGCGGATGCAACCAGATATTACAAATGATCTTGAAATAACAAGCCCATGAATAATAGAAATTCACTTTCAAATGACAATTAGAATATAATTTTCAAATTTATAATCAAAGCATTTAGTAACTTTGTGATACTAAGAGTACTAGCATATGCAAGCTTGAAATCTTGCTTCTGGGGCTGTTCAGTGTTTACTATGGGGGCAGTTGGTAGTAGCCAAGAAGATTGTAACTATGCAGTTGTAGGTCAGCATCTTCTGAGTGTTTATTGTAGAGATACACTCACATATATGTACAGAATTTTGGTGTGTCCAGGTGTGTTAGTTTTCTGTGGCTGCAATAACAAATTACCCCAAATTGGTGGCTTAAAATAAGAGAAGTTTATTTTCTCGTATCTCTGGAGGCCAGACATAGGAAATTAATATCCCTGGGCAGAAACCAGCGTGTGGGTAGGACCACACTTCATCTGGAGGCTGGAGAGGAGAGCCACTCCCCGCCTTTTCCAGCTCCTGGTGGCCGATGGCTTTCCTTGACTTGTTGCCACATGATTTCAAACATCTATTTCAGCATCTAAGCTGCATAAACATCTCTGTCCACAAAATTCTTCTGTTCCCTCCCTCTGAATAAGATACAATGATATGAAGTGAAGGTCAAGATAACCATTTGGGGGCCACCAGATACTGGAAGGGAAGACAAAAAGACATTAATTTCACGACAACATTCTGAAACTTGGGCCAGGATTCTCCAGCTCAAAGGGGTTTGATTTTGCAGGGGAGTCTGGCAAGATAGGAAATGCAGGACAAGAACCATAAGTCCAGGCATTTCTCCCTGGGATTTGCCCCAAGTTAGGACATTTCTGTAGCTCACTTCTTCATCACTGGGACTATGGTCTGTTCAGTAGGTGTGGCTGTGCTGTTAAGAGGAACTCTGCACAGTGGGGCCCCTTCTACTTGGACATCGGGAAGCCACTTCCTGTAGCTGGTGGTGGTCTCTAATCAGAAGAAGTTGGGACAGAAAGACTCGAGACTGAGACAGATCCCATGGGCCCCAGAGATGTCTGTGGTTCTTCCTGTCTTCTAAGAGCCTCACTTCAGTCCCTGGGGTCCCAGGTGAGTTCCTTGTCTTGAACCTTCACACTTGTCTTTTATTCCAGCTAATTTGAGTTTCTCCTTCTTGCAACCCTAGGAGATCTGATGGGAACATGCGTCCATTTCTTTTCTCCACCACTCAAAAATTTTAATATGTGTTGAAGATTTTGGACCAGAAAATGTGTAAAGATTTCAAAGACAAAGGATATCAAAATAACATAACAAATTTCTGAATTCTCTCACATATTAAAACTTGTAAGACAAAAATATTATTTATGTTTGTCATTATGGTATAGATAAAAAAATAGTACCCTTACTAAAATTAATTCATTATATTCGTCAAAATTCCTAATATTAGAGTGAAAATATCCAGATACTTATAAATAGGTGTTCAAAAGTTTATTTTGGACATCATTCTTTGGTGTTCATAAAACTGCATATATTATTATGTATCTATTTATGATACAGTCTTTTCAGACTATACATTCAATGTAAATTGGAAATGAAAAAATATAAATTAGATATTACTATAAAAGGAGTTTTAAGGGTTAAATATTTTGACTTCATAGTGCCCAAAGGTTTATGAACAAGATTTACTTATTAAACTTTAAAATAACCACCTAATTCTTTGATACTTCTATATCTACATGTTCCAGAAATTAAAAAAAAAGTTAAGTCTATAGGCAGATAATTCAACTCTGAGTTGACAATTATTTATGACTCTTTCTATTGGCTGTTCAACAATATATGGAGCTAAGAATTTCAACACTGCTTTTGAAATGAAATGGATGCATATCACACAACGTGAAGTCAATGCTTTTAACACCTAGAAGGGATCAACACATAACATTGTTATGCGTATGCAAAACTGTGATCACAATGATGTAAGCTGGCAAAGGCAATAGGGACTGTGAGGCAGTGAAAAGATGCCCCTTTAGATTCTGGCACCCTCATGTCTTAAAGGTGACATCGTCATTTCTCATGTCATTTAAGCTTTCTGAGATGATTTTTTTCATCTGTATTTGGGGAAAATACTACATGCTGCTTTGCATGGAGGATTAGAGATAACATTTGTGTGGTACTGAGCACTGAAGAATTGATGCTTTTGAACTGTGGTGTTGGAGAAGACTCTTGAGAGTCCCTTGGACTGCAAGGAGATCCAACCAGTCCATTCTGAGGGAGATCAACCCTGGGATTTCTTTGGAAGGAATGATGCTAAAGCTGAAACTCCAGTACTTAGGCCACCTCATGCGAAGAGTTGACTCATTGGAAAAGACTCTGATGCTGGGAGAGATTGGGGGCAGGAGGAGAAGGGGACGACAGAGGATGAGATGGCGGGATGGCATCACGGACTCGATGGATGTGAGTCTGAGTGAACTCCAGGAGTTGGTGATGGACAGGGAGGCCTGGCATGCTGCGACTGGGTCGCAAAGAGTTGGACACGACTGAGCTACTGAACTGAAATGGACTGAACTGAACTGAGCAGTGTCTGGTACCTAGTAGGTGCTTGATAAATAGTGACAGGTCATTGTGACGATGAACAAGCAATGAACTAGTCGGTTGATTTTGACCATAATGGCAAATGTCAAGGCAAAATGAAAACCACATTCCTGTGAACACATGCATCTGAAATCAACACGTGAAATTGCCAATGAGCAGGTCTGTAAGAGGGATTGGAATGTGCGTGGACATGTAAGCAGACTGTGGATAACGAGGAAACTGCCTGATAAAGAGTAAGGCTGTCGAGGAACTGACTGGCAAAGAATAAATCGCATCACATGGAGAAACTTGGGGCTTACTTCACCTGGGGCAGCGTATCCTGAAAGCCGACAGAGAGCCGAGGAATTCCTACACGTTGGATAAGGAGACACACTGCTGCTGCTGCTAAGTCACCTCAGTCGCGTCCGACTCTGTGTGACCCCATAGACGGCAGCCCACCAGGCTCCCCCGTCCCTGGGATTCTCCAGGCAAGAACACTGGAGTGGGTTGCCATTTCCTTCTCCAAAGGAGACACACTAATGACCATTATTAGAGAAACTGTGGTAACTGTGACAGCAACGTGCAAAGCAGATGGGTTAACCTCCAAATACACTGTGGGTATTAACAGACCTGAAAACCACAGGTTTCTGTGCTATTTCCTCTAAGGCTCTAAGCCCATGTGATCTTGAACCACAAAAGGTATCAGTCAGTTCCCCTGACAAAGTTCAAGTCCTTTTGCTGTGGTGCATAGTAAACTGCATAATATTCACCTGGGATATAAATCATGTTAAAATGCAGATCTGGGCTGGGTGTGAACATGCTCCCAACCACAACTTTGAGAAGTAAGGCTCTAGGGGACAGAAAAACTCATTGGTGAAAATAATTTGCCCTGTTCCTAAGTTTTTCCACTTCTAAAAGGCAGTATTTACAAAAAATGATTTGACAATGAACAGAACAACAGAGTCCCCAAACTTGGGAAAGTCTGGGTGTTGGAGAATAGCTTTGGGGTTGAAAGCTGTGGCATCAGTTTCCAACTGGTATCCAGATTATGCTCTGTCCCTCCACACCTGGGCACTTCCTCCAACTTGCCCTGCCCCTTAATATCTGTGCTGTAGGTAAGAAACGTGTAGATACGATCTCTGGGTGAAAACAGGAGGCAGCCTATGGAATCATGTCATGCGAGTGTCTGTAATCCTTTCAACTGTGACAGTTCATTGTCACTTAGCAGAAATTGCTGGTTATGAATATTTAACAAATTTGCAATTAGCTCATCTACCAACATGATCACCGAAATGGAATAAGCCATTGAATAAAGCTGCTAGGATTATGTACATAATGCCTTTCTGATTATACATGCTTACACATCTGCTTTTGTTTTTCCCCTCTCTTCTGGCATGATTTTTACTAATTTTTATCAAACCACACACCACACCTCACTGCCTTCTCATAGTCTCACACTGTGCTAAGTAGGTAGATCAAAGCATGTTTCAGATTCTGGGTAGACAACTTAGTCTTAAGCTTCTGAGGTGACATCATCTGGTGGAGGGTTACCCCACAGCCAGAATGCCTACAATCTTTCCCTAGGTTCTCACTGATTTCATCTGTGGTTCAATTACCAAATTGCCCAAGTTTGTTTCTGTTTCTAAAAAGGCATCACATATTGTCTGCTTGATTCATCCTCATTGGTTCGTAATGCAGAGTAAAAATAAATTCACAGAGGAGGGGAGAGATCACTTGCTCTAGATCCTGCACTTCTTAGCCTTTTTAGAAAATGATCTTGATGATTTTTCACATTCAGCTGGAATGTCTTTAAAAAATGCTCTGAAGTCAGGAAACATTGCAGCTCACTGACTACTTCCTGATCTTGGGTCCAGTCCCTTCATCTCCCTGGGCTCCAGACTCTAAACCACGACAGCCATTACTCATTCACTTATCAGGGCTTCCTGGGTAGCTCAGCTGGTGAAAAATCTGCCTGTAAATGCAGGAGACCCTGGTTCCATTCCTGGGTCAGGAAGTTCCCTTGAAGAAAGGATAGGCTGCCCACTCCGGTATTCTTGCCTGGGGAATACCTGTGGACAGAGGAGCTGGTGGGCTACAGTCCATGGGGTCGCAAAGAGTCAGACATGACTGAGTGACTAAGCACAGCATTTATTTATTAACATTGTAGGTTATCCTTTTTATTCTCTTGGAAACAGCTTCCTGCTACTCCTTTGAAGAAATAAAAGGAAAACCAAAGACAAGTAAAGGGTTTACTCTGTGATGGGAAGTGGTAGAATGTCTTTTATCCAATGGAAGCTTTTTCCTCTGTCTGTGAGAACCACTCTTAGCTATCACATGAAAACACTTGTGCTTGATCCTGGAAACAAAAAGAAAACATTGTACCACTCAAAACAGACACTATCACTCTGCTTTGACAACTAAAGGGTTCTGCTAGTAAAGGGTTTTCTTTTTCCTAAGTGCATTTCACTGAAGCAGGCAGGTCATATTACCTGTGAGCTCTTGGCTGAACTGTGCTGTCTGCTTGGTTGATAGATCCTGCACTTCTTAGCCTTTTTAGAAAATGATCTTGATGATTTTTCACATTCAGCTGGAATGTCTTTAAAAAATGCCACCCTTTCGTAAGTGCAAGAGATAATCAGGAATAGTAAAAAGAGTTATCAGAAGCTACTGATAATAACACCACATCGCTTTGTGTAGGAGGGGTGGGCTTTTACATTTCTAAGATGCCTTTGCGTGTATTAGGTCACACATTCTGCTGATGTTTCTGGACACCTGCTGCTTTTTGGGATCAGTTTCCCCAGCCCTTCTTCTGATGGAGTCTGGGTCTCACAACTGGAGTCATCCCAACATTGATGACACGCTAACGGCCAAATTTATGAGTCAGAATCCTGCTTGTCCCCTCATGTCTTTCCTATTGCTTATCATTAGTCCTAAAAGAATATTTGAAGAGTCATTTACTCACTCACCCAGTAATCATTAAACGTCCGATATCTGAAGTGTGCTGCACTGTGGGGAAACAGAAATAAACGTGATACATTTCTTGCTCTCAGGGGGCTCAGCGTAGCAGTAGCCTTAGGAAAGGCAAGACCCAGACATGCTGGAGTGAGAGCCTTGCTTGGAGTATGGCATGCACAAAGGCCCCCAAATGGTTCAGCCTGGATTTGTCAGCAAGTGCTTCCAGGGGATAAATCATTAGGGGTGAGTCTCATTAGCCAGAAGAATGGGTGCTGTATGAAAGGAAGCATGCTTCCCAGAGAAGGATTCAACAGCAGAGATCTGGTGTCCCTAACGGCACTACCCATGAGCACCTGCACCCAGCAAAGCAGTTTTGTATTCCACTGAGACCCAAGATCCAGGTCCTTGCACAGCTCTCTCTCTCTTTTTTTTCGGCCGCTCTAAGCAGCTTACAGGATCTTAGTTACTAGACCAGGGATCGAACCTGTGACCTCAGCAGTGAGAGTCAGAGTCCTGATAGCTGGACTACCAGGGAACAACCTGCACAGTTATTTCTTATGGAAACTAACAAACATACACAAAAGGGGAGGGGAAGGCAGAATGAGTTACCATGGGCCCATCAACCAGCTTCAGTGATCTTGTGTTATTAAAGAAAAAAGCTGCAAATGAACCTACGAAACAGAAAGACACTCACAGAATTAGAAACCAAACTTATGGTTGCCAGGAGGAAGGGATAGTTGGGGAGTTTGGGAAGGTCATGTACATACTGCTGCTGCTGCTATGTTCAAAATAGATAACCAACAAGGACCTATTGTATAACACATGGAACTAAGCTCAATACTATGTGGCAGTCTGCATGGGAGGGGGTGTTGGGGGAGAATAGATACATGTATGTGTATTGCTGAGTCCCTTCACTGTTCACCTGAAACGACCAAAACACTGTTAATTGACTATCAGTTCAGTTCAGTTCAGTCGCTCAGTAGTGTCTGACTTTGCGACCCCATGAATCGCAGCACGCCAGGCCTCCCTGTCCATCACCAACTCCCAGAGTTCACTCAGACTCACGTCCATCGAATACGTGATGCCATCCAGCCATCTCATCCTCTGTTGTCCCCTTCTCCTCCTGCCCCCAATCCCTCCCAGCATCAGAGTCTTTTCCAATGAGTCAACTCTTCGCATGAGGTGGCCAAAGTACTGGAGTTTCAGCTTTAGCATCATTCCTTCCAAAGAAATCCCAGGGCTGATCTCCTTCAGAATGGACTGGTTGGATCTCCTTGCAGTCCCAGGGACTCTCAAGAGTCTTCTCCAACACCACAGTTCAAAAGCATCAATTCTTCAGTGCTCAGCTTTCTTCACAGTCCAACTCTCACATCCATACATGACCATTGGATAAACCATAGCCTTGACTAGACGGACCTTAGTTGGCAAAGTAATGTCTCTGCTTTTGAATATACTATCTAGGTTGGTCATAACTTTTCTTCCAAGGAGTGTCTTTTAATTTCATGGCTGCAGTCACCATCTGCAGTGATTTTGGAGCCCAAAAAAATACAGTCTGACACTGTTTCCACTGTTTCCCCATCTATTTCCCATGAAGTGATGGGACCAGATGCCATGATCTTCGTTTTCTGAATGTTGAGCTTTAAGCCAAATTTTTCACTCTCCTCTTTCACTTTCACCAAGAGGCTTTTTAGTTCCTCTTCACTTTCTGCCATAAGGGTGGTGTCATCTGCATATCTGAGGTTATTGAATACTCCAATACAAAATAAAAAATTTAAAGTGTGAAAACAAAAGAAAGAAACTCTGAATTACAAAACATAGAATGCAGTAAATGTTTAAGGAAATTAACTCATATGGGCATCTCTTCCCATGAGGACAGTTGTTGTGCTGGTTGATAATCATTTTTAGTTAAACAGGCATTTTAAAGACCTCAACTCAATAAACAAACTGTTGTATTGGCTCAAAAATAAAGAAAAATCAACTTCCTATCAGTTTTTAGCTTTATGGCTTCAGAACAGCACACAATGGAACAAAAGAGAAGACCTGGAATCAGGTGCATGCCCACGTGGAACCTTGACAAATGGCAGAGCAGGCAATGAAGATATACTAGGAAAGACTGGAATTTTCAGTAAGTGGTGGTGTGATAATTCACTGAATAGACGATTTTATTTCAGTCCTTCCTCCATAATGTATGCAAATATAAACTCCACATTGGATTAAAGATAATTAATTAACTTTTTAACTTTTAAAAAAAATTAACATTAACTTTAAAAAAAAAATATTATCCACACAGTCAAAGGCTTTGGCATAGTCAATAAAGCAGAAATAGATATTTTTCTAGAACTCTCTTGCTTTTCCCATGATCCAGTGGATGTTGGCAATTTGATCTCTGGTTCCTCTGCCTTTTCTAAAACCAGCTTGAACATCTGGAAGTTCACAGTTCACCTGTTGCTGAAGCCTGGTTTGGAGAATTTTGAGCATTACTTTACTAGCATGTGAAATGAGTGCAATTGTGCAGCAGTTTGAGCATTCTTTGGCATTGCCTTTCTTTGGGATTGGAATGAAAACTGACTTTTTCCAGTCCTATGGCCACTGCTGAGTTTTCCAAATTTGCTGGCATATTGAGTGCAGCACTTTAACAGCATCATCTTTCAGGATTTGAAATAGCTCTACTGGAATTCCATCACCTCCACTAGCTTTGTTTGTAGTGATGCTTCCTAAGGCCCACTTGACTTCACATTCCAGGATGTCTGGCTCTAGGTGAGTGATCATACCATCGTGATTATCTGGTATAATCAGATAGAGGGCAGGAGGAGAAGGGGACAACAGAGGATGAAATGGTTGGATGGCATCACCGACTCAATGGGCATGAGTTTGGGTAAACTCCGGGAGTTGGTGAAGGACAGGGAGGCCTGGCATGCTGCAGTCCATGGGGTCGCAAAGAATCAGACACGACCGAGCAACTGAACTGAACTGAACTTTTAAAATAAATCTTTATGAACTTGGTGTAGGAAAAGATTTCTAAGAGTCAAAAATCATAAATCTTTTTTCAGTTCAGTTCAGTCACTCAGTTGTGTCTGCCTTCAATCTTTCCCAGCATCAGGATCTTTTCCAATAAGTCAGTTCCTCACACCAGGTGACCAAAGTAGTAAATCCAGCTATACTAGGACAAAACACATTCGTTGCAAGCCAAAATGAAAAATTAAAAAGATAAGTCACAGTCTGGAGGAAAATACCAATGTATTTGATTGAAGTATAATCAATATACATGATGAGATTTCAATTCCAGAATATATAAAAGACTCTTATAAAGATGAGCAATCCAATAGAAAGATCAATTAATTACCCAAGTAGTCAATTTCTAGAAGAGGAAACATGAGTGGTCAATAAATATATGAAAATACATTCAACCTTACTATTTATGAGGCAATTCAGATTAAAACCATAATGTTCAAGAATGGGAGGATTTGCTGGTGTTTTTACTGTTCCATATCTCAAGCTGGATGGTGGGTGCATGGTATTAGTAGTATTGTTCTATTTGCCTTACTGTATGTCTGAAGCTTCATATATGTACATACACATATATATGCATATATTTATATATAGAGAACTCATTTATACACATATGTATTATGTATATGTTGCATTTCATTAGGTAAATGAACACAAAACTCTTTGCAGTGTTTAAATGTTTACCACGAGCACCCTAAGAATTGTATTGAATGAGAACAATGCAATTGAATTTGCTTCTTCTCCAGAAACCAAAACTGATATAATTTGATAGACAGCTTGGTTTAGAGGAAAAGTTTGCAGCCTGCGGTGCACTGTGCAGTAACTGGGTGGGTGACCCTGAGGCCTGTCTCTAAACTGCCCAGACTTTGGTTTGTTCACCTGGGTGCCGCAGAAATCCTACAAAGGAGTGGCACTGCCTCTTGACTTACATTGTCCTATTGTGGCTGCATTTCTCAAAGGGGATTGGGAAAGAACTATGAGATGCTAATTAGGACTCCTTGGGACTAGAGCTCTCTTATCAAACAAGCTGGGTATCATTTATCACTGTGATTCATCATCCTTCAGGAGTGCGATTGTGCACCATGGAGATAGGGAGGGAACAGGGACATTTGCTTGAGCGAGACAGAAGAGGGACTGGGGCTGAAACACCTCTGGTGTATTCCCTTGTGCTGTCCCACTTCTGGCTCTGGGGCATGGGAGTCTTTTGTGTAATAGGAATTTATTCAGTCCCTTTGCCAAAGATAATAAGAGGCAGGAGAAGGGGCCAGGAGACTGTCTTTGGAGATGGAGGCCAAGTATAGCTTTGGCCTGAGAGACAACAAAGCCAGCTGCCAGCACCTGCTTCCTGCTCTGAGCTTCCCAGATGTAATTGAAAT
Organism: Capra hircus; assembly: GCF_001704415.2. Taxonomy (NCBI): domain Eukaryota; kingdom Metazoa; phylum Chordata; class Mammalia; order Artiodactyla; family Bovidae; genus Capra; species Capra hircus. The sequence goes on along the minus strand of NC_030820.1, from coordinate 36,868,246 downwards.
CAGGAGGGGTTCGCACGCGCCCGGGTGCCTTCCTTTGTGAAGCTAGTAAACAGCTTCAGCCTGGATTTTTATTTTTCTGCCAGAAGCAACTGAGCTGTGAATAGGTGTGTGCTCCTGGGCAATTCACTCAGCCCACCCTGGCTCCTTGTTCTCATCTTTATAAAGAGGAGATTGGATGAGGTTACTTATGAGTCTTTCTCTTGTTCATTCTCTTCCTGAGACATTTATGAATGTGGCCTCTCAACGGCTTTTAGGAATTGCTTGGGGACATCAGTGTACGCGTTTTCAACAAGGAAATGGTTCAGTAAGACATTCGTCAACAAAATAATTATTGAGGCCCTACTCTGAGAAATACTGTTTTCAGTGCTGGAAGGACAGCAGGGAATAAAAGTAGACAAAGTCCCCTTGCTCATGCAGGTTAAATTTTAGTAAGAAGAGATAATCTACACCAACCCCACAACTACTGATTTCAGGCATGTGTGTGTTGCTCAGTCATGTCCATTTCTTTGCAATCCCATTGACTGTAGCCTTCCAGGCTCCTCTGTCTGTGGGGTTTTTCAGGCAAGAATACTGGAGTGGGTTGCCATTTCCTCCTTTGGGGGATCTTCCCGACCAAGGGATCGAACCCACGTCTCCTGCATGGCAGGCAGAATCTTTACTGCTGATCCACTGGGGAAGACCTCAGGTCATGTTAAGTGCTAAGAAGATTAGGAAAACAGGGTGTGTGGACAGAGTGGCCACAGGAGTTATTTTGTGTAGGAACTTTGGGGAAGGCCTCTCCATGAGGCCATTTGAGGGGAGGGTGACCCATTCTTGGTGGGAAGAGCATTGTAGGTAGAGGAGAAGATTTGTGCAAAGGCCCCAGGTGGGGGCTGTGTCTGTCAAGTTCGAGGAGCAGCGTGCCAGTGGGAGGAAGGTGGCTGGAAGTAACACATGGGAGCCAGTGGGAGGTGGTGAAAATTCTGAATTTCATCAGAATGGGATGCTAATAAGAGAATGAACCTTTGAATAAAGTTTGGAGAAAATATTCATCTGGCTTTTGAGAGAGGAGTAGTCTGTAAAGGCAGAAACAGGGGTGGGGGGTTTGGGGGTGTGCAGGGTCCCAGCTGGACATGACACAGTGGCCTGTGAGAGAGATAATGCAATGAGCAGGCATTGGGGTGAGATTTTGAAAACTTCCCAGGAAGGACTCCACTTGGTCCAGTTATAATCAGAGCGACAGGATTCTACCACCAGCACTCCTCCTTGAAACCCAAAGCTAGATAAGAAGGGGTGACTGAGAACAGTGGCGGTAACACTGCAGAAATAAAACAAACCAAAAACACCATGGGATGGAGAGCAAAAGAGAAGATATGAAAGCTAGGAGCTGTGCTCTAAATTATTTCCTCTCACAACCATTAAAATTTTTTAAAAAGAACATTGGGTTGCTGCACAACAATTCTTCCTGTGATATCACCAATACATTGACAGGCACTGATTACTTCTCATGTCCCGAGTGCTGGGTGAGGGAGGCGGGCGCATGGATGTGAAGACAAGAGGGAGTTAAGAGTATAAAGCTGCTTGCAGGACTTCCCTGATGGTCCAGTGGTTAAGACTCGCCTTCCAACGCAGGGGGTACAGATTTGATCCACGGTCCGAGAACTAGGGTCCCACAGGCCGCAAGGTGAGGCCAAAAATAAAAACAAAAAATATATTTTAAAATGCTGTTTTCCATTCTTCCTTGAGTCTTGAAATGGTGCCATCTCCCAGCTTCAAAATGGCCATCTGATTCATGGCTTCCTTTATTTCTTTCCGGTTGGGAGAACCCTTCCTTTCTCCCCTCAGAAAGTGCAGAATCCACAGGACCCAGTTCACACTGAAGCCGCTGTTGCAGGAAAAGAGGGAGGTATTCCTGGGCTTGCCCCACATGCTGTGGAAGTGCATGGAGTCTGGGAAACCAGGCAGAGGACTTAGGCTGCGTGTGGAGCGAGGGGTACTGAGTGGTGAGGTAGAGGCAGCACTGAGCAAACAGGGCCTGGGGCTCACGGGAGATCTGGATGGCAGGCAGGCAGAGGCAGAGACCATCAGGAGGTCACTTCACCCTTGCTCCTCTGGTGCTGGCCGTGAGCATAAAGTTCTAATTTAAACAAATCTAAGTTATCTTAGGGAAATGGAAGGAACAACATCCTTAGAACACAAAAAGAAAAGCAGTGTATACTGGCCAGTCCTTCGGTGCTGCCATATCTTAATGTCTAGCTTCTATGTGCTGAGATGAGCCCAGGCCCTGTTCTTGCTCTTTACAGGCATTAGCTCACTGACCACTCTGAACACTCCCATTTTGCAGATGGGAGCATTGAGGTGCAGAGAACTTACATATTGGAGCTGGGACTCGAACCTAAACAATCTGACTCTAGATGCCAAGTTTTTAGCCACCTTCCTTCCCATGGGGAGTTCTGAGAGCTGGAAATTTGTACCTTTGGTAGTTTCTCATGCTTCAGTTTTGAGAAATGTCAATTCCACATAATTCTTTCACTCCCCAGTGGGGCACTGGGTTGGAAATCATAGACATTCTTTATAAACATGTCACTTCAAATTGGGTGCCCCTCTCTTACTCTGTCTTTGATGAAACACTGTCATTAACATGTGTAAGAACATACATGGAATGTGCTGAGGCATATATGTATTCACATGAATGCACGCATATAAGATGGAGTAGGAAATGGCAACCCATTCCAGTATTCTTGCCTGGAAAATTCCATGGACTGAGGAGCCTGGAGGGCTATAGTCCATGGGATCACAGAGTCAGACACACCTGAGCCACTGAGCATGCACACACACAAGAACATCCAGTGATACCCAGTGGCCATTGGGGAAACTCTTTGGGTTATCAGGAGATGGCCGGGTTCTAGTTTTTAACCTCGTCCTTCACTGGCTTCTGCCTCTGCAATATGCCATTAAATGGTGGCCATTTCCCAATCAGAGCCTCATGAGAAGCAAGACCACAAGCCTGCAAGCTTGTGACTCTGGTGCAAAGACAGCAGTGGCTGTTTGATTTGTGGTCCAGCTTAGACCTTTACCTGTAAATGTGTTGGGTATTTAGGACTCTAAAGAGCTGAAGAGCAGCTTGTTTGGAAGAAATGCAAGCCTACTTGTATTTAGATTCTAAACACCTGCATTTGAAGAAGCATAAATAAACAGCGGGTGCTTTTCTGTTTCTTGAAAACACAGTGCAAATCTTGCCTTCATTAGCCATTTTTGCAGGTTTTAACAGCTACAGTTGCTTAGACTGAAGGCAATGCTTCATCAAACAAATTTGATTCAGTTTCTTCTGAATATTCCAGAAGTGTTTCTCATTCCTGTCATTCCTCTGCTGCTGCTGCTGCTAAGTTGCTTCAATCATGTGCGACTCTGTGTGGCCCCATAGACGGCAGCCCACCAGGCTCCCGCATCCCTGGGATTCTCCAGGCAAGAACACTGGAGTGGATTGCCATTTCCCTCTCCAATGCATGAAAGTAAAAAGTGAAAGGAAAGTCGCTCTGTCATGTCCGACTCTTCAAGAGCCCATGATCTGCAGCCTACCAGGCTCCTCCATCCATGGAATTTTCCAGGCAAGAGTACTGGAGTGGGGTGCCATCACCTTCTCCAGTCATCCCTCTAGATCTACTCAAATCCACAATTTGTATTATTGAGATTCGGAAAGAAATGGTCTTCCAGGCAAAATTAAGAGAAAAATAAACAAGACTTACGCCAGTACCATACATATCCATGTTAAGTCTTTAAGGCAAGAAGCTTGTTGGAGTGGAAAATTCTGTAAGTTAAAAAAAAAAAAGGAAAACTTTAAGAAATCTAAATATCACCTTCTTCTTATAGTAGATATGTATACCTACTATTGGGCTTCCCAGGTGGCACTAGTGGTTAAACAAACAAACAAACAAACACCTGCATTGCTGGAGACAAAAGAGACGTGAGTTTGATCCCTGGGTCAGGAAGATCGTCTGGTAGAGGGCATTGCAACCCACTCCAGTATTCTTGCCTGGAGAATCCTCATGGTCAGAGGATCCTGGCAGGCTGCAGTCCATAAGGTCGCAAAGAATTGGACAGGACTGAAGAGACTTAACTCGCACGCAGTGTATATGTCAATCCCAACCTCCCAGTTCCTCCCCCCACTCCTCCGCCTTGGTGTATATATGTTTGTTCTCTACGTCTGTGTCTCTGTTTCTGCTTTGCAAAGAGCTACTCTTTAGAACTGGGATCCGGCAATGCTAGAGCTTCAGGACGAGAGATGGATGTTGGAGAAACTGACCACCGCATCCCTTTTTAGCCTGTTTACCCTGAGGTCCATGCTCCTGGATCCATGAGAGGCGAAGAACCAGTCTCAAAGCAGGTACCTTGTAGCACAGTGGTAATGTGATTGATTGGCCTGTTTCATTATTGTATGTTTATTATATTTGTGAGCGATGTTTAGTTTTGCAGTTTTCCGAAATGGGGGACACTTAGCAACTCATTAAATTTTTGAAAGAAATGAAATCTGTTCACAAAACTAATATATGTATTAGAAAACTAATACATTTATAGAAACTAATAAATATTCATAATATGGATTTAAAAACTAATATATATGTATGCTTAGTCGCTCAGTTGTGTCTGACTCTTTGCAATCCCATGGACTGTACCCCATTAAGCTCCTCTGTCCATGGGATTTTCCAGGCAAGAATACTGGAGTGGGTTGCCATGTCCTCCTCCAGGGGATCTTCCCAACACAGGGATCGAACTCAGGTCTCCTGCACTGTAGGCAGATTCATATATGTATAGAAATGCATTTATATTTCTCTAAAGCAGTTTTCCCAAGTCCCTTTCATTTGTCCATTTCCCATATTAATTAGAAGAGGAAACAGATAAAATAGAATAACATTATGTGCATGAACAGATGATACAAAAGTAAACTCCATTTATAATTAGTTTACCTACTTGCCTTCATTTTGCTTAAATAAAATGTAATTAAGTATTTTGTCATTTGTAAATGAAGTCTTGGCTATAATTGTGCCTTTATATCCCTAAATAAGTGAAGTGAAGTGAAAGGCATTCAGAGAGTTAGACTACTAAGAAAGCTGAGTGCCACAGAATTGATGCTTTTAAACTGTGATGTTGGAGAAGACTTTTGAGAGTCTCCTGGACTGCAAGGAGATCCAACCAGTCCATTCTAAGGGAGATCAGTCCTGGGTGTTCATTGGAAAGACTGATGCTGAAGCTGAAACTCCAATACTTTGGCCACTTGAAGTGCAGAACTGAGTCATTTGAAAAGACCCTGATTCTGGGAAAGATTGAACCAGGAGGAGGAGGAGACGACAGAGGATGAGATGGTTGGATGGCATCACCGACTCAATGGACGTGAGTTCAAGCAGACCCTGAGAGATAATGAAGGAGAGGAAAGCCTGGTGTGCTACAGTCCATGGGGTTGTAAAGAGCTGGACATGACTGAGCAACTGATCCCTAAGTAGGTCATTAAAGTATAACCTGGCATTGTCCTCGTTGTTCTTTAGTGTACTGAGTTTGAATTACAGCTTGGCATTCACACTTTCTCTTCCCATTCCCACATGCATGCCTACTCAGTGGTGTGTTGTTAGCATTACACAGTGTTTAATGTTTAGTTTTGTTTCATCTTGTATTTCAAACACACCTATCATTTTAATTTTACTACAGAGACTGTAAGCTACAAATCTGAATTTCTAACATCCTTAAGTTACATGTAACAGCCTCAGATTTAATTGCTCAATTATCTGAAAGCTTGATATTATAGTTATATGGAACAACAGAAAATTTGGTCATTCTGTATCGGTTAGCTATTGCTCCATAACAAAGCACCCTGAAGTACATGGGCATAAAACAGCTCTTTTGTTTGGACTGTGAGTTCTGTGGGTCAAAAATGTGGACAGGGCATTGTGGAGATGACCTGTGTGTGTTCCAGGATGTTGGGGATCTTAGCTGAAAAGACTGGAAGGAGACTTGTCTTGATGGCTGGGGCTGGAATGACCTGGAGGTGTCCGCATTCAGCTGTCTGATGGTAAAACTGGCTGTTGGCTGGAAAATCACACAGGACCTGTTCATGCCATTTCTCTGACGGAGCTGCTGTGAGTTTCTGTACAGCATCGTGGCTGGATTGCAACAGGAGCATCCCAAGAGAGCGGCTGGATACTCTGTCACCTTTTACGACCTAGCCTTGTAAGAACCATGGTCCCACTTCTGCTGTAGTCACAAAACCTACCCACAGTCACGGAGAGGGACAGAGACCCTGTCTCTCCATGAGAGGAGTGTCAAATCACCATACAGGAGGAGTATATGTGGAGACATTGATGTGGCCGTTTTTGACAAATGCAATCTAACCACACACTTGTAGTTTATTTTGACATATATATATATTACTAATTCTCTGGCATTCTCTCCTGAGCAGCCTGCCATCTTATCCATAATAAATATCCAACAAATTCTTTTCAAATGTTTAGTGTCTGAAAAATTTCTGTTCTTGAGTTGCTACAATTGAGTCGCATACTTGCGCAAATCTTTGCTGGTTTGAGCTTAATAATAAGCTCTAAATTAGTTATTCCAAGAGTGAGATCACATTCACATTCTATTCATCTTGATTGAGACTTTTCAAAGTACTCAACTTCATTTTATTTTTTTAAATATCTTTTCATTCATATTTCATTGTTTTATGTGACTTTTAAACAGCTAGCGTATTTCAGAAATTGGGATAAACAAGCTTGGGAACAAGCACAGCTGACTCTTGGTAAGAACAGGACTCAACTACTGGAAGCAAGAGAGGACAGAGTGCTTAGAAAGGATTCCTTATAGCTCATGTAGACCCATGAACAGCAGATATAAATAGTATTCTCCAGGCAAGTTAGACTCAGCTTTTCTTATTCCATTTGTGAACTGTCTCTGGAGCAGAAATTACCAGAAATGTCGCTATCTATTATGTGAGGACAAAGTTGCTGGCTCACATTTTATGTGTATAAATGTGTTGATGGTTTTTGGACATTAGCTCCCAACAAACACTAGGGCTCCAAGTTTCCTCATATGCTGTTTTCAGGAAAATACATCTTTCAAGTTATAAAAATTAACCATTAGCTAGAAATGGGCAGCAGAGGTAAAAAGAGTTGGGAGGACTCATCAGGTGTTGTTGGATGCAAAGATGCCTCAGGAACCTGGCTTCAGCATGTGCTTAGCTATTTTCAGATCGAATTTGTTTTCCAAGCGAAATCCAGGCAAAATCCTAAATTCCTCTCCAAGCCTCTTTGGAAATAAAACACTCACATGTGTCCTTTTGTCTGCGGTCCAAACCAACAATGATGCTTCTGCCAATTGCTATGGTTTAAACTATTATGGTGAGCAAATGAAACAGTGACAGAAATAGAAACTCCAATTAAAAGATAAGGCTGTACCAGATCACTCTTGTTCTGCATCCACTCTACATCCTAAGCCCTATGATACCAAGGTAGCTCAGGGACAACATGCTGCACACGTTACCATACTACTGTTTCCTCCTCTTTCTTCAAACGCATTACGTTAGCAGCTGAATTTCTTCCTTGTGGGAAACAGGAAGAACTGATGTCAGTGAAGCATGAAGTTATATTAAAGTGACTATGAAATATGTATTAAAATAAATGTGCAGAAATTGCAGACATAGTGTACATTTCACATAGTGTTAAGCAATGTATTTTAACAAGAACCTCAAAAAATAATGTGCAGTAAAGCCACCTAGTTCTTAAGGATATTGTTCAGGAAACGTTTACAAATTTAAATTTTGTGGCTAAAGTCTTGCCTACAATCAGCTTACAGCCACTGAATAAAAAGAATATCTGCTGAATTGTGAGAATATAAACAGATCTGTTTGCAAATGGTTTGGTTCATCAATATCTTTAAAAAAAATTGTCATGGACATATTCACATGCAAAAACTGCCTAATTCAGAATTGAAGCCAAATTATAGTTAATATAAAAATGCTCTTACTGAATTTTATAACAGTAAACTCAAGCATATTTATGTTGATTAAAAACCTCACATTTATGAGAAAAATATATTTCATTTCAATGAAAATGTTTTTCTTGTTTTTATTCTCACTGTAAATAGTAAAGCCATGTAATATTAAAAAATCAGAGAATGTAGAAAAATGTAAAATAAAACTGAAAACTATCTATAATTCTATCACTTAGGAGTGATTCCTTTTAATATATAGGTATATATCCTTCCAGGCTTCCCCAGTGGCTCAGCAGTAAAGAGTTCTCCTGCAAGGCAGGAGCCCTGGGAGACACAGGTTTTATTCCTAGGTCCAGAAGATCTTCTGGAGGAGGGCATGGCAGCCCATTCCGGTATTCTTATCTGGAGAATCCCATGGACAGAGGAGCCTGGTGGGCTACAGTCCATGGGGTCACAAAGAGTCAGAGACGACTGAAGCAATTTAGCACACACACATGCATATATCACTTCATACAATTTTTATGAGCGTACCACACACACTCACACATAAACACAGTTATTAAGGATACCATGCTATAAAAAACTGTTTGGTTTAAGTTTATTTTTAACAGTATAGCATGTACAACACTTCTTAATCAATACATTTCAGTTCAGTTCAGTTGCTCAGTCGAGTCTGACTCTTTGTGACCCCGTGGACTGCAGCATGCCAGGCTTCACTGTCCATCACCGACTCCCGGAGTTTACTCAAACTCATGTCCATCGCATTGGTGATGCCATCCAAACATCTCATCCTCTGTCGTCCCCTTCTCCTCCCACCTTCAATCTTTCCCAGAATCAGGGTCTTTTCAATACATTTAGAGACAGATTATTATTTGCAATTACTGCATGGTTATCCAAAATATAAAATACATCTACTCATAAATAACTTCTTTTAGGAAATCTAGATTACTTTTCAAGATCATTTTAACAGCTAATTATTCTTAAAGTTTTATCTCAAAAATTGTATTGGAACTTAGAACACACTGTTCAAAATTTCAAAGAGGTAGCTAAAATTTAACTTCATTACTTTTTTTGCTCTGAGTCATGATTTTATTTATATTTACATAGGTCTTATTTTTCTACCTTACATGAACAGAGAGACTCAGACCAGCACAGCATCAAAGAAAGAAAAAAAAAAAAGTCACCTAGTGCTAGCCTTGTCTAGTATCTGGCTTTCTTTTTTCCTTAGAGAATAAGTATGCTGGCATTTTGCCCCCTGACACATCTTGTTGTAATAGGATCATGGAACTGAAGTTCCTAATAAGAACCAAAGCACAATATAAATGGAATCCCAAATGAAGTATGTGTCATTTAGTAGAGAAAATAGAAGACAATTCATTTCAGAATTTCCTGGCAGCTTGTCTAGAGTCTCAGGAGTGTGCAGAGGTAGAGAGGGTTCTTTGATGAGTACTTTTCAGAGAAAACTCCTTCTGGGAGGTGTAGAAAGGTTAGTGATCCTTCCACCTGAACCTTAGTTGCTTGAGAGGAGAGTTCAGTGGAACCCCTCAGAGAAGTTGAGGTGCATCCCCTGAATTCTGCAGGCCCAGGAGCTGACAGTCTGCCTGCTATCTGGAGGTCAGGGAAAAGCTGGTGGGATCCTTTGGTGGTCATCACTGAGTAGCTCTGCAGTGGGAGGCTTGTGTCCTTCCTTCACCGCTGGACACAGCGTGTATTACTGGCTCCCATGGACCAGCTATTGGCCCTGGAAGAAAGAGACCCTAATGGAGCCATTTCAGGTCTTGGGCCAGAGGACCACCTTGAAGGGATGATGAAACCCTCAACGGTGAGCATGTGCTCCTTGGCCTGGACCTGGGATGTGTTGACTTAGAAAATATTCACAATCTAAAACAGTTAGGACTTCAATCCCAGGATAGAGTGTCTCAAGTGACCCTGAGAGAACTGCTCTGAGGAGGCTATATAGAAGTTTGCAACAAAGGGTGGGTAGTCTGAATATCAAAAGGATTTTGTGAATTGAAGAAAACCAGATATCTTAAGGGGTTTCCCTGGTGGCTCAGTAGTAAAGAATCTGCCTGCAATGCAGGAGACCTTGATTTGATCCCTGGGTCTAGAAGATCCCCTGGAGAAGGGAATGGTAACCCACTGTAGTATTCTTGCCTGGAGAATTCTCTGTAACCTGGCGGGCTACAGCTCATGGGGTCACAAAGAGTCGGATGTGACTGAGCGACTAACACTTTCACTTTCAAATATCCTTAGTTAAGGAATTTGGCGCTTTTCTGTATTTGGGAAGATGCAAGGGTCTTTGCTCACTGAAATCATTCCTTTCATATGCATCTCAGTTCCCAGCTAGCTGGGGCCAGTATCCTGCATTTTTCCATAGTGCTCACAGCAGGGAGTGACTGCAGCCTAATGGCTGCTGGATTGCAGGTATTGTTCTCCTTCCTGGTTGCCCTCAGAACTCAGAAATTCACATTTGGAGGGCCTAAATCACTGATGACTATGACATCCTTATTTATGGATATGCCAGGAAATACTGTACAGATGTCTGTACAGAGGAGAAGCACGGTCCTCATTTGAGATCTACATCTGGAAGGACCTGCAAAGGTGACTCCAGAGAGACATTGTCAGATGTGGGCTCTCACAAGCCCAGTTCTGTCCGGGGCCAGTCCCAGAGGGGCAGGCTCTGTGGCCAGCAGATGCAGGAGGAAAGAATAGCGTGAATCAGGAGTGGAGAAGGACCACCCCTGAAAGCTGACAGCCTGAGTTGTGAAGCGGGAGATTTGACACTTAGTCACCAAGTTCAGATATTTCATTACTGTCAAAAGAGTGCTTCTGTCTTCTAAGTTGAATCTGTGTGTCTTATTTAGTCAAAGTCCCTGGGATTTCCCAGGCAGGAATACAGAAGTGGGTAGCCATTCCCTTTTCCAGGGCATCTTCCTGATCCAGGGATCAAACCCAGGTCTTTGTGGCCATAAAACTATGTATTGCCTAATCCATTCGATCTCTCCAATCTTTACCAACAGAAAGGGAATCTTTCAAGGGGAAATGGCAAAAACATTAAATTATGTTTTGAGTATATCCTGTGAATGGTGCAGGTTCAGTGGATTGGTCGTCTGCTTTTTGGTGGTTTCCAGCTAAAAACACTGTAGGTCTGCAGCAGATCTGACTGTTCCCAACTTTGTTAAGTGGTGTTAGTCAGGGGGAATCACCATTTAAAGCCTCTCCTGTAATCAATTAAAAGACTCTAAGAGGCAAAAGTGGTACTTTAGAAAAAGCTGGAGGACATAGCATACCCCAGTTGGATATTCTTGGTGAAATGCAGTTTATGTGACTGGGATGAAAATAATGTTTCTTGTCAAAGAACAATTCAGAGACATTTGTTAGTTTATTTTACAGGCAGATTGTTTACTCACATGAGAAGGAGCCACTTGGCAGACTGAGCCAAGGAATGAAGGCAAAAATAGGAATCAAAGACAGAAGGGAGAAAACGAGACTGTTTCAGTCTGGGAACATAAATTTTGTGTGCACTATTTTTGCATAAACTGATTATCTGGAAGCTAGCAGAGAGAGGTCCATCTGGGCAGATTGTTTTTGAAGAGGCCAACTGGGGGCATCAAAGATAACAATTTCCATTGTTGAGGAATTCACCAGAAAGCCCTGGAGGTTGGGCTTGGGCCATCTTTCTGAAGTGTCTGCCACGTTCCTTCCCTTAGGCCCTCTTTCTGGTTCAGCCACACCTGTACCACGGGACCTGGTAGAATTCCTCCTCATGGCCAGCCTCCTCCAGAGCCTTTTGTACATTCTAAGAAGGTCTCTGCGTGTTTTCGTCAGCGAGGAAATTAGAGGGGAAAACCAGGGATGTTCCTAAAGGCTAAATGTTTCTACATTAGAGAGAACTGAGAGTTTCTCCTCTCTCTAAAAGAGTGCATCTTGGCAGAGCAGGAGGGTAGGAGGGGGCAAAGGCCACAAGATCAGCTTGGATTGACTTCGGGGAGAAAGCTTTAGGGAAGTTTATTTAAAAGGATGACTCTACAGTTTGGGGGCAGTTGCTGGGAGGTGGCTGTGGGGAATGAGTGTGGATTTAGGGGGCATTTTTACTGTACATAATGTGGTATATTGCCCCTGTGGTGTTTTCCAAGAGTTATGCAATAAAGACTTAAATTGCTTTTCAATTCTTTTGTAGCTCTTTTGAAAGCAATGCTGTGCTGAAAAAGGTAATGAAAAGAGCCAGGTTTATTCTAGTTATACATATCAAAGATTGTCTAAGTCTTCAGTAAACACACCTTAAAAAAAAAAAAAAAAATCCAGCATTCACCAACCTTTTTTGAGCTTACTATCCTTTTTAGAAAATGTGATTTCATATGTAATTATTTGGAATACACTTTGGGAAATGTGATTCCTGGCTCACATTATCTCAAGATAGGTCAAGAATTAAAAAAAAAAAAATCACTCTCCCCAATTTAATTTAACAGAGCCATATAGAGTTTAATGGGAGGGACAACTGTCCTTAGTGGGACAGCATCTCCCCAAATTTGTGTCCTTCCTGGATCTTCAAGAAGTGAACTGATTTGGAAATAGGATCATTGCAGTTGTAATTAGTTAAGATGGGATCATACTGGAATAGGATGAGCCCTTAATCTACAACTTACATGTTACAAGAGGCAAAAAAACACAGAGACAGACATTCGCGAGAACACCCTATAGGGGTGGAGGCAGAGAAGGCGATGATGCAGCTAGAACCCGGGAACAGCACAGATGCTCCAGCACCACAGGCTAAGAAAAGGGCATGGAACAAATTCTCCCCTCTAGTCTTCAGAAGGAGGAGGGCTCCTTGAGCACTTCCTTCCTAGGATAGGCTTTCCTCCATATCCTGCTTTAGCTCCTCTCTGAGATATCTAGATAAGGGATATTTGTGTATTCATACACATTCAGTTGTGTCCAACTCTTTGTGACCCCATGGACTGTAGCCTGCTAGGCTCCCCTCTCCATGGAATTTTCCAGGCAAGAATACTGGAGTGGGCTGCCATTTCCTCTTCCAGGGGAGCCTTCCAGATCCAGGACTGAACCAGAGTCTCTTTCTTCTCCTGCACTGGCTGGCTGAGTCTTTATCACTGCACCACCTCGAAGCCCCTATTTGATACAGATTTCCTGAGTGTGGTTTTGCAGAAGTGAAAACCCCCCACCAAATGGAAGATGTTAACTACTTGATGACCAAGAGCACACAGCTCCAGGCCTCCTGGAGCCTAAGGACTGATGATGTTCACCCCTGTGACTGTCCTGCTGCTTCACCTTCAGCCAGTCTGAGGATTGTGCACAAGCTGATCACAAACCCTGTGACCCCCACACCCAGCCTCTCCTGGTTTTTAAAAGTACTTTGCCAAAACAGGAGTTCGCGTCTTCTCAGGACTTGAACCACCTACCTGTCTGCTGCATGGCCCTGCAGTAAACCTTTCTCTGCTCCCAACACCAAAGTTTCAGTTTGTTTGGTCTCATTGTGCATCAGGCAAACGAATGTTAACACTGACACCTTTTTAAAAAAAGTCTTTATTGAATTTGTAACAACACTGCTTCTGTTTTATGTTTTGTTTTTTTTTTTTGGCCATGAGGCATGTGAGATCTTAGCTCCCCAACCAGGGATTGAACTCCCCTGCAATGGAAGGCGAAGTCCCAATCAACCAACTTCCTTGGACCATCAGGGTAGTCCCTTGGTTTCAGATTCTAGCCTCCAGAACTTGAAGGAGAAAATTTTCTGTTGTTTAAAGCCACACAGTTTGTGGTCATTTTTAAGGCAGTCCTAGGGAACTGATATGATAGACAGGTCTCAAAATTAAAAGATACCTGACTATGCAAACTTAAAGATCCCTCAGCAATAGAAAGTAATGGATGCATATAAAACACACAGATGAATCTGAGAATAGTTGTGAGTGAAAGAAGCCAGATAAAAAAGAGTGCATACTGTATGGATCCATGGGTATAAAATCCTAACAATTTAAACAACCTACAGCAACAGAAAGCAGGTGGTTTCCTGGGGACAGAGCTGCAGGAGGGCACAGGAGAAGGGTTTACAAAATGCATGAAGAATACTTTGGGGTGATGGATATGGGTCGCTCTCTTTTTTAACATTTTTCAAAATTTATTTGATTTATATTTTTTGGCCACTCAGCACATGGGATCTTAGTTCCCTGACCAGGCATGAAACTCAGGACCCCTTGCAGTGGAAGCCCCAAGACAGGGAAGTCTCCAGCGGATGTCTTGACTGTCGGAGTGGTTTTAGCTTGTGTATATAACACAACATCAAAACAGCCTACTCTAAATATGCCCAGTGTTTTATGTATGATAATTATATGTTAATAAAGTTCTGTAAAATGAAACAAGGTAGGAATTCATTGCTTTAAAATAACCAAGGAAATGTGCAAATTTACGTGGAGAAATGTAACACAGAAAGAGACTTTCACTGTTGGGCTTGTGGTCAGACTCATTCTCTCTGTCTGCCTCTATCTCTGTCCCTCTCTCTTTCTCTCTGTCCTTGTCTCTCTCTCACTATATTCCTGTCCTTAATTGAAAGTGGTAGAGCATACACATTCCTGAAACAACTCTAATTGTTTTCTTTGGACTAGCCTCCAGCAAATTAAGAAGAGCGAGCCGAGAAAGCCATTTCAGCCCTAAAATAACACCAGGGGAACTTTTCTTCTGAGACAATGTCAGCACTCAGCAAACCCATGCTCTTCTTCCCTTGCCTGTGGATATCACCGCAGATACGTCATGCCCCTCCTGGTGTTGATACCTTCCTCTTCTTTCCCACTTTCCCTCCTGGCTTTAATTAAACATCACGCTGAAAAAGGTTACCAAGGCAAAGTATGAGACGAGATCTGTCATCTTTAAACACATCCCTTAAGACCCAGGTCAGCCTGTCTTCGTCCCTCAAGGCTTCGCTTGCTTCTCTGCCTGTTGATTCCTCTCAGCGCTTACTCTCCTTCACACATGAGAGCTCTTCTCACAGGCTGGTTTCACACCCTGCCATTTTCTGTGTTAGTCTTGGCTCCTCAAAGAGAACCCTGTATGTTTCTACTTGGAAGCCCTTGTGTCTACTTCTAGATTCATCCCTATCCAGATGCTAGGACATATTCCATCTCTAAAAGGCTCGACAAGAGCCCACATGCTTTCCTCTAAATTTTTCCTTTCATTTCACTCTCGGCCCTGGATGTGTCCCTGTCTGCTTGGAATTCTAATATGTCCACGTGTAGCTGATGGCTCCCGCATCCCTGTGAGAGGGGGCTTTCAACACAGCTACTCTGGCTCAGCACATATCCCAGGAGGGCCCGCGGCACACGAGTGATGGGAGAGGGTGTACCAATACCTTAGGCCTTTGCCTCTCAGGTGCAATAGCACTGAGGTGTGTTCCACACCATGTCCTCATACTTGCCCATGGTGGGAAGTTCCAAGGGCCTGATACACAGCCGAATGAACAGCACACCTCTGTAGGCTGCCTTCCCATCCCTGGAGTAAGCCCCCACCTCCCGGCTATAGGGTTGAAGGAAACTTCCAGGTAAACTCTGTGTGTGTGCTAAATCTCTTCAGGTGTGTCTGACTCTTTGTGACCCTGTGGACCATAGATTGCCAGGCTCCTCTGTCCGTGGAATTCTCCAGGCAAGAATATTGGAAGGGGTTACCATTTCCTTCTCCTTCAAATCCTCATTTGGTTTCTGCTTCTAGGAAGCCCACTTGAGATTAAGATTTTGTCTTAGAGCCCAATGGGTACCTGATTTGTTGACCACCCCCCGACTCTTCACAGAGTCCCAGTTCTTATGGCTGGGTCCCCACTTGCATCCCCACCTCTCGCCATGTGCTAGCTCCCTGAAGTATGATTTCCTGTTTTCCTTCCCATCACATGCAGCTTGGAAGAGTGGGGAGAGGGCCACTGTTTCTCATGGACCAGCGAGACCACCAGAGAAGGAGGTCTGCTGGTGGCTGAAGGTGTGAGGAAACCTCAGCAGGAATGTGCTGGGCCAACCTTGCTGAAGCCGCCGAAGCTGAGAGCAGAGAGAGGAGTGCATCTGACCATGTAGGTAGAGGAGGACTTTCTTTGCTCAGGAGGACTGCAGGGGAGAGAAGGCCTGAAGAGACTCTGGAGAAGCCTCGAGTGGGTCCTCGAACCATCAGCTCAGCCAAGGAGTGAGAAATCCACATCTTAGTGAGGATTGCTCTGCCTTCTTTTCTTGACTTTCCTCACTCCTGCCTGGTCTTGGACCCTGCAGTGCAGGAATGGAGAAGGGGGCTGGGGGCAGGGGAAGAACAAGACTACCTCCTCTTTCTCCATCGCAAGGCTCCCAACTCTAGAGAGAACTTCACTGTCGTTTGAAGTGCCAACTTGATCCCCAAACTGTGAAACTGAAACTGTCTTAGGTCCACCCCTTTATCTCACTGTAGTTAGCAAAATAAAGATTTCCCCTGAAGATCTCACACCTTAATCCCTGGAGCCTGTGGATATAGATCACCCTGTGTGGATGGGAGAGGAGACGTTGCAATGTGATTAAGGTTATGCAGCTTGAGATGGAGAGAGAAACCTGGACTATCCGAGGGTACAATTTAATCCCAAACATTCTTAAAAGCAGAGAACTATTCCTGGCTGGGGAAAGAGATGTGATGGAAGAAGGAGGAGAGATTTGAAGCACAAAGGGAACTTTACCCCCCACCCCTGCCCACTGCCGGTGGTGAAGGAGCAGAAAGGAGGTTGTCTGTCAGGTCATGTGGTGGCCTCT
This sequence comes from Capra hircus, assembly GCF_001704415.2. Classification (NCBI taxonomy): domain Eukaryota; kingdom Metazoa; phylum Chordata; class Mammalia; order Artiodactyla; family Bovidae; genus Capra; species Capra hircus. The sequence goes on along the minus strand of NC_030820.1, from coordinate 36,851,537 downwards.
AGAAGCCAGGAAGAGCTCTCAGCTGACCAGAAGCAAGGAATCCTGGTCTTACAGCCCAAAGGAATGAATTCTGCTGACAACCAAATGAATAAGGAGGTGAAAGCTCTGCTGGAGCCGCCAGGAAGAAACACAACCCTGCTGACACCTTGATTCTAGCCCAGTGAACCATGTTGGGCTTCTGACTTAAAAGAACTTTAAGAAAATAAATTTGTGTTCTCTGTGCCTCTGTTTGCAGTTATCTGCTATGGATGCAATGGAAAAATAAATACACTGACGGTGGAGATTTTCTCCATCCTTGTGAGTCCTCCGAGAGGAGAAAGCAAACCTTCGCTAGTGGCTCCCTGCAGGTTGCTAATATAGGGAGACTAATACTTTGCCTAATCCCATATGATGCTTCTGCTTATCAGAGAAAAGAGGGAGAGAACTTGGGTGCATTGATTTGAAGCAAGTGGAACTGTTTTCAGTATTCCTTGCAACTGCATAACGTCAGCACATGCACCTGGCTCTTCATCTTTTCCCACCGTCCTCCTCTGCTTAAGGTTTTGACCCCCTAGAAGCTGCATGTATATCCAGACTGTTGTTCAGGAAGGGACTTTGAATGTTCCAATCCATAAAAACAGTATTCATTTAGTTTTTACCCTACTCTTAACTCTACCCTCTAATTGGACAGAAAGATCAATTTCTTTATTGGATTCTGTAATCTCAGCTAGGGCAATGACCTGTTCCCCGCTGCTCCCCTTTCCCCCAGAATTTCAAATCAGTGATTTTCCAGGCATCAGACCAGAGTGGAGAGACCTAATTAACTGATGGGACTGTGGTCACCTGTGCTGGGCTTGATAATGTGTGTAATTCTTAGTACACATACTCATTAAAAACACTTCCTGCCTCACACTTGAGAGCAAGGACATCAGAAGAAAACCAACTGCCTAACTGTGTGCTTATTAGAGCTTGCAATTTTCTTGACAAATATTATATGGTTTTGGAATCAGAAAAAAATTCATAGGGTTTTATTTTATTTATTTTTTAAAAGTACATTCTAAACAAACTCATCCAGAGATATGTAGGTGTTTCTATCTCAGGTACTGTCATGTTTTAAAATGGTTTTACTTCTTCCAAGGACGGCATTATTTAAAGTGCAAGCTTTGGTGCTTGCTGCTGTGCAAAGCTTCTCCAGCCTGTGCTTCCTCCCCCTTTTCTCAATCATTCAGTTACCGAGAAGTGAGAGTTAAACAGCCCCACAACCAAGATTATGCTAATAAGATTTTACTGAAAATCCTTTAAGCTAGGCTTCAGCAGTACGTGCAATGAGAACTTTCAGGTGTATAAGCTAGTTTCAAAAAGGCAGAGGAACCAGAGACCAAATTGTCGACATTTATTGAATCACGGGAAATGCAAGGGAATTCAAGAAAGACATCTACTTCTGCTTAATTAACTACGGTAGAGCCTTTGACTGTGTTGGTCACAACAAACTATGGAAAATGGTAGTACCATACCACCTTACCTGACTCCTGAGAAACCTGTGTATGGGTCAAGAAACAACAGTTAGAACTGGACATGGAACAACTGATTGGTTCAAAATTGGGAAAGGAGTATGACAAGGCTGTATATTGTCACCCTGTTTATTTAATTTCTATGCAGAGTACATCATGAGAAATGTTGGTCACAAGCTGGAATCAAGATTGCTGGGAGAAATATCAATAACCTCAGATATGCAGATGATATCACTCAAATGGCAAAAGTGAAGAGGAACTAAAGAGCCTCTTGATGAAGGTGAAAGAGGAGAATAAAAAAGCTGTCTTGAAACTCAACATTGAAAAAACCTAAGATCATGGCATCTGGTACCATCACTTCATGACAAATAGAAGGGTAAAAGGTGGAAGCAGCGACAGATTTTATTTTTCTTGGGCTCCAAAATCACTGTGGATAGTGACTGAAGCCATGAAATTAAAAGATACTTGCTCCTTGGAAGGAAAACTATGACAATTCTAGACAGGGTATTAAAAAGCTAAGGCAACACTTCACCAACAAAGGTCCATATAGTCAAAGCTACACTGGTGGTTCAGATGGTAAAGAATCTGCTTGCAATGCAGGAGACCTGGGTTTGATCCCTCAGTTGGGAAGATCCCATGTAGGAGAGTATGGCAACCCACTCCAGCATTCTTGCCTGGAGAATCCCCATGGGCAGAGGAGCCTGGAGGACTACAGTCCATGGGGTCATTAAGAGTTGGACACAACAGATCGACTAAGCAGAGCACAGTCAAAGCTATGGTTTTTCCAGTAGTCATGTATGAGCTGGACATGTGAGAGTTGGACAATAAAGAAAGCTGAGCACTGAAGAATTGATGCTTTTGAACTGTGGTGTTGGAGAAGACTCTTGAAGGTCCCTTGGACTGCAAGGAGATCAAACCAGTCAATCCTAAAGGAAGTCAGTCCTGAATATTCATTGAAAGGACTATTGCTGAAGCTGAAGCTCCAAAACTTTGGCCACCTGGTTCAAAGAGCTGACTCTCTGGAAAAGCCCTGGGCAGAGTTCTAGCAATCTTATTTCTGGAAAAGACTGAGGGCAGGGGAAGGAAGAATTGACCGAGGATGAGATGGTTGGATAGCATCACCGACTCAGTGGACATGAAGTTGAACAGACTCCAGGAGATGGTGGAGGACAGAAGAGCTTGGCATGCTGTAGTCCATGAGGCTGCCGAGTCAAACATAACTTACTGACTGAACAATAACCAAGGTGGATTTGCCAGTGTCTTTCAGTCTTCTGAAAAAGTGTGTTTATGTTGGAGCTTTAATATTATTATCATATGGTGGCCTATAATTTCGATCTTTTAACAGACTGTAAATTTTTGCCATATAACCAAATTTACATTGATTGTGATTACAGGTATATTTGAATTCTTTTATTATCTTATTTTATATTTTGTTTTACCTATCCATGCATCTTTTCTTGTTTTACTTTACTTTTTACCTGGTTTACTGTCTTTTGTATCATGTGTGTGTTTTCCTAATATATTCTTCTTTTGGTTGGGAGATTGTATATCCTATTTATATATGCTATTTGCCCTGGATATTTCCATCCTTACATTTTAAACTGTTACTGAAGGATAATTTACATATAGAAAATGTACTCATCATAAGTACACAGCTTCCTGGATGTTCACAATACAAACACACTTATGTAACTAGCATCTAGATCAAGAAAGAGAGTGCAGGCCCAGAAACCCCCTGCATACACCCTAGACAATCAAACACGTTTACCTAAGCCGACAAGTCCTAAAATTTCAGGATAATCTTTATGCTTCTTCTTAAAGATAAGATTTTACTTTAGAATATTTTATCTCCAACCAGCACCTCTTGGTTTCCGCACTGTTGTTATCAATCACTTTAGTTCAACTTTATTTTTTGGCACCACTAATTTACCATAATGTATTTATCATTTTCTTTGCTTACCCTTCTCTTTTGCATCTTAGATTTTCCATGCATGACTTTTTTCTTTTTGAAGTTGGTTTTTGAAGTTTCTGTGGTTAAGAGTCTATTGGTAGAAAAGTCTCTATTTGTCTGTAAATGGCTTTATTTAATCTTCCATTTTTCAAATTTATCTTTACTGGCTGTACAGTTTTATGCTGATAGCTATTTTTTTCCCCTAGTGCTTTGAAAATTTTATTCTACAGTCCTGTGTTTTCTATGGTCATTGACACAATAGCTCTATTTCTAACTGTCATATATTATATTTTTTCTTTAAATTAATGGAAATGTCTTACTCTTTATTTCTCCAGATACTGTCTCAGTTTTTTGTTTTTGTTTCTTTTTCCTGGAAACTTGATCACAGGTGTTAACGTGTTAAACCTTTCTTTCTCTCCTCCATTGTGCTGTCGCTGCACTGCATTTTTCTGCACATCTCTGGGTGCTTTCTCAGAGCCATTTTCCATTCATGAACTCTCATCTCTGGTGTGTCTAATCTACTGTTTTCCCCATCCACTGAATTTCTCATTCTAATTACAACAGTGTTCTGAATAAGTTCCATTTGGTTCTTTTTCAAATATACTTAGTCAATTTTGAGTGTCTATTATTTAGTTCATCATCTTAGTTTTCTCTTAAAAAAAAAAATTATTTGGCTGCCCTTAGCTGCAGCATGTAGAATCTAGTTCCCTGGGAACTGGAGCCACATCCCCTGCACTGGGAGCTCAGAGTCTTAACCACTGGACCACCAGGGACATCCCTCTAATTCTCTTCTATCTGTACATTTATTAATATTTACCATAGATTTTATCTCTGATAATCCTAATGTCTGCTCTCATTGCCCATCTGATGATCTCATTTGCTGTTTTTCCTGACTGTCACTCAAGGTACTTTATTTCCTGTGTTCGGTGATATTTGATTGTGAACTAATTTCTTTGGAACTTCATCTCTGGGAATGCTTTGTAATTGAGTCAAGGCAATAGTCCTCCAAATATGATGTGCCTTTGTTTCTGCCGGTTCTTGGGGTATGACCAACTCAGGATACAATCAAAGTTTAGATTATTTCAGGACACTTGGGTTATATCAGTTTTCCCCCCAGCTTGGTGATGGTGGCTTATGATTACAGATTTTAAAATTTCTTTTAAAAATTACTGCTATCACTAATGTTTCTCCCATTGCCAAAGCCAGACATGAATGGATTGCCACCTTCTCTCCCACTAGCAGGGTGATTTCTCCTAGTCTATACCTCAGACCATTGCCTTCAAGAGGTCTCAGCCTTTTGTATGGCTTTTTGATTGGGTTTCCCACCCAGTTTGAGCCCAAGTTTTGTCTCTTGCTCTCTAACATGCTCAACTAAATTCAAGATTTAGAGCACCTGAGATCAGTGATAACTACAGAGAAAATGTTGACATTTTATGCTTACTTTTTGGATTCACCTTTGCATTATTTCTACTTTTCAAATAGTTCCCTTATTTCTTTGCCAGCTAACTTATCCATGAGTTTAATTTATTTTTTTGCTTTATTTTTTTAAATCCGGTATTGTAACTAGAATTTCTCCTGGTCTTTTGTTATACACAGCTGCTGCATTTGTAACTATGTGTAAAATCATCAGATTATCTTTTTTGGCCAATTGGAGTGTGATGTAGCTGAAAAACTCTGGGGAACTGTAGAATGGGTCTAAGGTTATCATAAGTGAAGGATTCAGTTCAGCTCAATTGCTCGCTCATGTCTGACTCTTTGTGACCCCATGAACCGCAGCATGCCAGGCCTCCCTGTCCATCACCAACTCCTGGAGTCCACCTAGACCCATGTCCATTGAGTGGGTGATACCATCCAACCATCTCATCCTCTGTCGTCACCTTCTCCTCCTGCCCTCAATATTTCCCAGCATCAGGGTATTTTCAAATGAGTCAGATCTTCGCATCAGGTGGCCAAAGTATTGGAGTTTCAGCTTCAACATCAGTCCTTCCAATGAACACCCAGGGCTGATCTCCTTTAGGATGGACTGGTTGGATCTCCTTGCAGTCCGAGGGACTCTCAAGAATCTTCTCCAGCACCACAGTTCAAAAGCATCAATTTTTCAGTGCTCAGCTTTCTTTGTAGTCCAAATCTACATCCATACATGACCACTGGAAAAACCATAGGCTTGACTAGATGGACTTTTGTTGACAAAGTAATGTCTCTGCTTTTTAATATGCTGTCTAGATTGGTCATAACTTTCCTTCCAAGGAGTAAGAGTCTGTTAATTTCATGGTTGCAGTCACCATCTGCAGTGATTTTGGAGCCCCCCAAAATAAAGTCTGACACTGTTTCCTCATCTATTTGCCATGAAGTGACGGGACTGGATGCCGTAATCTTAGTTTTCTGGATGTTGAGCTTTAACCCAACTTTTTCATTCTCCTCTTTCACTTTCATCAAGTGGCTCTTTAGTTCTTCTTCACTTTCTGCCATAAAGCTGGTGTCATCTGCATATCTGAGGTTATTGATATTTCTCCCAGCAATCTTGATTCCAGCTTGTGCTTCTTCCAGCCCAGCGTTTCTCATGATGTTCTCTGCATATAAGTTAAATAAGCAGAGTGACAATATACAGCCTTGACATACTCCTTTTCTTATTTGAAACCAGTCTGTTTTTCCATGTCCAGTTCTAACTGTTGCTTCCTGACCTGCATACAGATTTCTCAAGAGGCAAGTCAGGTGGTCTGGTATTCCCATCTCTTTCAGAATTTTCCACAGTTTATTGTGATCCACACAGCCAAAGGCTTTGGCATAGTCAATAAAGCAGAAGTAGATGTTTTTCTGGAACTCTCTTGCTTTTTCCATGATCCAGCAGATGTTGGCAATTTGATCTCTGGCTCCTTTGCATTTTCTAAAACCAGATTGAACATCTGGAAGTTCACGGTTCACGTATTGTTGAAACCTGGCTTGGAGAATTTCGAGCATTACTTTACTAGTGTGTGAGATTACTGCAATTGTGTGGTAGTTTGAGCATTCTTTGGCATTGCCTTCCTTTGGGATTAGAATGAAAACTGAACTTTTCCAGTCCTGTGGCCACGGCTGAGTTTTCCAAATTTGCTGATACATTGAGTGCAGCACTTTCACAGCATCATCTTTTAGGATTTGAAACAGCAACTGGAATTCCATCACCTCCATTAGCTTTGTTCGTAGTGTTGGTCCTAAGGCCCACTTGACTTCACATTCCAGGATGTCTGGCTCTAGATGAGTGTGAGTGATCACACCATCATGATTATCTGGGTTGTGAAGATCTTTTTTGTACAGTTCTTCTGTGTATTCTTGCCACCTCTTCTTAATATCTTCTGCTTCTGTTAGGTCCATACCATTTCTGTCCTTTATTGAGCCCATCTTTGCATGAAATACTCCCTTGGTATCTCTAAGTTTGTTGACGAGATCTCTAGTCTTTCCCATCCTATTGTTTTCCTCCATTTTTTTTTGCATTGATCGCTGAGGAAGGCTTTCTTATCTCTCCTTGCTATTCTTTGGAACTCTGCATTCAAATGGGTATATATTACTTTTTCTCCTTTGCTTTTCACTTCTCTTCTTTTCACAGCTATTTGGAAGGCCTCCTCAAACAGCCATTTTGCTTTTTTGCATTTCTTTTTCTTGGGTATGGTCTGGATTCCTATCTCCTGTACAATGTCATGAAATTCTGTCCATAGTTCATCATGCACTCTGTCTATCAGATCTAGTATATTAAATCTATTTCTCACTTCCACTGTATAGTCATTAGAGATTTGATTTAGGTCATACCTGAATGGTCTAGTGGTTCCCTACTTTCTTCAATTAAGTCTGAATTTGGCAATAAAGAGTTCATGATCTGAGCCACAGTCAGCTCCTGGTCTTGTTTTTGCTGACTGTATAGAGCTTCTCCATCTTTGACTGCAAAGAATATAATCAATCTGATTTTGGTGTTGACCATCTGGTGATGTACATGTGTAGAGTCTTCTCTTGTGTTGTTGGAAGAAGGTATTTGCTATGACTGGTGCGTTCTCTCGGCAGAACTCTATCAGCCTTTACCCTGCTTCATTCTGTACTCCAAGGCCAAATTTGCCTATTATTCCAGGTGTTTCTTGACTTCCTACTTTTGCATTCCAGTCCCCTATAATTAAAAAGACATCTTTTGGGGGTATTAGTTCTAGAAGGTCTTGTAGGTCTTCATAGAACCATTCAACTTCAGCTTCTTCAGCGTTACTGGTCGGGGCACAGGCTTGGATTACTGTGATATTGAATGGTTTGCCTTGGAAATGAACAGAGATCATTCTGTCGTTTTTGAGATTGCTTCCAAGTACTGCATTTCAGACTGTTTTGTTGACTATCATGGCTACTCCATTTCTTCTAAGGGATTCCTGCCCACAGTAGGAGATATAATGGTCATCTGAGTTAAATTCACCCATCCCAGTCCATTTTAGTTCGCTGATTCCTAGAATGTTGACGTCCACTCTTGCCATCTCCTGTTTGACCACTTCCAGTTTGCCTTGATTCATGGACCTGACATTCCAGGTTCCTATGCAATATTGCTCTTTACAGCATCGGACCTTGCTTCTATTCCCAGTCCCATCCACAACTGGATGTTGTTTTTGCTTTGGCTTCATCCTTTCATTCTTTCTGGAGTTATTTCTCCACTGATCCTCACTAGCATATTGAGCACCTACCGACTTAGGGAGTTCATCTTTTAGCGTCCTATCTTTTTGCCTTTTCATACTATTCGTGGGGTTCTCTAGGCAAGAATACTGAAGTGGTTTGCCATTCCCTTCTCCAGTGGACCACATTCTGTCAGACCTCTCCACCATGACCCATCAGTCTTGGTGACCCCACAGGCATGGCTTAGTTTTATTGAGTTAGACAAGGCTGTGGTCCATGCGATCAGATTGGCTAGTTGCCTGTGATTGTGTTTCCGTCTGTCTGCCCTCTGATGCCCTCTCTCAGTGCTTACTGTCTTACTCAGGTTTCTCTTACCTTGGGCGTGGGATATCTCTTCACGGCTGCTCCAGCAAAGCACAGCTGCTGCTCCTGACCGTGGACTCGGGGCAGCTCCTCTCGGCCGCTCCTGCTCTGTTCCATCCGTGCTCCTGCACAGGATTAGAAAGCTGAAATCCTGAGGAACCAGCTCCCAATCCATCACGGAATGAAGACAATTCCAAAGACATGGACTCTAGCACCTTGGGCTTGCTCTGTTCATAGACAGAAAGAAAGCCTTCAGGCAGAACATCCCTGGTACTTGCTCTCAGCATGTGCAGGTAAGAGCTGAGAGGTTATGAAAGGGCTTCTCACGGTATCTGCCATAGGACATTGGGTGGCATGAAGATTATGGCAAACCTGAACCTTGAAGCCCTTGGACTTTGGGTTTCTTGCCCTCAACAATTCAAGGACATATAGGATATATATTTTCTTAATTGAATGGAATAGACTTCAAGATTGCTGATGCTCTGAAGGGCTGGCTGTGCCGTCTGATGGTATGATTGATCTTCAAGTGGAAGGTAGGAATGTGTGAAGACATGGAATTCTGTGCTATGAGAAGGATGACATAAAGGGAAGAGACAAAGCCATGGCACCTGGATGGTGGCAGCCTGGGATCATTTTGCAGTGCTGATAGTAGCTGGATGTATACAGTGGGACACTTTCTTATAATGAGAGACTTATGGTTTTACTGTTTAAAACTCAGAGCCTACTTGGAAGATGTGTGTGACTAGGCACCAGGGACAAGTCTGCTTACCCCCAGGATATAACCAGGTGGTAAGTCCGGGCTCCCTTGCTTCAGCTGCTCAGTCTTTATTTGTAAGAGAGATTCTCTGCATGAGCCACTGACGTCCAGTCAGCAGCAGCAATTGTGTTAGCAGCTTGTCACAGTGCCCTCGTTCTATTTCCGACCTGGTTGTTTGATTGAAGTCCCATCAGCTGATTTAAGACTCACGTCAAAGGGTGTGTTTACAAAACACAAGTGTTGGCCTGAGAATCAAAGTCATGTCCTAACACAGAAGTTACCTTTTCTAGCCTTAAATACTGTTGAATATGCCCAGTCTTATTGATGAGAAAAACCGTCATCTGTAGGGTATAAAAAAGCAGACTGAAGTATAAACAACACAGTGACATGAGAAGCACAGATCAGTTGCTGCTAATTGATGTAGATTTGCTGAAACTTGGACCTACATTGCTGTTTGTTCAAGGATGTCAATATCCATGGTACCCAACATTCTGCAGTTAAATGCTCTAACCCTGAGCTACACCCCACTTAAGGACCCAAAATTCTGAATGGCAAAAGAATCTCTTGAACATTTCTTGAGACAACCAATATATTTCTCATCTTAAAAAAAAATTATCTTCTTACACAAATGGCAACACACCCTACATATTATCTCTTTTTTTTGTTTTTCTCACTTATCATTAATTCTTGACTTTTGACCCAAATTAGTACACAGAAGGGCTCCTCATTCTTCTTTGTGGCTGTGTAATTTCCTATTCTATGGAGAAGACACTGGTCCCTTATTTATGTGTATTTAAGATGCCGCCAGCCTTGCCTAATTAGAAACTGTGTTGTCATCATTAACTTCAAGCACATGCCATATTACACTTGGGAAGATAAATATGAATGATATTTCCTAGAGTTACAGCCCCATGGATTGTAGCTTGCCAGGCTCCTCTGTCCATGGAATTTTCCAGGCAAGAAGGCCAAGGTAGATAGCCATTTCCTTCTCCAGGGAATCTTCCCAACCCAGGAATCGAATCCAGGTCTCCCACATTGCAGGTGGATTCTTTACTGTCTGAGCCCTAGAATACTGGAGTGGGCAGCCTATCCTTTCTCCAGCAGATCTTCCAGATCCAGGAATTGAACTGGAATCTCCTGCATTGCAGGTAGATTCTTTACCAGCTGAGCTACCAGGGAGGCCCTACAGTTAGGGAGATGTTGCTGAATTGAAAGATGTTTGTATTAGGATTTTAATAGATTTTGCCAAATTTCTTTCTGTTGAAGCTATATCACTGATTTCCTGTCTCAGCTGCAATACATCAGAGAGCTGATTTCAAAAATTTACTGTGCTTTCCATTAAAATATGTCGTCAGATTTGTTGACCTTTTCCACTTTAACAGAAGAAAGAGTGTAATTGCAAATTTAATATGCATATCCCTTCTTGTGCACAACACTGAGTATTCTTCTTGATGTCTTAAGAGCTGTGGGCTGTGGCTTTCTATTCCTTAGACTGTGATGAGGCTGGTTTTCCACTTTGTGGATCCCAGGAACTCACTAGAATTGTATCTGGAACAAATTGAGGCTGACTTAGGCAGAAGATATTGAGGACAGACCTAATTTGAGAGTCAAGCTTATTTGTGTATGTAAAAGCCACAAGGGGAGAAACTATGCTGAAAAGATGGTGCTATAAATGCATATTTAATTACATGGACCATATATTTACAATATAGTCTTCAAGGAAACAAAACAAGTTAAAATATACATTAGTGTGATCCCTCTTTTTTAAAAATATGTGCTTGTAAAAAGATGATTATAAGGATACATATGAAAAATTAACCATGATTATTTCTGAGTGGAAGAACTATTGTAGTCTAATTTGTGCTCTGTTGTATTTTTGAATTGTCGATTATTAATTGCTGCCTTAAATAATTAAATATAATACTATATTCAAATACCTTCTGCCTCATTGACAGTCATACAAAATACACAAAATGATGAGACGTGCACAAGACCAGGAGTCTGGAAACTCAATTTTTTTTATCCCAGTTCTGCCATTAATGTGCTCTGAGATGTGGCGCTTACAGTCTAAATTTTCTGGGCCTCGACTTTATAATTTGTAAAGTGCAAGAACTGGATAAATTTATCTTTTAAAATTTTTATACTAAAATTATCTCATATTGAAACAAGTGGATACTTTTAAACTAATGCTTCTCTAGTCTTTTACAGACATGCGTTTAAACTTTGAATAGCTTCACTTCATAAAGTCAAGGTAATTCCATGAGCACCTGTGTTCTTATGTGAATGTATTGTCTGTGAACCGCATCTGTGTGTGATGCAGAGCAAGTCTTCACACAGAGTAATTCTTCTCTCAAGGCTTCTTGAAAGAGGTTACCTTGGAAACAAGAAATCAGACCCACCTACTTCATCTTAGGGGTCAGAACAAGGTTCTTCATGTAATTATCATTTTCACTCTTCAGGTACAAACTGTGAGCCAACTTCTATGAGGATATTCAAGTATTAGTAACAAGTATTTTTTTTCTCAAAGACTCAGTGTTTTAAATTATTCTCTTATCATTTCGTATGAGCAGGCTTACTCACAGAATCAGAGTGCAAGAAAGTCTTTGTGGACATAAGTACCACACTCTTAGGCATCCTTCTGCTCCTAAAACAGCGTGAGGTGTGTCAGTGAGGTTTTGCTGTGTAACAAACACTCCAAATGTGCTGGACTAAAACAAAAACCATTTATTTAGCTTGTGATTCTGTAGGTTGGAAGTTCAGAATAGGCTTACGAAGTGAAGGAAGTGAATTCGCTAAGTCGTGTCCGACTAGTTGCAACCCCGTGGACTGTAGCCCACCAGGCTCCTCCATCCATGGGATTCTCCGGGCAAGAATACTGGAGTGGGTTGCCATTTCCTTCTCCAGGGGTTCTTCCTGACCCAGGGATTGAACCCAGGTCTCCCACATCGCGAGCAGACACTTTAACCTCTGAGCCACCAGGGAAGTCCAGAATAGGCTTAGGCAAAAGTATATTCTGGTCTCAGATGAGCTTGTCTCATGTGTCTTCAATCAACAGCTAAATTGGCTGGGGTCTGAGTGGCCTAGAGTCCTCATGTGAAATGGCCCTTTTCTGTTCTATTCAGACTCTCGCTATTCAGCAGGTTAACATGGGGTTATTTGCATTACCATTCCAAACTTCCAAAAGTGCCAAGAGAGCATGTCCTAATATGCAAGCATTTCTCAGTCTCCTGCAGTATGCTTGCTAATGCTCCACTGGCCAAAGCAAGTCACTTGGCCTAGCCCAGAGTCAGTGTGGAAGGCAACACCCATGGCCATGGTAAGGGAGCTGTTACTGCAGCAATTCACCATGCAGAATGCCTGATACTAGATCACTGATAAATGGTAGACCAACAGGGCCATAGGATTAATTCCAGGCATGTGGGCAGAGTGGTAGGAAGCATGCATTTATAGGAGCAGAAAAGGAACACAGCAAAGCACCTATCAGGCTAATCTCACCCAAAGGATGCTGCTCTCTTGAGACGACCATTTGTCCCAGCTTAAGCCTGTTGTCCTGGTGGAAACAGTGAGAGCCCTGTCTGATCCCTCTCCCTTCTTAGCACCATGGACAATTCTTATCCAGGCCTGTAGCTGGAAGCATCTGAGAGCACTGATTTTTCTCCCTTGGTTTCTACCCTTTGACCTTACTGATCAACAGCAACCAACTAACTATTCCGGTTGCATTTCTAAGAATCTCAGACCAGGTGGCGCTAGTGGTAAAGAGCCTGCCTACCAGTGAAGGAACCACAGAAGACACGTGTTCGATCCCTGGCTTGGAAAGATCCCCCGGAGGAGGGCATGGCAACCCACTCCAGTATTCTTGCCTGGAGAATTCTCATGGACAGAGAAGCCTGGTGGGCTACAGTCCATGGGGCCGCAAAAAGTCAGACCCAACTGAAGTGACCTAGCATACATGCAGACCTGAGAGGCAGTAGAGATTAGATAACATCCTGCTGTGACTTTATAGATAAGGAAGCTGTGAGATTAATAACTAAGCTTCTGAATCCAGGGGTCTTTTCCTGCCAGCACTTCCACTAAGTAGATTTCAACCCTGACCACTCCCTTGTGTGGGACTCCTGCCTCCCTTTCTCGCAGCAATCAAGGGTTGCTGTAATGCCACACAGAGCCTCTCCTTTCTTTCCTTTTTAAACCAGGAGCACACTGTGTTCACCATATAGCCTCCCACTCGCTTCATGGAATTGACAAGGGAAAGCAGTGCTGGGGGACCAAGGCACAACACAGGCAAGTCACTTGAACAGGGGTGATGTCCGGGACAAGCCTGCACTGGGGACCTTCCTGCCCTCCCATTAGGCTTTCTGCTCAAGTGTCTGGAGGCTCAAGGTCCAGAGATGGCAACACTGGTCTGGGGAGACCCAGCCAGGCTCCCACCTGCATAGGGCAGCCCTGATGAATCAGTCAAGAGAATGTTATCAGTGAGACACTGACAGGCTGTGCTGAATGTCTTTTCATCAGCAATCCCGGGATCCCCTCTCAGGGCCTGGAGAAAACAAAGCCCTGAGAATCAGGTTCTATTCAAAGCACTGAGTGGGTGTCAAAGGCAGCATCAATCCAGTCAACTGGAAATACAATTTAAATAAAAACAAAATTGAAACAGTAACATTGAAACATATACATTACCATATGTGAGATAGATAGCCAGTAGGAATTTGCTATGTGATGCAGGGAGCTCAAACCCAGTGCTCTGTGACAACCTAGAAGGGGGTGGGATGGGATGGGAGGCGGGAGGGAGGTTCCGGAGGGAGGGGACGTGTGTATACCTATGGCTGATTCATGTTGATGTGTGGCAGAAACTAACACAATATTGTAAAGCAATTATCCTCTAATTAAAACAAAACAAACATAAAAAATCCAGAATTTTATGCCACCAGTAAGCCTGCCTTGGCAACACAGGTCCCCCACTCCACTCCCTCCTTCAATAGAGATCATTTTATTTCCTCCATTAAAGGGAAGTTCAGCACAATGACTATTTCAGTGCTTGTAAATAACACAAATAAATCGATAAATGCAGCAATCTCTTGCTTAACCCTGCGTTTGGAGGGGACCTGGAAGAGCCTCTTTGCAGTCTGTTCATCTCTCAAGATTTCTGCCAACATCACCCCAGAAGGTGGCTGCCAGCCCCACCCCAGAGAACTGGCTGACCTTGGGTATGAGAGTTGGAGATGATCAGCCAGATCCCTGTCCAGCCCCCTCATTTTATACTTGCAGAAACACAGAATCAGATTTATGAGACTTACCCAAATTCCATTAATTTGCTTATCTCATCATTTTCTGCCTCTCCTAGAGAATGGTTGAGAGGAGAGATGACTGTGAGGTCAGTTGAGTGAAACAGGTTAATTCTTGAGTGCCCATAACATACTCACTGCTGGGAATGGTCCTGGGAGAAGAGGAAAGGTCCCAGGAAACTGGCTGTCTGGGCTCCTGCCACAGCACCATCTCTGGTCACGATGACGTGACCTCTAACACCCTTTCCTCCTGCCGGTTCTTACCAACAAAAGTGTCTGTGATCTGCTCTTAGCCTCGATCTGACAGCCTGGCACCTACCCTATGACCTCGATCATCAAACCTCAACTTCCTCTGTCCAGCCTTCCCGCCGCTATACTACTGTTTGCTCAGGTTGTCCTCCACTCTGCTGCCTGAATGAGAGTCCCGTAAACCTCAGGGGATGTGTACCTCCCCTGACAAGCACTTCCACAGCTATTTAAATCAAACTCCTGCCTGACTGAATTTCTCCTTGATGTGGATTATGCCTACTTGCCTACCAGTTTTTATCTGAAATCTTTTTTAACTGGAGGATGACTGTTTTATAGTGTTGTGTTAGTTTCTGCTGGCCCACATGCTGAATCAGCCATAGCTGTTGTTCAGTCTCTAGGTCATGTCCAACTCTTTGCAACCCCATGGACTGCAGCACCCCAGGCTCCTCTGTCCTTCACTGTCTCCCAGAGTTTGCTCAAATTCATGTCTACTGATGCTATCTAACCAGCTCATCCTCTGTTGTCCCCTTCTCCTTTTGCTTTTTGTTTTTCCCAGCATCAGGGTCTTTTCTAATGAGCTGGTTCTTTGCATCAAGTGGCCAAAGTATTTGAGCTTCAGCCTCTCAGCACCAGTCCTTCCAATGAATATGCAGGATTGATTTCCTTTGGGAGTCAGCCACTTGTATACCTACATCTCCTCCCTCTTGATCATCCCTCATCCATCCCACTGGTGACCCTCTAGGTCATCACAGAGCACCAAGCTGAGCTTCCTGTGTTATACAGCAGCTTTGCCACTTGCTATCTGTTTTACACCTGGTGGTGTATATATGTCAGTGCTAAGCCCCAGTTCATCCCACACTCCCCTTCCCCCTGCAGTTCTTGCCTCCCTTTGCCTTTTAGAGTTGAGCTATAATAAGTGAGTTCCCAGCAATAGGGCTCCATTTCCCATGAAGGGTCCCACCCTTCGTGCTGCTGACGCTTTGGTTGCAAATCTCTCTCCATCTACCTACCTGAGGGGCATCTGTCTAACCCCACAGAAGGGTGTCTTATCCCCTGGAGTCAAGGTCAGGCAAGGCCAAGAGGCCAAACCTTGAATGGGAAGCCAACAAGGGAGGAGGGGAAAGGCGTACAGTGGAAGAAAGCGTGCAGTGGTCTTGGTCTGTCTTTGGGTTGCAGCACAATGGGGCTGTGAACGCTGTCAGACCACCAGCAGGACTTTGACAGGTGAAATGCTCGTTTAGTCATTCGTGGAACCTCTCGCGTCTCCTTTCTTACGGTGTGTCAGCACCCATCACGGGCCATTCCAGGCATTAGGTTTCATAGAATTGATAACTCTGTGTGTGTGTTCATGTGCACGCATGTACACACTTGTGTGCATGCACTGAATTCCATAGCTTGACAACCTAGATTTCTCAACTAGCGTAAAATCCCTTGAAACATCCTGGCTTCAAAGAGGATGGTGTAACTATTTTCTCCAGGGCTTTCTTTGACACTGCTTATCATCAGGTGCTTTAAACGACTGTTTTCCAGTCTCCTGGGTACCGTCTTACACAGAGAAGAGCCGAAAGGTAATTGAAGTAGATTCCTCTACATGAGTAAAGAGAAAGATTCTTCTGTTCTTTGAGGTGGGTTTCTAGCTTCCAATTCTCTTCAGGGGACGTTCAATGACATCGCAGGTTAAGTCATTTCAAGAAATGTGATGATTCCATATTATGAGCTGAGCTGAGCCGTTTCTGTAATTACCTTCTGCAGTCATTGGGGGCTCAGGAATGGAAAGACATACCTCTTCAGCAACGGCAATTATAAAATAAATCAGCATGTGTGTAAATTAAATGGTAACTGGGTCTTATTATTAGTTCCAGAGCTAGTTTCTTCCCTGGTGCTCTCATTTCACAGGAAAGCATGCAGTGTGGCAAATGGCAGGCTGCCCCAAATTCTCCTTCTGGAGACTAGTGGGAAGAGAGGTTTCTCTCCCAGAGGCTGCAGTAGCCAGGCTGACTGTTTTCATGCTCCTAGACGATTTGGGGGAAAGGTACTGACTTCAGAGGTCACACCTTTCTAACCCTGAGGTCTTGCTTCTTAGCGTGCTGACAGAAAAGATGTTTTTAATTGATCATTTGATGATGTTAAAGCTTGAAGAAGCTTTAGATTGTCTCCTAAAACTGAGTAAGGACCAGCTTTAGGGAGGAAATGACAATATTCATGAAGGCCAACAAAGAAGGATTAAAAAAAAGGCTGCTATCTTAAGACTAACTTCCCTCAGAGGCAGGCCCTGAGACAGAAGTTCTCATGCAAGTGTTTTATTAAAGAGTTGATTCAAGGAGAACCCAGGAAGGGAAGATAGGAAGTCTGAAGCTGAGCCAGCGGTTTCATAATCCTGTACCTTCAGGGTCACCCTGGGAGGCAAATTCCAAGGCATTCCTAGCTTTCTGTGCCTGCAGGCCCTCTGCCAAACAAGGGCAATGCAGCTCTAGTAGCCCCAGGGCACCTTGTGAATAGGCAGCAACAGGGCAGGCCACTGACAGCCGGGCAGGGGCTCCAAAAACTGGTTAAAGGGGGCCTGAGGGAAACTCTGCACTTGTTATTTGTGATGTTAATTTTATGTGTCAACTCAGTTGGGCTATGGAGTACCCAGCTCTTTGGTGAGACATTTTTCTGCATGTTTCTTGATGAGATTAATATTTAAGTCATTAGATTGAGTGAAGCAGATTGCCCTCCCTGGTGCAGCAGGCCTTATCCCACCACAGGGGATAAGGCAGGAGTAGTTGAAGGCATGAATAGAACAAAAAATTGGACCCTCCCCTGGGTACTGGTGGCTCAGAGGTTAAAGCGTTTTCCTGCAAGGCAGGAGACCCGGGTTCAATCCCTGGATCGGGAAGATCCCCTGGAGAAGGAAATGGCAACCCACTCCAGTATTCTTGCCTGGAAAATCCCATGGACGGAGGAGCCTGGTAGGTTACAGTCCACGGGGTTGCAAAGAGTTGGACACGACTGAGCGACTTCACTCACTTTACTCACTTCCCCTGGGTATGAGAGACTTTTTCCTGCCTTCAGACTCAGACTGCAATATTGGCTTTTCCTGAGTCTCAAGCCTGCTGGCCTTTGGGCTAGAACTACAGTGTTACCTCTCCTGGGTCTCCAGCATGGTGACTCACCCTGCAGATCTTGGGGCTTGCCTGTCTTCACAATCACAGAAGCCAATTTCTTGTAATGAACATCTCTAATCTTGTACTCCCCTAATTCTACCTCTCAACTTTACAATCTGAGTGAACTGAAAATTTAGAATTGCCTGGTGGCTCAGATGATAAAGTGTTTGCCTGCAATGCAGGAGTCCTGGGTTCTATCCCTAGGTCGGGAAGATCCCCTGGAGAAGGAAATGGCAACCTACTCCAGTACTCTTGCCTGGAAAATGCCATGGATGGAGGAGCCTGGTAGGCTACAGTCCATGGGATCACAAAGAGTTAGACACAACTGAGCAACTTCACTGGTTCACTGGAGACAAGAGAGCCTGGGAGGAACACTTTTGAGGCAGTAGGAGAGCAGGAGGCCCACCGTGAGCATTAATTTTAAAGTGCCTACTCTTTATCCAAATGTAGAAATCAAGTGAGCAATATGATTTAGAGTGCAGGGTGATGTCCAGGCTAGAGGTAAAGCATTGTTAACAGTCTTCAGAATAAAATTTTTCTTAAAGCTCAGCAACCAAGTGAAATCATCAAAGGAGTGAGGATAGATAGAAAAGTTGTGCTTATGATACAATAATTCAAATGGAGCTTGAGAAAAGGACTCAGACAAAGCTTCAGCCTTTACGAAACAGGTAGAGGACTCACCTGAATGAGTGGAGTCATCCAAAACCCCCAACATCTAAGCCTGGCTCTGAACAGGTGTGAAGATTCCCATGGGATAGAACTAGAATCCAAGCACCATAAGTACTATGAGCATGAAGAGCTAGCAAAAGGCACATACATACAATGGAGTCTCAGTCAGCCATTGAAAGGAAAGAGATAGGGTCATTTGTAGACATGTGGACGGACCTAGAGTCTGTCATACACAGTGAAGTAAGTCAGAAAGAGCAAAACAAGTACTGTGTATTAACACATATATGTGGAATCTAGAAAAGTGGTCCAGATGAACCCATTTCCAAGGCAGGAATAGAGATGCAGACGTAGAGAAACAGACGTGGACCCAGAGAGGGGAGGTGAGGGTGGGAAGAATTGCAAGAGTAGGGTTGACATACATACACTACCACGTGAAAAATAGATAATTAGTGGGAACCCGCCATATAACACAGGCTTCCCTGGTGCTCAGACAGTAAAGAATCTGCCTGCAATGCTGGAGACCTTGGTTTGATCCCTGGGTTGGGAAGATCCCTTGGAAAAGGGAATGGCAAACCACTCCAGTATTCTCGCCTGGAAAATTCCATGGACAGTGAAGCCTGGTGGGTTACAATCCATGGTGTCACAAAGAGTTGGACATGATTGAGCATCTTTTACTCACGCACTTCTATATAACACAGAAACTCAGCTCAGTGCTCTGTGATGACTTAGAGGGGTGAGATGAGGGGGTGGGAGGGATGCTTGAGAGCGAGGGGATATATGTATACATATAGCTGATTCACTTCATTGTGCAGCAGAAACTAACACAATATTATAAAGTGATTATATTCCAATTTTAAAAGTAGAAAAAAACTAAAAAGAAAAGGATCAATATAAGGACTCATGTAGTTAAGTGGCAATACTGGGCTGATCTCCAATTTGGAACAGGTTCTTTTGTCTGATTACTTTCTGTCATGTAACAAGCCACCCCAAAATTTAGTGACTTAAAAAAAGCCAACATTTATTGCTCTTATGAAACTGCAATCTGGCTATGGCTAGGTGAGCCTGGCTCATCTCCCCTCTATATATCATCAGCCGTGGAGTCTAGAAGCCCCAGGCTGGAATCATCTGAAGTTTCTTTTCTTCCCGTGGTCGGTGGTTGGGATCTTGGCTGGAGCTGTTGTCCAGAACACCTGTGGGTGGCCTTGCCCTGAGGCCTGTACTTCCTTGTAACAGAGTGGTGGGCTCAAAGGGTGAGCATCCCAAAAGAGCAAGGGCCAAGCAGAAGCCATATTGCTTTCTATGATCTCACCTTGGAAATTACACAGCATCACTTGCACAACGTTCTATTTGGCAGCAGCCAAAAAACCATGTAGATTTGGGCATGGGGATGGACTCCCACTTTTGACAGGGTTGTGGCAAAGTTCTGGAAGACCAGGTGGAACCAGGGCTCTCACTGTGGCTATTTATCGAAAATAGAATCTGCTATGCATCCTGTGGAATTTGCTGCAGTTCAGGCTGGAACATTTATCACTTGGTGGGTTTTTGTATCAAGATTCTGATGAACGGGGCTTCCGAGGTAATGCTGGTAAAGGACCCGCCTGCCAGTTTAGGAGACAGAAGGGACTGGAATTTGATCCTTGGGTCAGGAAGATCCCTTGGAGGAAGGCATGATAACCCACTCCAGTGTTCTTGCCTGGAGAATCCCCATGGACAGAGGCATGTGGGGGCCTACAGTCTGTAGGGTTGCAAAGAATCGGACACAACTGAAGTGACTTAACATGCTCTGATGAATAAGACTGGGATGCCCATTTACTATTTATAATGAGAAGGAAATGCCATTGCTCTGGACCACTCAAATTCTTTTTGCCTTCTATATACCTGGTGAGCATGAAATCAGAACAAAGGAGTGAGGTTTGGGTGGATGACTTGAGCAGCAGCAGGTTAAAACTGGACTGGTCTTGTGATATTCACTGACTGAAACTTCTGGGCTCTCTCTCGTTGTTTCTCTGCATCTCCTCCTTGGCTGACAAGCTGCTCCCTTGATGGAAACTTTTCTTTGATATGCGCGTCCACTCAATTGCGTCAGTCTGGGTTTGCTGAGGGGCACTGTTCTACTCCTCTAAATGCAAGTGCCCACCCTTTTTCTGACCCACCATGTCTTGGTCTTTGAGCTTGTCTCTGAGAAACCAACCTTAATTCTTTTATTTCCTGCTTCTTGTGGGAGGGATGAGTACATCTGCTCCCGGTAGTCCAGGTAAGAGATGAGAGATGGTAGTTTGGGTTAAGGAGATGCTGATTGGACAGTGAGAGACTGTTGTGTTAATTTGGAGGTCAAACTGCCAGGATTTGCTTATGGAGTGTGGAGGAAGCAGATGGCAGGGGGTGGGGGAAGGAGCTTAGGATGGTGTAATAGACTCGGCCAGGGCTACACACATGCCCTTCCACCAGATGGGTGCTCCCATCATCAGCCGAGCCCCTGGCTGCCTCCTTCTCTTGAGGATGGATCTCAGTCAATGGAAATCCTGGGGTAAGAGGGGGACTTGTAACCAGTGCCGCACTGCTAGTGGAATACAAAGCCCAGCCCCCAGGCGCACAATGAGCCCACGCCGGTGCCATTCATGCTTCAAGCTGCCTGGCCTCAGGGTGGACTCCAGGAGAGCCCACACGTTTGCCACGCATCCTCTCCTGCCCCTACAGCTTCCTTTATACCTGTACAGGGTTTTCCTATGAGCTTTCTCATAGTGCCTCACATACACAAGAATCTCTGCCTTCAGCTCTGCTTTTAAGGAACATAAGACAATTAACTCTGAAGCTTGTGACTTGAGTAACTAGATAAATTGTGGTGACATTTATAGAAATGGGGGTAAACAGGTTTGAGGGAGGGGAATGAGTTCAGTTTGTTGAGTTTGTAGTTGTTGTTCAGTTAAGTCGTGTCCAACTCTTTGAGACCCCATGGACTGCAGCACACCAGGCTTCCCGGTCCTCCACTGTCTCCTGGAGTTTGCTCCAGTTCATGTTGATTGTGTTGGTGATGCTGTCTAACCATATCATCCTCTGTCCTCTTCTCCTTTGGCCTTATAAAGTTTAAGATGCCTTAAATTGGATATCCGTTGGAGATTCTGAGTAAGTGGTTAGATATCTGAAACTGTGGTTCAAAGGAGAGGGCTGACTGTAGACTTGAAGATCAAATAAAATGATACAACTTAATCTGGAGGGTCAGTGAATACTTCTCTAAAGAAGTGATATTAATTCATGACTTGAAATAAAAGCAGGAATTAGTGAGGCTGTAAGTAGAAGATAGAGCCTTCCAGTTAGAGGGTATGAAGTCTCTGAGTCATTTCCTTTTTTAAAAATTTATTTAAACTTCTTTGGCTGTGCAGTATCTTAGTTGCGGCATGCAGGATTTTCTATCTTATTAATAGTTGTGGCACATGGGATCTAGTTCCCAGACCAGGAACTGAATGCAGGACACCTGTGTTGGGAGAATGGGAAGTCCCTCTGAGTTATTTCTTATTGATGTCAGAGGCCGACAAGTTCCCAAGTCATTGATTACAATCTTTGATTGTAATCAATGACTTGGGAACCTTTGGCAGCATGACAATCAACCTTTGGCTGCATGGGTCAAATTTCTTTGAAGCTGATGAATTTAGGGGTATTTATTGCTAAGGGACATCCTCATCTCTTCTCCTGTTGTTTTTCAGGCAGACTGTCTTCACCAGTAGGGCAGAATTCATTAGAAAGTCTCATCTAGAAAAAGACATCACATCATAGATTTTGCTATTTTATGCTCAGAGGTAAGAGTGGAAAATGCAGAGGCCACTGTTCACAGAATGAAAGGAGGATTAAGAGTCAGGGGCCAGCTGAAGGGACCCAGGGAACTATAGATGGTAATTTTTTTTATTTAAGTATAGTTGATTTACAATATTAGATTATTTTCAAGTGTACAGCATAGTGACTCAGTATTTTTATAGATTATACTCCATTCAAAGTTATTATAAGACAATGGCTATAATTCCAGGTGCTATACAATATATCCTTGTTGCTTATCTATTTTATACAGAGTGGTTTACATCTCTTCATCCCATACCCCTAATTTCCCTTCTTTTATTCCAAAGCTACTTTTAAGAGATATTCAACAGTGACAGAATGAAAAGGAAGTGAAAGCGAGCAGGAAAGACAAATACTGCCATCAGGTCAACACTTAGAAAAAGAAGAGTGCTGATGCAGAAAACAAATATTGACTGAATTAGAGAGAGGATTGTGTGCAGAGAGCAAACATTCCTCGGATAAAAGCTGGACAGAACCAAACCCTCAAGGAGAAAGATTCCAAATGCAATATACAGGCTCAGCCAGCCCTAAATTGGAGCTGAGGGACTTGGGCCCAGGATGGAGCCAGGGAGCATCATGACAGAGGGGATATTTGACTCTGACTGCACAAGAGAAGCTGTCAGCATGGTCACAGTCTCACTGCAGAGCCCAAGAGCTTGCCTCCTTTGTATAGGAGAAGGACCTTGATACGTAACAAGGAAGGCGTACCCCTGTTCCATCATCAAGGGAGCTCCAGGGCGGACAAGTCCTTGCAGAACCCAGGACTGTGGTCTTTGCCCACAGGACTGAAGGGATATGTGATCAAGTGTGCCTGCTGCCAACAGGAATGTTAAGAACCTGGGTTATTTTTGTTTGGTTCAATGGCAATTAACAGTCCAAAGGAAAACAACTTAGCTGAGAACACACTGAAATCAAAAGTGGCTCAAACTTCCCTCAAATGCCTCCCCTTTGCCAATAGAATAAAACTGGAGAATCAGGCAGGTCCACATAGGAGTCACTCAATGTTCTGATCTGTTGGTGGGTTTGCTGTTACAAAAGCAAGGAAGATGGCACAAGGGAGGAATGGCAGTTGGCCTGTGGTGGGAGCTTGTGTGGATCTCTGAGCTCCTCCAGAGCTTTTGCTTTATCTTTTGAGAAAGGACGATTTTATCTCTAAGCTCTTCAGTTCAGTTCAGTCATTCAGTCGTGTCCGACCCTTTGAGACACCATGAATCGCAGCACGCCAGGCCTCCCTGTCCATCACCAACTCCCAGAGTTCACTCAGACTCACGTCCATCGAGTCCGTGATGCCATCCAGCCGTCTCATCCTCGGTCGTCCCCTTCTCCTCCTGCCCCCAATCCCTCCCAGCATCAGAGTTTTTTCCAATGAGTCAAGTCTTCGCATGAGGTGGCCAAAGTATTGGAGTTTCAGCTTTAGCATCATTCCTTCCAAAGAAATCCGAGGGCTGATCTCCTTCAGAATGGACTGGTTGGATCTTCTTGCAGTCCAAGGGACTCTCAAGAGTCTTCTCCAACACCACAGTTCAAAAGCATCAATTCTTCGGCGCTCAGCCTTCTTCACAGTCCAACTCTCACATCCATACATGACCACAGGAAAAATCATAGCCTTGACTAGACAGACCTTAGTCGGCAAAGTAATGTCTCTGCTTTTGAATATACTATCTAGGTTGGTCATAACTTTTCTTCCAAGGAGTAAGCGTCTTTTAATTTCATGGCTGTAGTCACCATCTGCAGTGATTTTGGAGCCCCCAAAAATAAAGTCTGACACTGTTTCCACTGTTTCCCCATCTATTTCCCATGAAGTGATGGGACCGGATGCCATGATCTTCATTTTCTGAATGTTGAGCTTTAAGCCAACTTTTTCACTCTCCTCTTTCACTTTCATCAAGAGGCTTTTTAGTTCCTCTTCACTTTCTGCCATAAGGGTGGTGTCATCTGCATATCTGAGGTTATTGATATTTCTCCCGGCAATCTTGATTCCAGCTTGTGTTTCTTCCAGTCCAGCATTTCTCATGATGTACTCTGCATATAAGTTAAATAAGCAGGGTGACAATATACAGCTTTGACGTACTCCTTTTCCTATTTGATACCAGTTTGTTGTTCCATGTCCAGTTCTAACTGTTGCTTCCTGGCCTTCTCAAGAGGCAGGTCAGGTGGTCTGGTATTCCCACCTCTTTCAGAATTTTCCACAGTTTATTGTGATCCACACAGTCAAAGGCCTTGGCATAGTCAATAAAGCAGAAATAGATGTTTTTCTGGAACTCTCTTGCTTTCCATGATCCAGTGGATGTTGGCAATTTGATCTCTGGTTCCTGTGCTTTTTCTAAAACCAGCTTGAACATCAGGAAATTCATAGTTCACGTATTGCTGAAGCCTAGCCTGGAGAATTTTGAGCATTACTTTACTAGCATGTGAGATGAGTGCAATTGTGCGGTAGTTTGAACATTCTTTGGCATTGCCTTTCTTTGGGATTGGAATGAAAACTGACGTTTTCCCCTCCTGTGGCCACTGCTGAGTTTTCCAAATTTCCTGGCATTGAGTGAAGCACTTTCACAGCATCATCTTTCAGGATTTGAAACAGCTCAACTGGAATTCCATCACCTCCACCAACTTTGTTCGTAGTGATGCTTTCTAAGGCCCACTTGACTCACATTCCAGGATGTCTGGCTCTAGATTAGTGATCATACCATCATGATTATCTAAACTTAAACGAAACTAGTCAAAGAAGGGGCTGAAGAGGAAGTATTTTATTTCCTCTTCCACAGTGCAGCCTTAAGAAAACTCAGGGAAATCTCCTGGATGTCATCTGGTTTATCAGATTCCTGTGATTTTTCTCAAGTGAAACTGTTATCAGGCTTTGATGAGTAGCAAAGCTTCCTCTTTAAAGAATGTTCTGCCTGAGCACATTAGGGTTTAAATTGGATAGAGCCATGTATTTTAATGGAAATTATGATTTACTTACTAAATTTCCAAAATAGTCACTATTTTCCAAAATAGACTCTTAATAACATCTGTTTAAAGTATTTTAAAAGTACTAGAAAAATACTAGAAATGTTAGAAAAATACTAGAACAGATTATCAGGACAGTTGGGGAAGTTCACTATATTGGTTGACATTGCAGATTCATGTATTCATGCTGTGTTTAAGGTTTTAGTTTTTAAAAGAAAAGTGCAGCATATTTTGACCTAACACAACTTCTCCCCAAGGGCACAACCCTGACTTTGCCTGAGAAATATCATACCCGCAGACCCTACAACCTCTGACATAAAGAGTGTGGAAGTTGTTTCTCCTATTCTTACAAGAAATATTGGGAGAAACTAAAATAATAAACTTCTCTTGGGCCCATAAGAGAACTGACTTTGCAGGGAAAATCAACTGCCCTGAGCTCAGAAGAGAAAAGATAAAGCTGAGAGTCACGGCTGAGATCTTCCTGGAGTGGAAGCCAGGAGCCATTAATGGGTTGAGCATTAAAAAATACTTAAATGGCAATTTTGGTGTATTTCTGGAGGCATGAGAGGGAGAAATTCCTGGGAGCCACTGTATGAGGGGCCCTTACATTGATGTAGACTTTACTTGCAGGAATCCACTGTTTTGTGTTAATGATCTGATAAAGACCCTACTGTGAAACTGGCAGGGGTAGGGAAGAAGAAACTTTAATGCAAGATGCCCAGAGCTTTCTCTATAAATGCCCACCCCCCAGGGGGAAAAAAACTTAAACAGAGCTCTGTCTCAGAGCTGTGGGGGACGGGCAGTTCTCTCACACAAGCCCCTGCTGGGCTTCCTCTCTTCCTTAGGTAGGAGGAAATTCTACAGGACAAAACATGGGTAAAGGTTCCAGTCCAGAGACACAGACCCCCTCAGTGTGACCAAGATGTAATTACAGAATGCTCCCCACCCCCTATACCTGCCATCATACCAGCTGGGTTCTTGTATAATAACAGTGAATCACAGCTGGAAGAGTTGTAAGACACGGATATTCTCCGAGGAGGAGCAATTAAAAGAAGCCCAAAGTCAAGAGGAAAGACAAAACAAACAAACAGAAAAACTAAAAGAACTTGAAGCTTCTGGCTCTAGAGCTATTGGACATGCTAAACAAAGCCCAGGTCCTAGTTAGAATCACATAAATCCTCACCCTAGAGGGCTCTTCATCTCCTTTACTGTTACCTGATGTGACATGTCCATCATTAACAAAAGACTACAAGGCTTATCAAAATATGGGAAAAGCACAGTCTGCGAAGACAAACCAAGCATCAGAACCAGACTCAGATATGACATAGAGCTTAGAGTTAGACAGGGAATTAAAAATAACTGTTTAATATGTAAAGGACTCTAATGGAAAAAGTAGATAAGATCAGATGCAAGAAGACCTTAATGGAATAAGCAGAGAGATGGAAATTCTTAGAAATAATCAAAAGGAAATGCTGGAAATGAAAATACAGTTGGCTTAAGTTGGTGATGGACAGGGAGGCCTGGCGTGCTGCAGTTCATGGGGTTGCAAAGAGTCAGACACGAATGAGCAACTGAACTGAACTGAACTTGTCAAGTCAAGGCTTGAAGGGTGAGCAAGCTTGAAGGCAGATCAATACAAACTCCTCAAACTGAAATGCAAAGAAAAAAAGAATGATAAAAAAACAGAACATCTCACAGCTGTGGGACAATTCCAAAAGATGTAACATGCCTATAATTGAAATACTAGAAGGAGAAGAAAGAAATAGAAGAGCAGGAAAAAAAGTTTGAGGTAATAATAGCTGAGAAATTTCCAAAATTAATGACTTACACCAATCCACAGATCTAACAAGCTCAGAGATCATCAAGCAGAATAAATCCCAAAAAGCAAAAGCAATACCATGCATTCTTGTATGGAGGTATAGAAAACAGTTAAAAGCATGGTGGATGTTCAACCAAATACATCAATAATTTCTTTAAACGAATGGTCTAAATACACCAACTAAAAGATCTAGATTGTCAGATAAAAAATTGGACCCAAGTATATATTGTCCAAACAAAATCCACTTTAGGTATGAGGACTCTGATGGATTAAAAGTAAAGAGTTGGAACTATATATACCATGCTAACGTTAATTAAAAGATACCTGGAGTAGCTGTATTAATTTCAAACAAAGCAGATTTCAAAACAAGGGAAGTTGTTAGGGGTAAAGAGTGTCACTGCTGCTGCTGCCGCCAAGTTGCTTTAGTCGTGTCTGACTCTGTGTGACCCAATAGATGGCAGCCCACCAGGCTCCCCCGTCCCTAGGATTCTCCAGGCAAGCACACTGGAGTGGGTTGCCATTTCGTTCTCCAGTGCATGAAAGTGAAAAGTGAAAGTGAAGTCGCTCAGTCGTGTCCGACTCTTAGCGACCCCATGGACTGCAGCCTACCAGGCTCCTCCATCCATGGGATTTTCCAGGCAAGAGCACTGGAGTGGGGTGCCATTGCCTTCTCTGGAAGAGTGTCACTACATGATGATAAATGGGTCAGTTCTTCAAGAGGATATAAAAATTTTTAATGGATGTATACCTGACAATAGAACATCAAAATACACAAGCCAAAAAACTGATATCACTGAAGGAGAAAAAGACACACCCAGTGTTACACTTGGACAGTTTAACACCCATGTGAGTAATTGATGTATTAAACAGGCAGGAAATCAATTAAGAAATAGCTTACTTCACAAGTGCTATCAATCAAATTGATCTGATTGACATTTATGGAGTGTGTATTGCATTCAACAATAGCAGAATACTTTATTCGGTAGTTTTCCTCCCCCAAAACATATCATCCTAGTTTAACGGTATGAAAAAATCCCGAGAGACATTTAACCAAATACCTGACAATTTTAGAACTCTCCAAAAACCAAGTCTAAGAAACGGTCACAGCCAAGAGGAGCTTGAGACATGAAGCCCAAATATAATGTGGGATCCTGGGTGGAATCCTGGCACAAAAAAGGGAGCATTAGATGAAAAATAAGGCCATCTGAATAAAGGATAGACTTCAGCTAATAAGCATCAATACTGGTTCATTAATCATGATAAATGTACCATAATAATGTTAGACATGTATAATGCAGAAAACAGAGTGTGAGGAATACACAAACTCTGTGCTGTCTTTGTAATAACTCTGTAAATCTGGAACTGTGTCATACTCTAATGGTGGATACTTGTCATCACACAGTTTTCAAAACCCATAGAATGTACAACATAGAGTGTGCCCTAATGCAATCGCTAGACTAGTGAGGAATAGTGCATTGACATTGAACTTTCATTGTGACAAATGTGCCATACCGATGTGGGATTTGAATCACATGGAACATTGGTTGGGGGTCAGGGGTTTAGAGGAACTCTTCGCACTCATTTTTTTTTTTTTTTTGTAAACCTAAAACTGTATCCAAAGAAGTCTGTTGATTAAAGGAAAGCATACACACAAAAGAAAAAGCTAATAAATCTAAAATGTTTAAAGCCCCCCCCCCAAAAAAAAAAATTGCAGCTAGAAGAATTTACTATTGAAAATTGAATACAGGGGGAAAAGAAACCTAGAAAGGATTTTACAAATGATAAAAGTCTCAAATTGGCTGAAGTTTCTCTAGCTCCAGAACAAAGTTTAGCATGGAGGGTCTCTGCCTGGTAAGAATGCGCATACTGGAGCATCTCAGAGGGGAGTTACCTGTGGCCACCTAGACGCTGTCTCTGTTACTTCTACTCCTTGAACCCTGTCCTCAAACAAAGCAGCTACTGCCGATTCATGCTTTTGCAGCACAGAGCAGAAGAAGTCATCCATAGTTCTGTCCAAACACACACCACCTGGGATTTTAGACCCATTAAACATTTCCAAATGATTAGTAATGGAAAGCTGTCCAGCTTCATTAGCAGGGACAAATATTTGACTTCATGAAGGATCCATGTCCTGTTGATTCCAACTTAAAGAGACCTGACACATAGGTCTCATCATCATTTATCATCTTGATTCTTTCATGATCATCTCCAGAGTAAGCTGCCTTGTTGTTACTTGTGTTACCGTCCCTATGTCAAAGTGTGGGAAATTTTTTTGAAATGCTATTTAATATACATTCCCTTCTTTAAAAAAAACATTATTTATTTATCTGGCTGCACTGGGTCTTTGTTGCAGCATGTGAACTCTGCAGCCTATGGGATCTAGGTCCCTGAACAGAGATCAAACTCAGGCCTCTTGCATCTAAGAGCATGGAGACTTAGTCACTGGACCATGAGGGAAATTCCCATTCCCTTCTTTTTCATTTGACAGAGCTGTGGCCAGAGCATTAAGCTCCCTTGTCCAGGGTCCCACAGTAATTCAGTGCATTAACCAGAACCAATCTGAGGCTGGGTTCTCCTTCAACACGTTACCCACTAGGGAAAAGGCAAGACCATTTTTACAATGGGAATGTGGAAGAGCTTCTACTCATAATTCCTCAAAAACCACCACTGATGCCTGAAATTCTTCCCATGGGAATGCTGTGGTGTTATTCCTGGTAAAGAGTGATTAACTACATTAAGTGAATGACATTGTGTGTAAGGAGACTGGGGAGGAGTTAAAACATAAAGTTACCAAGGTCTGGTGTAGAACCATTTCTTAGACAGGTCTGCCCTCTTGTCTGCAAGAGCCAAGAACCAATGAAGGACACAGGAGAGTCTGTGATGCAGGTATGGCTGGGGATGTCAAAAGGAGGACATTTACAGAAGAATGGGGAAGACTAGGGGAAAGACGGGTCCTGATGACCCTTCTTGGCTTTCCTGTGTGGCTGAGGGTCATAGTGAAAAGGACATAGCCCTTGAAGAAATGAGAAAGAAATACCCCATCTTTTTGGCCTCAGCTCAGAGCCCTGGAAGGTTGGGTGGACACAAGAGTCAGAAAAACCAAAAGAAAAGACAAGATGAGCAACTGTTAGCTGTCAAATTGGAAAATAATTGCAGCCTAGATGCAGCCTAGCTGTTACTGTATATGTCAGACTGTATCATGTAATTAAAAAAAAAAAATTAGTCTTGTCTGTCTTTTTGCCAGTACAGAAAGTCGCATGCCACAGATGTTCCCATAGAAAGATGTCAAACCTGAAATGACAGTGCTGGCAATCAAAGACATTGTACTTCAGAGAATGCAGAATGCAGCAAATCGCCATCTACCAGCAGAAAATTCCCTCTGATTGCAGCGCCCAGCCGGCTCCCTCCCAACTGTCAGATTTTACAGATGTGACGTCGTATCACAGGCGACCCACTTTCCTGGGAGCCGAGCACTGCCTGGACCATGTGAAAGACACACAGCTGAGAGTCAGGTAATTCAGGCCACCATAGTCATAAAATACAGGAGCACCCACGGAAGTAAACCTCTTTATGGAAGTATCTGCTAGCCTCATTTAAAAGAGTTCTAGTTTGAGTTACTGGACTGTGGACATTCCTTGCCTCTTGGGACTCAGCTGAATGTGGGTACAGTTTGCTTACCCCACCTTGCCTTACTTTATACCATACAATAAAGACCACACTGGGCGTGCATGCTCAGTCATGTTTGACTCTTTGCGACCCCATGGAGTATAGCCTGATGGGCTCCCCTGCCCATGGGATTTTCCAGGAAGCATACTGGAGTGGTTGCCATTTCCTCCTCCAGAGTATCTTCCAGGCCCAGGGATTGAACCCACATCTCCATAGTCCAAAGTCCATATTAAATATACTGAACCTGATTCAGTTCAACAAATATCCCCCTCCTACTAGCTTCAGTGTCCCAGTCAAACTCTGGACACACAAAGATAAATAAAATACAGCCCAGTGCCCTTAAGACATTTCCAGTGTATTAGAAGAGAGACAGGTGAATACACAATTGGATTCCATGTGATCATCCCCAGGCTCAAACACACTTAAGAGGGGGTGGAAAGCTTGGTGAATGAAGCTAATCAAAAAGACTTTCTGCAGAAGGTGTCATGGATTGGTTTTAAAGAACAAATAGGAATGAGCCAGGTGGATGGGGCAACAGGGTGGTGAAGATATTCCCAACAGAGAGGATGGACTATCTCCACATCACATGGCACAGCTATGGAATTGCCAGGAAGCAGAGCCATAGGTTTCCCCAGTGGCTAAGTGGTAAAGGAGCAGCCTGCAATGCAGGAGACCAGGGTTCAATCCCTGGATCGGGAAGATCTCCTGGAGGTGGAAATGGCAAGCCACATGTGTTCTTGCCTGAAAAATCCCAGGGACAGAGGAGCCTGGTGGGCTACAGTCCATGGGGTCACAGGAGGGTCGGACACGACTGAATGGCTGAGAACAGACAGAGCTATACCAGAGGACTGTGTCTGGTTGAAGCCAGAGAAGTAAGCCTACTGCAAAGTGCAAACCACTGCTAAGAAGCTGACTTTGCTCTGAAAGAAGGGCAGGAGTGAAACCCAAAGAGGTATTTGGCTTGGGTATTGTCAGCCAACTGAGGAAAAGGCTTTGGATTTGAGGCTTCAGGGTGGGTAAAATTGTCTTAAGCAAAGAAGGGCATTCTAGGGGTCACCCTCCCAGACAGTTTCCTTTCTCTCTTGGGAAAGACTATGGAGTCTCTGTGTGTGTTCAGTTGCTCAGTTGTGTCTGACTCTTTGTGACCCTGTGGACTGTAGCCTGCCAGGCTTCTCTGTCCATGGGATTCTCTGGACAAGAATACTGGAGTGGGGTGTCATTGCCTTCTCCAGAAGATGGAGGCTGTGGAAAGTGGCTTTATTTCTGCTTGACATACTAATTCCTCTCCCTTCTCAACAGCTTTGCTCATACAAATGTCCTGTATTTGCTTGGACATTTGCTCTTTTTCTGCCTACCTAATCAATTCCTTCCTACCTACTTTTTCCATTACGCATTTCCACAGCTAGAAATACCCGTTTTGCACTTTTATGCATTCAGCCTCACCTTTTATCTCCAGAACTTAAAAAATATGACATTTTAACATGTGCTTCTGCTCTGGGGACATCTAAAAAGGCAGGCTTCTCTTTCTTTGATCACATTTTTCCTGTAACATTTTAAATGCATTTTTATTACAATATGAAACAAGGAATTCTGTTTTTCTAACAATAAGCAAAGATGTGTTTGCTCATCACATCCTACTTCCTAATTTTGACTCCTTTGAAAAACTGATTTCAGTTATTACGACAGCATGATTGGAAAAAAGCTTAACCCATTACCTTTGAATTCCATGCCTTCTTGCTCACATGTGGATTTTCATCAGTTCTATTGGGCGGTCTCCCAGGGTGGCAAACTAGAGGGACAGAGGATCTGCCAGGGACAGAGGGAATTCACCCAGTGTACCAGGTGAAGAGTATTATTATGCTAACATGAAACAGCAAGTACTTTCATTGGGCAACTACTAAGGCATAATTTCCAAGGCAGCAACCAAATATACTTTGTTGCCAATGAAACAGAAAGGAGAAAAATGCCCTGTAGAGATATTTAAAATTTGAAAACTAGTTTAATGAAAAAGGACTTGCAAGTTCTAGATGCTTGTACTCCTAAAGCCATATCTGTGTACCAGCTGCAGGGCAAATTAGCTCTTCCAATTCAACAATGCACTGATGTAATGGCGAGGGGCAGGGACCTGTGGGATTGACTCAAGGTTTCCTGTTTATTGAAAGTCTGATCTTGGGCTAGTTCTTAATGACTCCAAGTCTTAGTTTACTTCTCTGTAAACTGGGAATGAAAATTGTATATCAAAAGTGCATGAAGAGTGTCTCTCTCTTTTTTTTTTTTGTTCCTCCTGAAGCTAATATTTGGTGACTAGAGTTAATAATATTGTCTTGCATATTTGAAAGTGGCTATGAAAGTAGATCTTAAGAGTTCTCATCACATGAAAAAGAACTCATCAAAAGAAAAAAGTTTTCATGACTAAGTGAGGTGACAACTTTTAATTAGACTTATTGTGGTGAACATTTTAAAAGATATGCAGGTAGAATCACTGTGTGGGACACTTCAAACTAATATAGTGTCATCTGTCAATTACACCTCAACACAACTTTTTAAAACAAGAATGAGCCATTAAAAAAAACCTAATCCTGTGACAAGGATCATCTGGATGAAGACCTCAAGGAAGTAAGGGCTGTGGACAGTGAGGTGGGGAAGGAAGTCTGTCCCAAGTACATCAGTGAGTAGGGTTCACCAAGGTACCTGGGGGCTTTATCCTGCTGAGACTTCCAAGAGACAGCACAGAGCATGCTTACAGCCGAAAGAAAGTAGGATATTTGTTTACCAAATTTAAAAAATTAAGACTCAAGGAATTGCAAAATTTGGGGTCCATCTGAGGCAGGAGGTAGACAAGGCACCCCTGCCCCTAGCCCATTAGAGTTTGTTTCCTGTGTATAGAAAACTCCAAAATATCAATAGTAGGCCAATCGAGAGAGGAGGTTGAGCCCTGCCCAGATAGAAGACAAGAGACCAAATATTTCTCATTCTCAAGGTCAAGGAGATCTTCCCAACTGGAAAATTTCTTGAAGGTCAAAAGGGGAGTGGTATCAACCTACCATAGGCTTTTCACTGGCATCAATATTGGCTGAGAGATGCTGGCACACATGGGAAGGCCCTGAGATGTACCAAATGGACTCAGAACCAGGGAACTCAGAAAAATTGGCCAAACGAAACCTGGAAGAAATGCCACCTAAAAGTGATTCAAACCAGCACAAAGGCTAGATCCTGTCTCTGAACCTGCCCATGTGTCTATCCACATCTACAGTACTCTTTTTCCTTCCTAATAAACACTTGACTTTTTTCACTACTTTCCTTCTGTGGAAATTCTTTTCTGCAAAGCTGAGGGGCCAGGGCCTTGTCACTGACTGGTCTAGGACTTAGGTTTGGGTGCTTTCACTGTTGCAACCCAACCTCAGTCTCTGGCTGGGAACCGAACCCCTGCTTCAAGTGGCTGTGGCTGGGGCCACCTGAGATCATATTCATTCCAAAATGTCCCTGTGACGTGACACTCCAGCTCCTCAGGGATAACCTTTCCGCAGATACCGACAAACACACTTTGGTCACCCACTTGGAATAATTAGAGTGAGTGGTTCCAAGACCCCAGAGACATATCGTGCCCAATCACGCCAAGCCTAGCTGTGCAATTTTGATGGCCACATTGGCAGGTTGAGCTTGCCTGGTGGTTCAGACAGGAAAGACTCTGCCTTCAATGTAGGAGACCCGAGTCTGATCCCTGAGGCAGAAAAATCCCCTGGAGAAGGAAATGGCAACCCACTCTGGTATCCTTGCCTGGGAAATCCCATGGACAGATGACATGGGATCCCAAAGTCCATGGGGTCACAAAGAGTCAGACACGACTTTCACTTTTCACTTTCTGGAAGTTACTTTCTTGCCAAGGTCCTATAACACAGGCAGGGTACAGGCTGCTGCTGAGGTGTGTCCACTGGCAGCGCCCACTGTTACAAAGTGCTCACTGGGAGGGATTGGAGCTGGGAGATAAACAAGCAAAAACAGCTAAAATTTTAGAAATGTTAATTGATGGTGTTCTTTTTGGATGTCATTTTGGTGACGAGAAAAAGCTCCAAGAGGGTAAGAGAGAAATGTCTGAACCTGAAAAAGAAACACATTTTCCCCAAACCCTTCAATTATCTGAATGGTTTGAATAATTATTTGGCTTTCAGAAAGCAGAAGGAAGTTCTGAGAAAACCAGTCCCAACTTCTTGGTATATTTTGAGCTCAGTAGACATAAACTGAATCTAGAAGGCTGTGCTTCTTAACTAGCATCATAAGGTTTTTTTCCCTACCAGAAAAAAGTTGTTGTTTAGTCACTCAGTTGTGTCTGACTCTTCTGCGAGCCCTTGGATTGGGATCCTCCAGGCAAGAATACTGGAGTGGGCTGCCATTTCTTTTCTCCAGGGCATCTTCCCAACCCAAGGATCGAACACACGTTTCCTTCATTGCAGGCAGATTTTTACCACTGGGATAGAGTACCAGAAATAAGGATTCCTGCTAATCATTTTGACACATAGGTTATTAGCAGATATTCTCTTATGTTCCATCAGCCAAAATTCAAGAATTCATGGGATATTGAACAAACTGCTTTATTATTATCACCATTGCCTTTATTATTATTTACTATTATATAATAACATATAGGTCTACTTGAATCTGAACATTAGTACATGAACCTCTTATCAAAGAATTAAACCTTGAACCTCCCATCATCATCTCTTTTATTGAAAAGGCAGCTGAGAGAAGTAACACTGAGGGAAGAAAGCATAAGGGACAAAATCCTGGCTTCCTCCATGCTGTCTGAATTCTGTCCCAACATTAAGTCTGATCACTATCAGTTCCTATTCTTGAACTACATCTGCATGATTCCCTGAAGAATCACCTTGATGGTTTGGATTTTAATATTAGGCCCCCAGTAGATTCAAGGTCTACATAAATAGCAGCCATTTGAAAACTCTTTTGTATTTTTTTTTTTAAACTGGGCTCAGAAAATCACATGTCAAATTTCTGAAGGAAAACATCTTTTAGAATATGATGTCAAGGTAAACTCATTTCTGTTGAAGAATGATGTACTTCTTTTAGGGAAAGCTTCCTGTTTATTTCATTGCTTCCCTGGCTTTCAGGGAACCTAGAGGCAAATATTAGCAGTTAGAATTAAATTGGCTCTTGTGGTTTCTATACTTGGTTTTTCTTCCCTTTTGTGAGTCTAATTCTTTGTTTTCTTATTCTATCATGTAAATCTGTCCTCTGGAAGGGGTCCAGTGGGGAAAGGGAGCTGATTCCAGAGGTTTGGTCAGTGCCTTCCATGTTGCAACTATTTGGTTGCCCGGAAAGTTCTTATTTTTTTCTATATGGTGCAATGGAAAAACATGAATGAACTTTTTGGCCAGTGCTATATACATAAGTCTCCTGCACTGATACCTTATCTCAGCTTCCCAAGTGGCTCAGTGGTAAAGGATCTGCCTGCCAATGCAGGAGACACAAGAGATGCAGGTTCGATCCCTGGGTCAGGAAGATCCCCTGGAGTAGGAAATGGCAAACAGCTCCAGTATTCTTGCCTGGAAAACCCCGTGGACAGAGGAGCCTGGCAGGCTATAGTCCATGAGGTCACAAAGAGCTGGACATGACTGAGCACATAGATACATGGGTCTAGACTTGCATTTCCTCACTGTGCTCTAGGTCCTGTTTCATCTCCTTTTAGAGATGCACTAACTGTTCATGGCAGAGCCTGGATTTGACCTCTGGTCAAGAGACCCTGGACCCTGACTCCTGTGACCCATCCAGCCTTCTCTGAGCAAGGCTGAAAGCAGCCTGATATGGAGAGTAAACCATGGTACAATCAATCAATGTCCCTCTCTATCTGACTCGAAAATGAAGACCTTAGCTCCTTTTCTTTTTTTTCAGAGGAGGTGGGAGAATGAATGAGAACTTGGAACAGATATACCATTAAATGAATGATAAGGAAGCAGAAGAGGAGGATTCTGATTGGAGGTGCAAGTGAAAATGAGGATGCTGATGGTGATGGTGGAGTTGATGGCAATCAGGACAGGATGGGGAGGATGGTGATGACAAGCTTGTTGAGGATGACAGCATGGATGTAGATGGCGGTCTCGCTGGACCCTTCCTAGTCAGAAGGTATTAATGGTGGGTCCTCATCACTTTTCCCTACTCCCTCAACAATGCTCAAGTTTCGAAGAGATGAAGCCGAAGGGAAAGTATAGCTCATTTCCAAGAGTGGAGCCAGATTTTGTAGGATCCAGAAGTTTGGGAGGTGCTCTATAAAAAAAGTGGTAAGACATTACTAACACAAATTAAATGAGGGGCCCTGGAGTTTGAGCTTCCTTAGTTTCACAGTAAATATGCCTCTCTCTGTCTTTGTTACTGGATGAAGTTTCTGCCCTGACTTTGATCATAAAAGACTGGAAAAATTTGGTGAATGCTCACTATGGGCCACGTTTATTTATCTAACATCATGTATTAGTTCAACTAACCCTCAAAGAGTCAGACACAACTGAGCGACTGAACTGAACAGAACCCTCAAAATCATTGCAGAAGGTATATGTGATTATTATTCTCGTTTGAGACCCAAGGAAAGTAAGCTATTGAGGTTAAGTAATTTGCTCAAACTCTCACACTTATGGTTTCCCCTGATGGCTCAGTGTGTAAAGAATTTGCCTGCAATGCAGGAGACACAGGAGAAGCCGATTCAATCCCTGGGTTGTGAAGATCCCGTGGAGGAGGAAAATGGCAACTGACTCCAGTATTCTTGCCTGGAAAAAAAAAAATCACATGGACAGAGGAGCCTGGCAGAATACAGTCCAAAGGGTCCCAAAGAGTCAGACACCACTGAGTGACTGAGCAAGCAAGCAAGCAAGCAAGCTCACAGTTATACTAGGGGCTGGGATTCCAACTCAGGCAAACCGCCTACAGGCCATGAGCTTCCAAACAAGGAGAGAACAGGGCATCTGTAGGCCATGTGTCCCTGAGAAAGGACAGCGTGCCCTGTCTCTCGTTACCTTTTGCCCCCTGGATTTTGATAGGCTTGGAGTGACTGGAGGATACAGTGCACCTAAGCCCAGCTTTGTGGGAGGAACTCAGGGGAGTGGCAGGTGTGTACTCTTCCTGTGCCCAGGCCAGCACTGCAGGGAGGGAGGCAGTGGCTCTGGGCTGCCCTGTCCGTGTGTATTGTTCTTGAGGGCTTCTGTAACAAACAACCACAAACTTGGTCACTGAAAACAACAGAAATGCTTCATCTCATGGTTGTGGTAGTTTAGTTGCTAAGTCATGCTCAACTCTTGCGACCCCGTGGACTGTAGCCCGCCAGGCTCCTGTGTCCATGGGATTTCTTTCTAGAGGCCAAAAGTCTGAAATAAACATGCCTCCGGACCGTGTTCCCCTGAAGACTCCAGGGGGAGACTCCTTTTTCTCTTCCAGCCTCAGGCGGCTCCAGGTGTTCCTTGCTCCTGGCGCTATCATCCCGATCTCTGCCTGTCTTCACACGGCCTCCCTTCTTTCTCATCTCTGTTCTCCTCCCTGTCTCTCAAAAGGACACTTGTCATTGGCTTTAGAGCCCACCATCTAATCCAGGATCATCTTATCACAAGAACCTTACCTTACTTACATCTACGAAGACTCTCTTCCCAAATAAGGTCATGTTCACAGGTTCTGGGGATTAAAAGGTGAGTATATCTTATTGAGGGAGCTTCCCTGGTGATTCAGCAGTAAAGAACCCACCTGCAATTCAGGAGATGCTTGGGTTTGATCCTTGGCTTGGAAAGATCCCCTGGTGAAGGAAATGACAAGCCATGCCACTATTCTTGCCTGGGAAACCCCATGGACAGAGGAACCTGGTGGGCTATAGTCCATGGGGTCGCAAGAGTTGGACACGACTGAGTGACTAAACCACCACCACCGTATCTTATAGGTGCCAACATTCCACCACCCTAGGATAATTGTGAATAGTGCTTTTGTGAACATTCTCATACGCGTCTTTTGCGGGGCATGTGTGTGCATTTCTGCTGGGTTTATTTCTGGGAGTAGTAGTGTAAGCCACAGGGTGTTATTTGAGCTTTATTACATCTCATCAAACAGTCGTTCAAAGCGGTTACAGTGCACCTTAGAGATACCCAAACTCATCACCGCATGTTACAGATGCAAAATTGAAAAAAGGAAAGTTCAGACATGCCAACTAATTACCCAAAGTTCACAGATGATTCATGGTAGAACAGGAGGAACGTATGTTTTTAAACAGCACAGGACTCTGCTTGGCACTGTTAACATCCCCTTGGGTTTTCCTTGAATTTTACGTTCCATGTAAAGCATGATTAGTAGATCTGTTTATTATCCTGGATGCCAATATGCTGGCATTTCTTTTCCACATGCACAATGTTGGTCCCCAGTGGGCTTAAGGAGAATTCCTCAGTGGGGAATCAGGGCTCCACTCTGGCATCCTAAGGAAGAGAAACTCAAGTACCAAGATGGGACATGTCTTTCTCAATGCCCAGTTGCCATCATTTCAGTTAGACACAGGACTAACTTTTTTTTTGATGTGGATCATTTGTAAAGTCTTATTGAATTTGTTATAATAATGCGTCTGTTTTATGATTTGACTTTTTGGCTACAAAACATTTGGGATCTTAGTTTCCTGACCAGGGATCGAACACACATTGGAAGATGAAGTCTTAACCATTGGACCACCACAGAAGTCCCATGGAGTAGTTTTTTTTTTTTTTAATGAGATCTTTTGTTTGCTAGATTTTGACAATCAGTGAAAGTGAAAGTCACTCAGTCGAGTCCAACTCTTTCTGACTCCACGGGCTATACAGTCCATGGAATTCTCTAGGCCAGAACACTGGAATGGGTAGCCTTTCCCTTCTCCTGGGGATCTTCCCAACCCAGGGATAGAACCCAGGTCTCCTGCATTGCAGGCTGATTCTTTACCAGCTGAGCCACAAGGGAAGTCCAATAATACTGGAGTGGGTAGCCTATCCCTTCTCCAGGGGATCTTCAGACCCAGGAATTGAACCCAAGTCTCCCGCATTGCAGGCGGATCCTTTACCAACTGAGTTATAAGAGAAATTATTAAAGTGCTCTTTGGGATAAAATGGGGAAAGTTATTGTCCTTTGGCAAAGAGGAGGAAGAAAAAAGCGAGAGGAAGGAGTGGTGAGCAGAGTGTCCAGCCCCACAGTTGAAGGTGATGATGGAGGGCCAGGAAGCTCAGGTTGCAGATAGTCAGAAAGATTTTAGAGTAGGAAAGCCTGACCTGTGTTTCTATATTGCTTGCTACATGATGCATGGTGTTCTTCTCCCCAAATGCTTGATGTGAATAGGAATGTTATGTAGATATGGAGGAAGAGACCGGGCTTTACGTGAGTTGAAAGGATTTAGAAGAGATAACACATACTGAAAGATGAACCAAGATTAGAGGTACCAAGGCAACATTTACCTTATCCCAGAAATTTACAGAAAGCATGAGAATTTGTGCAATTCTACAGCATTTAGGAAAAGGAGAGTGAGGCAGTTGTGTAGAGGTCACAGTGAGCCAGGAATGCCTATTGGATATTAAAGTTTCATTATATGGATCTTTTTAAATAGAATTGGTTTAATATCAAGATTTTCTGACACCTGGTCTAATGGTCCTTTCTGTGAATTAAGTGTGAGTGAAGATGCCTAAATATAGCTCACAAAATGGATGAAATCTTTGCTGCTGTCTTACACTGGGGCATGCATAACATCAACACAATCATTGAAAAAGAACTTGGTTGAATTCAACTAAGATACTGGCAGACGATGGGTGTGTTAGTTGCTCAGTCATGTCCATCTCTTTGAGACCCTATGGACTATAGCCTGCCAGGCTCCTCTATCCATGGAATTCTCCAGGCAAGAATACTGGAATAGGTTGTCATTCCCTTCACCAGGGAATCTTCCCAACCCAGGGATCGAACCCGGGGTCTCCTTGTATTGCAGGTGGAGTCTTTACCTTCTGAGTCACCTGACTACCGTCCACGGGCTCACAAAGAGCTGGACACAACTGAGCGATGAACACTTTCACACTTTCAAACAATGACTAGCATCATAGCTAGTACTTTGAGGTTTTTACTGCAGCTTATAGTTTTTTCTCTTTGTCCTAAGTCATTCCCTGGCTTTTGAACTTTTCCTCCGCTTTCCCCAGGGGGAAGCTTCAATCTGTATTACAGGTGCCTCTTCAGCTGCCACTGAAATCTTACCTTTCATCAAATGTTTTCTTCTTGCCCTGGGAAAAGACAATCCCAAGAGTGACCTTGGTTGGTGGCCTGGCAGTTGCGGGGGCTTGTAACTGCTTCCTGCCTTGATTGCTTTCTCTGATTCCAATCAAACTGTCATCTTCGGGAGCAAGTGTCTAGTTCCAAATAGGATGCATTTTCCTAATGGTCTGATGTTGGAGGAAACTGTGTATTTTCTGTCCCCTGAGATTGATGAGTAAAGGAAATTGAAGAGGCCTTTGCCTGGTTTGGGTTGATAGGGGGCACTTGGGCATGTGGATGTTGTTTACCATCAAACAGGGCAGATTTGGGCTTCAGGACAAGATAAAACACCATGGGGTTCCCTTGAGAGCCTCGAAGGAGACTCCCATGAGAGAGAAAAAAAAAAGAGAGAGAGGAGTCTTGGGGCAAAAGTCAGCATTGACTCATGTGAGGGTGGGGGAAGGAGGGAATTAGTGATTTTTTTTTTCTTTTTTCATTGCATGTATGTTCAGGGAGGAAGATTAGTCAGGGAGGAAGATTAATGTCAGCTCAATCAAGAGGCATCAGTGGCTCTGATAGGAGGCAATCCTCTTTCGTGTAATAGTTGAAACCATAAAAATGAAGGCTTGTGGAAGCATACAATCAATCTAAAATCTAAGTCAGGTTGTGTGGGTCTGAAGTAGAGCTTGAGTCTTCTGACACTGGGGAAAGTGGTACAGGAACAGAGGACTGGTCATCTTAAATGCAGAGAAGACCTTACAAATTTGTACACGGAGAAGGAATCCATCTCCCTTTTAAGGTTTTCCTCCAAGAGACAGCTATCATCGAGGCACCAGGATTAAGAAAAGGTTTTAGCTGCTTTCCTGATGGCCCAGTGATTAAGACTTCACCTCCCAATGCTTCACCAACCCAAGGGTCAGGGGTTCGATCCCTGGTTGGGGAGCTAAGATCCCACATGTCTTGGGGCCAAAAAAACACAAACAAAACATAAAACAGGAGCAATATTGCAACAAATTCAATAAAGACTTTAAAACAGTCCACATCAAAAAAATCTTTTAAAAAGAGAAAAAAGTTTTAAATAAGAATGAAATGGACTTTTATTTACTTCAAAAATCTTATATTTCAGAAAAGAGCCTCATCTTTGTCTTGAAGCACTTTGAGCTTGTATATTTCATTCCACTGGCTACTATCTAAGCTTTCACCTTGTGGAAACATGAGCGTGTTTCTGAGCCTTGGAAATACTCTGAGGATGGAATACGATTTTCTGTTTCAGGGCTTGAAGGCAATCCAAGTCTAAGCTTTGACAGTGTTCCAGTTATCACTGCTGCATAACAAACTGCCCTGGAACTTAATGGCATAAAACAATCTTTTTATTATGCTCATGGATTTTGTGCATCAGGAATTTGGATGATAAGGGGTCCTTATCTTTTCTCTCTCTCTTCAGTGCCTGGGACCTAGCTGAGAGACTGAAAAAGAGTGACTGGGATCACCTGGAGGCATCAACACTTCCATGTCTGGTGGCTTTGCTGGCAGATCCCTGGGATCCTGCTGGGACTTTGCTGGAACATCTACAAATGGACTCTCCATAGGAGCCAGTTTGGTTTGCTTGGACAGAACTGGATTCCAAGACCAACTATGCCCAAAGAACAAGGCAGGAGTGCATAGCATTTTAATATTCTATCCTGGGAAATCACAGTGTTGTTTCTGCCCTACTTTATTGGTCATGGCAATGACAAAGTCCCATCCATGTTCAAGGACAAGGGACATAAAGTCCAACACTCAGTGGGAGAAGCCTTGGAGTTACATTGTAAGAAGACCATGTGGACTGGGAGATATCATTGCAGCTCTCTTTGGAGAGAGCCACAACTAACGAGGCCTATGGTCAGTCTCTCCCATGAACATGTCTACACATGTGTGTGACAGGTCACAAATGAGACAAGGGAAGAAAATTTGAGCAGCTTGGTGAAAACTGATCTCCACTGCTAATGAAAAACTCAACAACATGTTTTTCTGCTTGTGGGTTGGCAAGTGTCAGGTCTTTATATAGAAATGCAAAGTGAAAGTGTTACTCACTCAGTTGTGTCTGACTCTCTGCAACTCCATGGACTGTAGCCTGCCAGTCTCCTCTGTCCATGGAAATTCTCCAGACAAGAATACTGGAGTGGGTTGCCGTGCCCTTCTCCAGTGCATCTTCCTGACCCTGGGATTGAACCCAGGTCTCCTGCATTTCAGGCAGATTCTTAATCATCTGAGCCACCATGGAAGCCCCAAAGAAGTGCAAAGGTGCTTCCAAAGACAACAGTGTTGGAAGGTCTCAAGTCCCCTTTGCCAGTTGTCTAGAGTGGGTACTTGATTACCTCCTGAGACACTGTACAAAGAGCACATAACTTCTATTGGAAGTACAAGCCTGTATGCATTCATCTGCCTGGATCATTGGCTGGATGCTCTCATATTTTTAGAAGAACTAATTGCGGGTGTGGTTCTCTAGGAAAGTTTTGCTCACAGGTTGCACCCTGTGTGGACGTTACAAATGAGCATCATCACCTTTGTAAAATCAAAGAGCATTTAATTGTCCTTATTTTCATTAACATTATGTAAAGTTTCACACATATATTGACTCTTCAGAGAGGTTAAAAGTTAGATGATTTATTTCAGGCACTTAAAAGGTGCCTGTTCAGTGAGCTAAGTACTTAAATCATGAGAAGTTACAAAAGTTCTGCTTCTCAACAGTAACAGAGGTTTCAAAGTGATAAAAGGCTCTTTCATGTCTGAGGGTCTCTCTTTTGTAAGAACTGCACTCATGGGACTGACAATGGCAGCTCTTTCACTTTCCAGTGTGTTTGGGAACCTGCAAAGCCTGATCCCAAGACTGGATTCTCTCTTTTTACCGAGTACCACAGACCTGACATTGGCCGTGTGAGTCCAGATCCTATGGCCCCTCCATGTATGAAAATATTGCCTCTGGAATCCTAATTTTCTATGAACTCTCAAACAAGCAGCTACACATGTACTGAAACGAATCCAGACTTAGTGCCAGCCCACTTGGCAACTGCGTTTGCGTCTGAGAACAATTGGGACGATTTATCAGCCAAGGGGCTCTTTGAAGATCTAACACAGTCTTAAATGTTTTCAATGTGCTTAGGAAACAGTGAAGCTGGGGAAGAGGGAGATGGGAGAGAGAGTGAGGGATGCACAAACGCATATCTCAGTGCTCTGTCACATGCCTCTAACTGGAGAACCTTCAGAATGAATCAGACGATAAAGCCGACCTTCCTCTTGCCACGCATAGAAGGGCCTGCCTGACTTGCTCAATGCGAAGAACATC
Organism: Capra hircus; assembly: GCF_001704415.2. Lineage (NCBI taxonomy): Eukaryota > Metazoa > Chordata > Mammalia > Artiodactyla > Bovidae > Capra > Capra hircus. The sequence continues at coordinate 36,807,208 of NC_030820.1, read as the reverse complement.
TTTCTGCAGGCGCTTCTACAACAAGGGAGATGGAGGAGGAAAGGAAAGGAAAGAATGTTAAACCTGGCATTGAGCTGTTCAATGACTGAAATATTTGGTTCTTCTTAGTATCTAAGGTGAGCTTCCCTGCTGGCTCAGATGGTAAAGAATCCACCTGCAGTGCAGGAGACCTGGGTTCCATCCCTGGGTCAGGAAGATCCCCTGGAGAAGGGAACAGCAACCCACTCTAGTATCCTGGCCCAGAGAATCCCATGGACAGAAGAGCCTGGCAGGCTACAGTCCATGGGGTCACAATGAGTCAGACACAACTGAGTGACTAGCGGGCTTAGCTGGTAAAGAATCCACCTGCAATGCAGAAGACCTCAGTTCGATTCGTGGGTCAGGAAGATCCCCTGGAGAAGGGACAGTCTATCCGCTTCAGTATTCTTGGGCTTCCCTGGTGGCTCAGCTGGTAAAGAATCTGCCTGCAATATGGGAGACCCGGGTTTGATCCCTGGGTTGGGAAGATCCCCTGGAGAAGGAAAAGGCTACCCACTCCAGTATTCTGGCCTGGAGAATTCCATGGATTAGTGACTAACACTTTCACCTTTCACTAGAAAGTATTTGATTTTTTCTGTGGGTGTTCTTTAATAGGGCGTTCCCAACCTGATCTATTATCTTTCTCTTGAGAAAAATAGATTTATGGAGCAAAACTAATTTTTCAGACACATTTACACATACATGCATGTTCACACATACTCCTTAACTGTTCTGGGACAATTGGCCCTTTAGCAGGAAGACAAAAAAATGCCAGAAAAAGGGCAGAAAGAGAATTTCAAAGGAAAACAAGTAGGAGCAAATCATAGTTCCACCTGTGCTGTCCCAGCAGTCATGGGCTCCTCCACCACCTGCTTTCCAGCCCAGTAGTCAGCAGGCAGCATCACCCCTCCTGCGCTCACAATGCTTCATTAAGTCTTCCAGGTGCACAGCAAACAGGGCGTTTTATAGTGAACATGACTCAACTGCTCCAGTAGTATGAGGCTGGAAAGAGATGCTTTGCCTGCCACTGTGTTTACATCCAGTCTGCATGCTAGAAAGAGCCTAAGAACCTCACAGCCAGGAGCTTGTATCCCAGACGTTTGAATGAATGAGGTCAGCTCACCCTTTTTACACAATAAGTGAATTGGGAGAGTAGCACTGACATATATGCACCACCATGTGTAAAACAGTCAGCTAGCGGGAAGCTGCTGTATGGCACAGGGAGCTCGGCTTGGTGCTCGGTGATGGCCTAGAGGGGTGGGAGGGAGGTTCAAGAGGGAGACCATATATGTATACATACAGCTGATTCGCTTTGTCGTGCAGCAGAAACCAACACAATAGTTGTAAAGCAATTATATTCCCAATAATGAAATAAATAAGTGCACTTCCAAAAATAGCTTTTCTTCAGATTAGACTAGTTCTCATGACAAATAAAGTAAAGGAAACAGCATTTCGTTTCTTCAAATAGTTCTTAGGACAACACACCATTACTTCCTTGTAGGATTCTGGAACATTGCATAGTCTGTTACTCTCTAAAACTGAACAGACTTGACCCCCAAATCCATTTCTTCAGCTTAAAACCAACCTCCAAATTCGCTGGCACAAATATCTCATCATACAGGGGGCTTCCCTAGTGGCTCAGACGTTAAAGCATCTGCCTCCAATGCGGGAAACCTGGGTTCGATCCCTGGGTCGGGAAGATCCCCTGGAGAAGGAAATGGCAACCCACTCCAGTATTCTTGCCTGCAGAATTCCATGGACAGAGGAGCTTGGTAGGCTACAGTCCATGGGGTCACAAAGAGTAGGCCACTACTGAGTGACTTTACTTTCACTTTTACAGTTGAAAAGAATTATATGAAGGTGCACATGTACAGCAGGTTTATAAATTGATCATCATTGATCATCACTACTTGAATAGAAGGCATTTCAATCAATATTGGGCTTCTCCTGTGACTCAGCTGGTAAAGAATCCACCTGTAATGTGGGACACCCGGGTTCAATCCCGGGGTTGGGAAGATCCCCTGGAGAAGGAAAAGGCTACCCATTCCAGTGTTCTGGCCTGGAGAATTCCATGAACTCTATAGCTCACTGAGTCACAAAGAGCTGGACACGACTGAGCGACCTTCACTCACTCAATCAATCAATATTTGTGGTCCATACTATAAACTCATGGTCTGTATTTGTGCAGAATATAGAAGGAGATTATATATATATATATATAATTGCTTTTATATATATGTATATTGCTTCAAAATGATAGCAAGACAAAGCTCACAAATATTCCAGTATGATTTCACACACTATTAGTTTGAGAGATGCTGCACAAGTGGCCTGAATGTTTTCCAGCCACAGGCATTTATTTAGTGTACTGTCAATTCCAGCATCTTCAAATGTACCCCTATAACCTAACTATGAGGAACCTTAGTTTATCTATCGCTAGGCAAAGAACTGGTCCATTTTGAAAATTACATTATTATACTGCAGGCACACAAAGAAGCATATTTCACGTTTTTTCCTGAAAAAGACATAACCTGGGAAAATTTTTAAAATAAACTGAATTTGTATGGATGATTGTGTTTCTAGAGCTCAAGCATTCACTACCTACGAGCAGTGCAAGCAGTGCCTTATTTCCATGCTGCCAAATGTCAGTGATGAATATAAGGACAGTGACTGATTAAACAGAACTAGGATACAAAACAATCGATTCAACCACCCTGTGATAATCAATTGAGTTTGATATTATCTGATGGCAGAATATCAAATGTGGAAGCAAAGACCCAACCAGACTGTATCAACTGTAGAGCAGCCTCAACAACTCAACACTCATATCATTAACTCAACTCCATAGACACTGTCCTGATTTAGCCATTAGCCAAAACTGAATGAGCTAGGCTTCCTGCTCCCTTCATATAACCTCTGGGCATGATGAATAGAAGGAAGAGAAAGAGGACTGGAGTAGAAAGAAGAGTTAAACCTGGGAAAGGCCAGTCTCACCTAGCTCTGCATTTTGGGATGTTGACGTGGTCATAACCAAGGTTCCATAGGAGTCATGCCTACTTTTTCAACTAGCCACTGTTCACAGACATCATGGGAATAAGTGATGTGATGTCTCAAGGCCATAGTGCAATATCTTTTACAACTATCTTCCATGTGAGCTTCACTCCATCACATAAAAGCCTGCACCCCATACTAAGCAGGAGATCATCTTGAAAATGGAGAAAATGAATCTTATTTCTGATTTGCTTTTGTACCCAATTGATGGACATTTATCACCAAGGAGACTGTTTTATTTGGTGACCTCATGAGCCTTCTATACATATGGGCTGAAAAATACTTTAAAGTCACCATCTGAGTCCGAGTAATCAGAACTTCTTGGCACTAGCATGGTTCCCAGCATGATAAGCAAAGCTAGAGTGTCTATTTCACTTCATGTCCAATCCAGGACACTTAACAGAAAAAGGGGGTGCTATTAATACTTATTATAGGGCAAACAGGCGTAAACCAGAGCTGTCTTGAATCAAAGAGACACAGGTAAAATTCCCGGTAAGACCTAACTATACAATAATGGGGAGGCAAAGAAATCCTTCTCTATCTCAACACTACCTCACTCATGAAAGAAGGTCGTAGAACATTCTAAGACTGACATGACACTAATCAGATAGTTAGAGAGCACTGGCATGTCACAGGATTAACTAAAATAGGAATGCACTTCTAAAGAGGCAAATTGTGCTTGTTATATCTATAAAGGTGTATGGAAGATAATTTCATTTTCTGACACAAAGAATGTGACCTCCTGGAGAGCTCAATCTTGTTCCATATGACCATTTTCCTTACCAACTCTCTGTCTCCATTTTTTTCCCATCCTTAGTCATAGTGAAAGAGTTTATACTACAAAAATTATGGACCCTTGCCTTGATCATAAATGATACTAGTAAGTAGATGGCTCAAGGCCGGTGGATCAAATGACCCAAATGATGGGTACTCCAGCAATTCCACTACAGGACTATTTCCACCCATCTAACCGATAAGGCATGTATCTCAAGGGTATTACCTGTTTCAGAGGATATTGCATGCCCATGGCTCAGCTGGGCCACATCACAAGTAAATCCAGCCTCAGGCAGGGGAAGGAAGTATTCGAGACAAGACACTAAACAAGTGTCTTGTGAACCTGACAAAGTGCTCGCCAGCCAGAGGTTGACAGTCCACCAGTACACTTTGATGCCTTAGAAGCAGGGGAATAAAAATAGCAGAAGACAAAGTCAGATACTTCACCAGCAGTGGCCAGCTGCCCCACATTTTTCCATTTCTCAGAGAGACAACACTTTGGTGGAAGACAGAAGAGATGCAGGCCAGTTAGAAAGGACCTACGGGGACCCAGAGGGAGATTGAAGATGGCCTGAGAGTCCTAAAAATGAAAGACTTTCCCATTTGGGTTTTGCTCCTGCACTACAGAGTTAGACCATGGCAGGATTTGACATAATCCATCACTCCCCTGCACCCCCACCCCGGGAAAATACAGAAATATACACTTAATCTGAGTTAGAAATACTGGGACCTTCAGGACGTGGTTAAAAGGTAAAGTGAAGATTTCTGCAGAAGTGTCCCATTAAGGAAAAAGCATTCTTTTACTGCCCACACAGCAAGCTTCACCTTTGACACTGATTGCTAATTATCAGCTGTGTGGGTTCTCCCTCCACAAGCAATTCTCTGTGATACCAACAGGATGCCCTACAACTGAGTTCTCTTCTGAGACTAGAGTTATTACGAACTGCATATGTAAAGGCTGGATCCCTAGACTTTCCCCACTTTAGAGGCCAATTACAACTCTAAGTCCCCAGGTGTCCCATAGCTTCTGTCAGATGTGGCTGCAAGTCAGACTTTCACGTCTCCTTCCTTGGATTCAATCATTTCCTACAACAGCTCACAGAACTCAGGGAAACATGTTTACCAGTTTACTATGTAACAACGGATTCAATAAAGGATACAGATGAACAGCCAGATGAAGAGGTACATAGGGCAGGGTCTAGAAAGGTCCTGGGAGCAGGAGGTTCTGTCTCCATGAGGTTGGGTATCCCCATTTTCCAGGCACGTGGGTGTGTTCACCAACCTGGAGGCTCCTTGAACCTGTACCTTTGAGGTTTTTGTGGAGGCTTCATCACGTGGGCATGATGCATCATTAACTCAGTGTCCAGCCCCTCTCCTCTTCCTGGAGGATGGGAGGTGGCTGAAAGTTCCAGGATTCTACGCATGGCTTGATTTTTCTAGTGACTCCTCTTCATCCAAGAGCCCTCCAAGTATTGACTCATTAGAACAAAAGACAATCCTACCACTCAGGAAATCCTAAGAGATTTAGGAGCTCTGCATTCCCATATTCTTGCCTGCAAAAATTCCATGAACAGAGGAGCCTGTTGGGCTACAATCCATGGGGTTGCAAAGAGTCAAACATGACTGAGTGCGCACGTGCAGGCGTACCCAGAAGCAGGGACAAAGACTACATATTTGAACAAAAGATGCTTCTGGTATTTTTAACACTTAGCAGTCACAAGAGTTTAAACACGCTAATTCAGAAGCTTAGCCAAAGGCTGGAGTTATCTTTGCAGTGTTCATGCCTGCCCAGCCCTCAGTACCCCTGATTACACGGGAGGAGTTTCCCATCTTCACATCCTCCACTTGCCCTTCACTCCAAAAGTAGGCTAACTAATCACACTGTAGGATGTGGTCCTCCCCTGTCTATATGCTGAAGGTGTCCAGATTTGCACAATGCAAAGAGAGAGAAACTTAGACTCAAAATTCAGTCCCTTCATTTTATTGTTTAGTCCCCTAGAATCATGGCCTCACTGTGTATTAAAGCTACAAAAGGACTTAGAGATTTTTTTTTTTCATTCACCTTCTTGTAACACCAGTGAAAGCAGCCAAGCCTCAGAGAGGTGACAAACCAAGCCAAAGGTCAAATGTCTAGGTTAGGGGTCAGTCAGGGATTAGAACCCAGGCTTCCTGACTTTCTGTCAAGAGGTCTTTCCATGAGACACATTATTCTCTGGAGCATTGTTTGTATTCTGGCCAAGTGTTTTATTTAACAAGTAGAAAGATTGACTGAACCCTTGTTCAGGGTTTCTAGGCAGATCTAAGAGGTAGCCATGGGGCTTTTTGCTACTTTCTTTTGACAACACACCATCTAAGCCCTTAGGGGGCCATGGATCAACTTCTCTAAAACTCACAGATTGTTGTGTAAGCCTTTGATCAGGAGACAATTACCTCCTCCCACCCAGTTTGATGCTTACAACCTCCTTCCCTATTAAAAAGCCTCCTGCTATCAGAAAACACAGAATTTAGACACCAGTGCCTTAAAGTTTGATAAGGTTATAACTCTTACCTTATTTATCATTTAGAGCTTTCTGCTAGTCAGAAATGTATTCAGGAGACAGTAAGAACAGATGAAAAAGAAGCTTCAAGGGAAGAGAGATAAATAGTGCAATTAATGTGATCTGAAACCAAAGTAAGAAAATCTACCTTGAAGAAACAACATCCTCAAATACGGGAAATGCTGATATTTCTTTGGCTAATGAGAGAATGTTTTGCATCCAATTTCTCTGACAAGATTTCAAGTTGAAAGATGCTAAGGGTTAAGAGAGAAGGCTTGCTTCTCAGAACCTTATGTTTATGCATATTTTGAGATATTTTTAGGAATCTGAAGGTAGACATAGATTGGGAGGAACAAATTTAGATGTTTTGTTTCACACAAAGAAAAAGTGATTAGGACTGAAATTAATCAGTTTGGAGGTGGAGGAGGAGGTGTTTATCAAGACATAGATGTTTCCTGATAGATCAGACTATAATCTTCCTATTAACTTTAGGAAAGTGATGCCTATGTAGCACAGAGGTGAAAAATCGGAGAAGATCAAAGTTGGAATGCACTGGGATAAGACTGATTCAAAGAAGCCTGCCGCAGAAACCAAGAATGTCATCAAAATAATCCTTGTGTTCTGATTGCACTTGAGGAAAAAAAAAAAAAAAAAAACCTCTTCTACAAGGAAAGACAGGTACTGTTTCTCTAAATGAGAACATTCTAAGGATACCCTATACACATACAAGCAAAGAGGATGCAAAAAAAAAAAAAAAGTAAGTATACAGTGGACTTAAACAAAGCATTCTGTTTCTCCAACACCCTTTGGCAGCTCTCTTGGAGGTATCATTCAGATAACTGCCTCTCTTTTCCCCTGCATGTTCCTGTGTAGAAAATGTTGACAATTCCAAGGAATCAGCTGGACTCAGGGCTGTGATATCTCACACAACACTCAGCAACATACAGAGAAGTGGGCTTTATTGTAAGTTTTGCCAAATGTGTACAAATCTGTGAATGGGTGCAAGTTGTGATAGGTGGTTCAGTATTACAAGGAGGAAGTTCTTTAGCTTTCAGTTTTTTAGTTTTTAGCTGCATATTTATCAGTAGGTATCAAGGAAGACCTGTTCTACCTGTTTCATGTTGGATCAGGCTGTTTTATCAAATGACCCCAAAATAATTGAGCAATCAAAGAATGGTTTAATTCACAAAGCCACAGAATAGTCTAGTTACAGGATCCTCCAGGGCAGTAAGGTTTACAAAATAGTCAAGGTAGAAAAACATGGCATAGCAGGAGCCTCTCAGGCTCAAGCTGGTTCCCAGCTTTGGTAAAATGTTTCCTTTCAATTTTCTTTTCTTTTCCTGATGATCCTCATGCAAGTTTTATATTTCATCAGTGATCATTGCCCTTGGGAGTGAATTTGAAGTATATATAAGTTTTGTAAGAAATGCATAATCAACACAAATAGTATGCCATCCTTGGATGCCTCTCAGAATAATCTCAGTGCTCATTTCTGCCACTCATATTTTTCTCCTCCAAGGGTCAATTTCTTCTTCTCAAGAACACAACAGACCCCATGGGTAATGCCCTCCCAAACTCTCAATACCTCCAGCTTTATCTTCTACAAACTGATTGTTCAAAGGACTGCCTTGTGGCATTTTTTTTTTCATTTTTGTCTTGCAGAGCTATTTGACCTTCCCTATCTCCCTCTCCTATGAAACTAAAAGATGCTTACTCATTGGAAGAAAAGCTATGACAAACTTAGCATATTAAAAACAGAGACATCAATTTGCTGACAAAAGTCCATGTAGTCAAAGTTATAGTTTTTCCAATAGTCATGCATGGATGTGAGAGATGGACCATAAAGTAGGCTGAGCACTGAAGAACTGATGCTTTCAAATTGTAGTGCTGGAGAAGACTGTTGAGGGTCCCTTGGACTGCAAGGAGAGCAAACTAGTCAATCCAAAAATAAATCAACCTTGAATCTTCCTTAGAAGGACTGATGCTGAAGCTGAAGCTCCGATACTTTGGCCACCTGATGTGAAGAACTGACTCACTGGAAAAGACCCTGATGCTGGGAAAGACTGAAGGCAAAAGAAGGGGGTGGCAGAGGATGAGATGGTTGGATATTATCACTGATTCAGTGGACATGAATTTGAACAAATCTGGGAGATAGTAGAGGATAAGGAAGCCCGGCATGGGGTCACACAGCTGGACATGAGCAGCGACATCTCTATCTCATCTTCCCAGCTACAAACTAAATCAAATTCTCTGTCCCAGAGTAGTAGTAGTAGTTCTCCCATTTTCCAGCCACTTTTTGGACTCACACTTAATGAACTTACATATTTCAAAAACACACCAACAGAAAGTTAAACATACAGGAAACTTGCAGTACTTGCATAAGCTCCATGCTACCCACAGCTCAACAAGTCCGCAAGGAGAAAAACACCCTAAATCAGCATGATTCACTGGGTTCGCACAGCAGGAAAACCTATTCATCCTCTGTGATTGCTTCAAAAGAACTTGCTGAAGATAGGTGTTATATTAATCTAAGAGATTCCTGGTATTGCAATGTGGCCTAATGTAATTCTTAACTGTTAAGTACCTTTATTGATTCCAAAGAATTCATAGGAGACAAATGGAATAATAAGGTACATTAACACTTTCCATGATGCATAATCCTTTTCAGCAAGCTCAGATGCCCTAGAGGACCAGAACTGAGAAAAATAATTTTCTCTCCAGTCTCCTGTGACTTTTCTCCAAGAAGGAAGGCAATTTCTCTCAGCAAGGTTTGCATTTCACTGACTGTTTTTCATATCCAAGATGTTATTATTGTATTAATCTTCTGCTTGCAAATGGATGTGCAATATTTACAAGGGTTTATTTTTGTTGTTGCTCCTTAAATAATGCATGTTGTTTCTTCACAAAGCCTGGGATTAAAAGAAACTGCTTTGTTCTAACTGCCTGTGTGAGTTGCTCAGTCCAGTCTGACTCTTTGCGACCCCAAGGACTAGAGCCCACCAGGATCCACTGTCTGTGAAATTCTCCAGGCAAGCATACTGGAGTGGGTTGCCATTCCCTTTTCCAGGGGGTCTTTCCAACCCAAGAATCAAACTTGAGTCTCCTGCATTGGCGAGTGGATGCCTTACCATTGAGCCACCAGGGAAGCCTGGGTTGTCTACCATCTGCCAGGTGCACTGCCATCGCTGTAGAAACCAAGAGCACAAACCTTTTCCTTGCCTTTATGGAGCTTATACTCTAGTTGTGAATAGTCATCAGTCATAACCTTACACCCACATATATACTCACAGTGCAATGGGGATGGGGGGCGGTGAGGCATAGAGCAGGAGGATGTGCCCTTGGCCCCACCTCCTCTCTAGGCCTTCCAACTTAAATCTTAGACACTTCAGTCTTTTACAACATCACGGTGACAGTCACAGTGGAAGTTAGGCAGGAATTAGCTTAGAAAGAGCACTTTGGATCTAATGTCTAGAAAAACCCCACATACTCAATATTAGAGTTTTCATCCTAGCTCTGACATCTTGGATAATTCAGTCCTGTCTTGGGAACTTGGATTTTTGTCTTCTGTATAATCAGGATGACAGGATGGGTGATGACTGAGGTTCCTTCCAGAGCTTTAAGATTCTGTCTCAAGCTATAGTTTTCACATTTTTCTATTTTCTCCCTGCATCCACCCTCCAAGCAAGGGTCTTTCAGATCCCTCCATGCTTCTCTTGCCTCCTGATCTTTTCACGGGCCATTCTTTCAGCCTGGAATGATCCCTTCCACTTGGGTAGCTCTAATCCGTTATCCAGCTTCCCTGGTAGCTCAGCTGGTAAAGAATCTGCCTGCAATGCAGGAGACCCCAGTTTGATTTCTGGGTCAGGAAGATCCCCTGGAGAAGAGACAGGCTACCCACTCCAGTGTTCTTGGACTTCCCTGGTGGCTCAGATGGTAAAGAATCTGCCTGCAATGTGGGAGACCTGATTTGATCCCTGGTTTGGGAAGACCCCTGAAGGGGATATGGCAACCCACTCCAATGTTCTTGCCTGGAGAATCACCATGGACAGAGGAGCCAGCTGGGCTACAGTTCATGGGGCCACAGTGAGTAGAAACGACTGAGTTACTAAACATAATCCCTTATCCAAGTTTCCCTCTTAGGGTCCCTCTTCTGATCTTTTCACTCTAATTTGTGTCATCCTGCTGGATGCCACCATGGTTGCCCAACCACACCACTGCCGTCTCTGAACACCATCATTTTGTTCATATCTGTGTGTCCATCTGTCTAATGACTATCTCTGCAACATGGCTGCAAGTTCTATAAATGTAAGAACCATGACCATGGAGTTTATCGCTGTCTTTCTAGAACTTAGTACACTGCCAGTGCTCAATAAATACTTGGCAAAGAATGGATGCTTGAAAATAGGATTGATATTTTCCTGCTAGCTCATATTAATACCATGTTCTAAACCCAATTTCAATTGTCCCATATATTTCCATTTTAAGCTAAAATGCTTTGTTTCTGAAAGCTCTAGAAAACGCTTTCCTCTTTTTCTCTTTTTTCCCCCTTTGGTTGACAGTGTTCAGCTGTTGTTTGAAGCAGTATTTTTCACAGCCTCTGTCTCCCAACCCTGACAAATTAGCAGTCACTTAGGAAGCTCTTCTCTATGCTTTTGCCCAAGTACTTTATAAAAGGTTACAATAAACCTTTTTAAAAGATGAGCTTTTATTGGCAATTTATTTCTGTAATTGACAGAATTAAAATAAGAGTGGCAAATGAGCCAAGTTTGATCTCAGGTACAGAGAGCAGAGTGGTGCGTCATCCCAGTAATGTAGTCCTAATTGCTGTCTGCGTGCCTCTGTGATGAGGGACATTCCATTATTGATTTAGCCTTTGATGCTAATCTTAGAGCTAGGAACCAACCAATAGTTCTTCAAATTGCTGTTCTCAGATGCTGTCTGCTGATGCTGTAAATTTAGACCACGAGGCCCAGGAAGCTGCCCGTGGTGTACCCAAAGCCTGATGGAGAGAGGAACTCTGGGTTCTGAAATGTTGGGGAAAGTACAGATCATCACAACAGCAAGAGCAACAGGCAGTGTCTGAGAAATACCACACCTAGCAACCCGTGAGGTTAGCAAGCTTGAGAGCAGGACCAGCAGGAAGTCACGTTGTGGGTGGACTTGTGTTGCGCTTTGGTATACCTGTCAGGCTGCAGATTCCTCCCACACCCTCCTGGGGGGTTCTGTGCCTCCCCCACAGGGCCCTCGATCAAAACTGCTGTCCTCTGCTGATTTCAGAGACCGATCTTGTCCTTTATGGACTTATTGATTGATTTTATTGGAGTATAGTTGCTTTACAATGTTGTGTTAGTTTCCGCTGTCTAACAGAGTGAATCAGCTATATGTATATATATGTCCCTTCCCTCTTAACCCTCTCACCTTCCCCCCACCCCATCCCACCTCTATAGGCCATCACAGAGCACCTGCGGTATACAGCAGCTTCCTACTAACTAGCTGTTTTACACACGGTCGCATAGATACATCATTGCTACTCTCTCAATTCGTCTCCACCTCCCTGTGGCTCCCTGTAGCCCCCTGTGCCCACGAGTCTGTTCTCTGCATCTCTGTCATGATTCCTGCCCTGAAAATAGGTTCATCTGCACCATTGTTCTAAATTCCATATACCTTTGTTAACATACCGGTATTTGTTCAGAGATGGCCCTGTTCTTGATAGCAATATTTAATTACATGACTGAACATAGTTTTCCTTTTATAAAACCTGGGGATACCAAGAGCTCCTTCATCAAGTTTTATGTAGTGCAGACAGGGAGCAATACATATGACTTTCTGTTTCTTTATAACTATTGAGGTTTTCATTCGTTCAGTCTCAGGTAAGAGATTTGCATGTTAGCAAGAGTTTTATCAGAAATAATGTCTCTGTCTGAAGAAGTTACTGTGTATTGGTAAAACAGATACGTGTGTGTGTGTGTGTGTGTATGTGTGTGTCTTGAGGACTGGGTACCTTGGGCTCAGTGTGATAGACTGAACTGTTGGTCTCTGCTCTTCATTACTTTTCTATCTTGTTATGCCTCATGGAGACAGTAGCTAGGCTCTTGGCTTTTTTTTCTTTTTTTATTGAGCACCCTCAAACTCGATACCTACAGCTCCATCAGATGATCCCTGCTCTTGGTTGCCCCTGGCCAGGCACTGTCTAGATTCCTGGTTCTCCATGCCCACCTTCTTGGTCAGCCTTGATTATTTGCATACAAAGCACACCCCTCCTCACTAAGCCCCATTCTTGGTGATCTGTTCCCCTTTAGCACTCACTTGGGGACAGGTTGTGACCCATGGCCAGTTGTCCTTTTTACAAATGTGATCAACGCAAACATTTAATAGATAAACCATGATGGACACTGCATTCATAATCAACTGTGTTTCAAGTAGACTTGTCTGCATAGAGGACCCATTGTGATCTTTCTGAAGATTGGTGAAAGTTTTATCATTAATTCTTAAACCATGGAGAAGAGAACTGTAATGGGGGAAAAAAAAACAAAACTATTCAGGATTTCTTAAAAATGTGGGTTAATCCAAAACTGACCTCTTTGTCAAGGAGATCACTTCGTGCAAATTGCAAAGATTCACAACAGCCAAGCCATCATTTGATGGAGTTCACCATGCTAGTGAGCACCATTAAAGTTGCTGCTTATTTATTTTGGATTAAAGTCTTGTCAATGAGAAGAAACCTTGAGAGGTGTCATGCAAAGCCACGCTAGTACTCCAGTGAGAAAACAACTAACAGTTTCTAGGAGGTTTCTTTTGCTTTGGGAGAAGCTTAAGTTTAGTATACAGCTTCTGCTGTGAAGGTGATTCTGATCTGTGGGAAGATGGAGCTTCTGCAATGAAACAAACAAGGATGAGATCAGTTGAGAAACATCCTGTTGTGAACACGTCACTCAGAGTTAACGAATATCAACAAATTAATTTCAGATTCTCCTCTTTTTTTAAGACACAAATACCACAGATACAGGGGAAGCCCTCACCCATTAAATTTTCCTCTCAGCCAGAGATGAGCATTCAGAATCTGAATTCAGTGGGCATTATTCTCAGCCATAATTTTCTGCTTCTACTGGGTGCGTATGCATCTATTGGAAAGCATTTAGTCTTATTTCTTGGTTTATAACATTACATTATCTACACATAGTTCTCCACAACTTCCTTTTTTTGACTCAGCATTGTCTTAGACTCACACATATTGATATATATAGACCTAGCTCATTAATTTTAAAGGCTGTATGCTATTTAAATACTATAACATATATATGCTTGCATCCGTTTCTCCTATTGATTAACAGTTAAGCTACTTGATTTTTATTGCTCCTTTATAATTAGTTCTGCAATGCTATTCTAGAACATATTTCAGTGTTTATGTCTGAGACTTTTTCTAAGTGATAAATGCCTAAATGTAACTGCAATTTCAATGTCCTGACTATGATATGGTATATTTTCCTCTCATTTAGCTCACTTTCTATGTATTTCACTGAAGTCTTACATTTTTCTGCATAATGGTTTTATACTTATCTTGATAGATAAATATTTCTTGCCTCTTAGAATTCATGTTGCTTTGATGATAGGTTTATTATTATCATTATCATTATTATTATATTTATAATTTGTTTCTGATTATTGATCATGTACCCAGAAATCTTATTGAATTTGTAGTATTAACTACAAATAAGTATTATTTAGTATATATATACTAGTGTATATATATGTATATAGTCAAGGCTATGGTTTTTCCAGTAGTCATGTATGGATGTGAGAGTTGGACTGTGAAGAAAGCTGAGTGCTGAAGAATTGATGCTTTTGAACTGTGGTGTTGGAGAAGACTCTTGAGAGTCCCTTGGACTGCAAGGAGATCCAACCAGTCCATTCTGAAGGAGATCAACCCTGGGATTTCTTTGGAAGAAATGATGCTTAAGCTGAAACTCCAGTACTTTGGCCACCTCATGAGAAGAGTTGACTCATTGGAAAAGACTTTGATGCTGGGAGGGATTGGGGGCAGGAGGAGAAGGGGACAACAGAGGATGAGATGGCTAAATGGCATCACGGACTTGATGGACGTGAATCTGAGTGAACTCCGGGAGATGGTGATGGACAGGGAGGCCTGGCATGCTGCGATTCATGGGGTTGCAAAGAGTCGGACACAACTAACTGACTGAACAGCACTGAACTGAGTGCTTTCTTTCAGTGTAGGTAATCATATAATCAGAAATACTGACCATTTTGTTTCTTTTCTTTCAATGTCATTTCATATACTTAGAGCATTGGCCATTGATTCTATAGAGAGAAATGACTAGAGTGTTCATCTGTGTTTTATTCCAGAATAAAGGTAATGTTTCTAGTACTCTACTCAAAAATGAGAATAATTTGTGGTGGCATGTTTTTAGGTAAAGTAACTTCTTTTTTATTTCTAGCTATTTTTATTTGCTTTGTTTTATTAATTTCTAGGAGTATTTTGTAAAAATCTTTTTGAAACTAGGAAGGTAACTAGTTTTTCTCCTTTAATTAATACAATAAAATCATCAAAATGTTTTCAAATTTTATGGTATCTTCTTACTACTTGGGCCAATGTTATAATTTTTTATATCTTACTGGCCAAAAGTCTGTACATATTTTCTGCAGGAGTCAAAGGCAAAAGTCCTCTGTGAAACTGAGACTGATTTATACAGTAATATCATATATTCACCCATCTGATCCTCTGGGTTCCTGTTCTTTTCATTCAAAACAAAGCAGGTATCCTCTGTCCACACAATAACCATTCACACAGATGCGGTGTAACTCTTTCCACTGTTTTCATATTCACCCTTGGGAATGCTGTCAGCCATTGTCTCCAACTAGGGAAACAAGGGAACGTATAACCCTGTCCTGTTGGCTGCCTGGATTTTTTTCTTAGGGCATCATGGCTGTGCGTGACCTGCCCTGCATCAGGAATTGTATCAATGATGTTGGATCTCAGTGATATTGTTCCCACCAGAAAGGACTCCACCTGAGACCATCGAGGGGCCAGTATCTCTGCAGACAACACATTGCACACTTGGAAGGTTCCCTGAAGGAACAGAGCTTATCTTAGAAATTAGGAGGTTTTTATGTTTATAATGCCTACTTCCAGAACCCTCCATGCCCAGCATCACTCCCAAGTCCAGTCTCTTAAGATTCTCTTTCAAAGACTCCCTCTTCTCTAACCCTCTTTCTTCTGCACATAGAAATTAGTATATCCCAGTTATTCCATTCTTGGGTTCATTTATTGCTGTAGGTCTAGTCCAGGGTTATACATAGAGGTGCGTTCCAGGGTCTGTGGTGTATGAAAAGTTCTCTGCAGCTGTGATGCTGGGAGAGGTTGAGGCCCACTGAGAAAGGCTATAAAGTTAAGAGTGGTTACATGTGAATTATGTAGTCTTCACTTCTTTCTCTTATACATACATTTCTGAATCATTTCCAATTTGCTTTTCTTTTAAAGAGAGAAATAGAGTGAATTTCACAATCTAAAGGAGAATTTGAATGTGTACAACTTGTCCGGTTTTCCTAGAACAGACTGGCGGTGCCTGACAGACTGAATCTACATGATGCGTCTACAGCTTCCCACTCAGGACTGATCCCAGTTACAGCATCACCCAGAAGCTGGTTAGAAAGGCAGCCTCTTGGGAGACACCCCAGACTGCAGATTCAGCACCCACATTTTAACAAAGTCCCCAAAAGATTTGTGGGCACAAGGAAGCTTGAGAAGTGCTGATCTATGGAACAAAGGATGTCCTGGGCTTTAAGTATCTCCTAAAATAACGAAGTTCTCAAGATGAATAACCATAGGCCATCTTTCACAAGTGCCAAGAAGGTTAACTATTAACATTAAATAGGAATTTCAAGTGTTCCTCTTCGAATCCAGAGCAGTGAACTGTGTTTTAGTCACATTTGCCCAGGATGCCATATATACAATAAATACAAAGAATCCTCTCCAATGTGAACATAATTCCTTTAGTAGGTCATTCCAATGGCCAATGAGGCCCTGTTTACACTTCTAAAATGGCAGTAAGTATTTGTGTAACTCATTTGGAACATGTATCAGGAAGACCCACTCCAACTTGCGTTTTTCTGTTTCTAAGTCTTTCCTATTGAACACGGATAGGCTTCTTGCTGAAATATGCATTCATTTCTCCTTACTCTTCTTTCCAGGGGAATGGAGAAGAGCTTAGCAGGGCCCTAGAATAACAACTTACATTTCTAAAAATCAGAACCCATAATAAACACAAGATTGTTCAGATTTAGATGTTATTTATCAAAGCCCCTGAAGGATCTTGAAAAACATAATTTCCAAGCTTCAGGGGGGAAGAAATTAAAATGTTTCTGCACTGTTCTCAATCAGTGTAGGTTTTTGACACAAAATAACTTCTCTATAGGGGTCCACTGGTAGGTGTCTTCATAAACATCATTTCCCATCTATTCAGAAGATGAAATACATGAAAAGGGCTTTATTAGGAGTGTTTTTCTTTATCCTTTAACAGTTAACCAATCACAGAAGGCAAAGAAGTCAAAAGCAAGCAGGAAACCTATACACGAGAAAACAAGCAGCCAGATAAAGTTTGCATCTGACAGCACTTGCCTTCCGAGGTCCGACAGTGTGTCCTGGGGTGGAGGCGATGACAATTACATGGGGTGCTAATGGCTGCTATCTGCTGTGACATCTCCTACAGGCTGGGAGTCAGTGATGTAAAATGGTATTAGCGACACACACCTCTCCTTTGAACTCATGGCTTTCAGTTACCTGTGGCTACTTAAGAGGGCTTGGTACTTAACCCCAGTTTTGAGGTCCCACTCCAGTTGGATGAGTGTCCCCAGGAGGAGACAGAGAATATTTGAAACATCAAGAAGCCAACCTTTGCCCACTGTTTGTGGTCCTGAGTTAACTGAAGAACAAGGTCAGGTCATCTGAGCCTCCTATTTTAACTTGGACAATAATCCTCCTTGTGATTTCTTCTGCTGCTCACTTTGCTTTGTTCTCTTTCTTTTTTTACATTTTTAAAATTATGACAGTATAATAACACATTTCCAGGTGACTTGGAAAATTACAGAACAAAATTACATATAATTCCATTATATATTACAATTACTATAAGTAGATAAATTAAGATTTTTAGTTGGAGCTTCAATATGAAACTCTCAAAAATTAATAGAATGAATAGACAGAAAAGTAGAAGGATAAAGTAGACCTGAGAGCATTATGAAGCTATTCACATGTTGTCTGCTTTAGATGATTCCTGAGAATGGGAAAAAAATCTTCGTGTTTTCAATACGTGAATGAATCGGTCCATGAGCATGACTATTACTTTTTCATAGTTTCACTGTTGTTTTAAACCTTCCTTCTAGTGTTCAGAGTCCATTCAATATTCCTGATTTTTGTCTTCAAACCAGCTGACAGCTTCTAGAAAACCCAGGTGAGCCCATGTGCATTTCTAGAGTCTGCTTCTAAGTACGAGAAGTGCTGAGATTTGAAGAGAGCACACACGACAGACACCACACATCGTTTCTTCTGGACCCTGATCTTAGGATCAAGGCCGTCTGCTTGGGAGCTCTGACCAGACCTTGAACCTCTTTCTAGCAAAGCCAGCGCTGCTGCCCAAGGGTGGGGTCACAAGCCACTTGGCCAAGATATCAAAATCCTGAATACTGTTCTTGTAACTTTGCACAAAGGTGCTAGTCAGAAAGCCTTCGGTCAAGGGGATACATTTTGTCTGATTAGCACAAATTAGTTCTATTGATTTGTTTATTGGATTGCACCCAGCACAGAGCTGGCTTCCAAGATGGTTGGATAGCATTACCGACTCAATGAACATGAACTTGGGCAAACTCTGGGAGACAGTGTGGGACAGGGAGGCCTGGTGTGCTGTAGTCCATGGGATTGCAAAGAGTTGGATAAAGCTTGGCAACTAAGCAACAGCAAAACCCAGCACAGAGCTGACTTCCAAGAGGACAACACCTGCATGGTGTTGGGTGATTTAATTAAAGAGACAGCATAAGTGAAAAGTGAAAGTGAAGTCGCTCAGTCATGTCTGACTCTTTGCAACCCCATAGACTATAGCCTACCAGGCTCCTCCATCCATGGGATTTCCCAGGCAAGAATACTGGAGTGTTGCCATTTCCTTCTCCAGGAGATCTTCCCAACCCTGGGATTGAACCCAGGTCTCCCACATTGTTGCTGCTGCTAAGTCACTTCAGTTGTGTCTGACTTTGTGCGACTCCATAGATGGCAGCCAACCAGGCTCCCCTGTCCCTGGGATTCTCCAGGCAAGGACACTGGAGTGGGTTGCCATTTCCTTCTCCAATGCGTGAAAGTGAAAAGTGAAAGTAAGTCACTCAGTCGTCTCTGACTAGTAGTGACCCCATGGACTGCAGCCTACCAGGCTCCTCCATCCATGGGATTTTCCAGGCAAGAGTACTGGAGTGGGATGCCATCGCCTTCTCTGCTCCCACATTGTAGGCAGCTTTACCAACAGCACCATATGCAAGGTGATGGAGGTGGACAGGACAGAGCAGATGACACACAGAGCATGACAGAGCATGGATTTTAGTAACTACTGCCTCTTCAGTTGTGTTCCTACTTGGAAACTTATTAGCTCTATGGCCTTGGGTGCTTCTTAACCTCTCTGAGCCTCCATTTCCTCATTTAGTAAATGAGTGATAATGTTAGTATCTGTTTCCAGAAGCTGAGTAAGAACTGAAGAGTTAAGCATGCCCATCTGTGCAAATGGCGCAAGCCAGCATCTCAGAGTATTTCTGGGCAACTCCTCTTCGCTCTCCCAACACCTATGAACTCATCAAGTTCTGTGCATTTTCCTTTCTTGAGATCTCCCCATTTCACTCACATCTCCCCATTTCTTCCCCTGCCACATCTCGCAGGCTCCTTTTACCTTGCTGCTAAGTTGCTGGGGTCATCTTTTCATCGATCTCCCAAATCGTGGCTGATCTACTCCAACCCTTTGGAACTCTGGAACTAGAGCAACCTTTTAAAATGCAACAAAACTCTTCCTCCTTCTCTACCCCTTGGCTCTAGCTTGAACTTGGCAGTGGCTTCTACTGCATTTGCCCTTCATGTGTCCTTCGCGGTCTGCAAGTCTAGCACTCACCACATCCCCACCTCACTCATCATTTTCCCGCCTCACTGGCCTGCGCCCAGTTTCTCCAATTTCCCATGTTCTTCCCTCAGGGCCTTCGCATGTGCTTTTGTCTATACTTGTGTTCTGAGTTTACTTCTTACTTCCTTTTCTCCTGTTCCTCCTCCAAGCCTCAGCCTACATGTCCTTTTTCCTTCGCACTTTCCTCTAAATCCCCAGGCTAATGGATGGGATCCCCATAAAGTGCACTTTATCCATCAGAACCCTCACCCTAGTATACAGACATTTATTTACAGCATTGTTCAGCTCATGCCTGTCCCCCCACTTGTCTACCCTTCTGTAAGGACAGAGGCAGGACTTGTTTTGCACATGACATTGTTCACAGAACCTGTCATAGCTCCTGGCTATAGAGAATGTTTGATGAATTTGTTTGAATAGTTGAATAAACAATTAACTGATCAATGGATAGAGCTGAGTACAGTGCCTGTGATGTATTACTGGAAGAAACGTTCTCTGCCTGTGATGGATTATTATTATGATTGTTGGTTGGGTGGCAAGAAAAAAAAGATAGTGAGTGGAGACAGATGATGTGAACTCAAAAACAGTGTTATAATGTGCCCAACGCTTTATGATGCACAAAACCATTTCACTTCAGCTCCAGGCATCCCAGCAGAGCTGCCAGAGCCCTGCCCATATTCTTGGGGTCCTCACACCCAGATTCTGCCTGAACAGTTTCTTGTTTGTATGTCTTGTTTCTGGCTACAAGAAAGTGCCTTTTCTACAATCACTAGGAAAAGCCAGAAGTGGTGAAGAGCTCGTAACCATGGAAGCAACCTTCAGTGGCCAATGACTGCAGGGTCTGCAGGGAAATGCTCCAACTTCCTCTACCTTTGGTTGGTAGCTCTTCTGTTGCACATTACTTCTTGGCATCTCCTTTGGGGTAGGTCCAATCACTCACCTCCTTTAACACTCCATCCTTTTTTGCTTTCTCCCTTCCCTATCTCACTTCCTTACTTTCCTATTGGTACTTCCTGGAATCATCTCACAAGTGAGCCAACTCTGTCTGGACTCATGCTCTGGGGAGCCCATGTGATGCCCACAGTTTCTCTGTAATGAAGACAAACTTTAAATTCATCACGAAAAAAAAAATAATAATAAATTCATCACGATTGGGTTAACAGTACTTAAACTTGCTCTTAACACATTTCATCTTGTAGGACACAGCTGAGGTCCTGGAACAGGCCCCATAATCCTTGTTTGGGCTTCAGACCCAGATCTGAGGGGCAAACGATGCCTCTGAAGATGTTCCTGGGGGTGCCAGAAGAAGAAGAAGAAAAGAATGGGTATGAGAAAATTTTTAAAGAGATTTTAATTGACAATTTCCCCAACATGGAAAAGGAAATAGCCAATCAAGTCCAAGAGACACAAAGAGTCCCATGCAGGATAAACCCAGGGAGAAACATGGCAAGACACATACTAATCAAACTAACAAAGACTAAACACAAAGAAAGAATATTAAAAGCAGCAAGGGAAAAGCAACAAGTAACATACAAGGGGAAACCCCATACATTTAACAGCCGATCTTTCAGCAGAAACTCTGCAGGCCAGAAGGGAATGGCAGGATATATTTAAAGTACTGAAAGGGAAAAATCTACAGCTGGAATTACTGTACCAAGCAAGGTTCTCATTCAAAACCGATGGAGAAATAAAAAGCTTTTCAGACAAGCGAAAGTTGAGAATTCAGTACCACCAAACCAGCTTTACAACAAATGTTAGAGGGACTTATATAGTCAAGAAATACAAGAGAAAGAAAAAGATCTACAGCATCAACCCCAAACAATTAAGAAAATGACAATAAGAACATCCATATCAATAATTACTTTAAAGGTAAAGGGATTAAATACTCCAACCAAAAGACACAGACTGGCTGAATGGATCCAAAAAACAAGACCTATATATATATGCTGTCTACAATAAACCCACTTCAGATCTAAAGACACATATAGACTGAAAGTGAGAGGATGGAAAAATATATTCCATGCAAATGGGAAGCAAAAGAAAGCTGGAGTAGTAATCTCCATATCAGATAAAATAGACTTTAAAATGAAGAGGATTACAAGAGATAAGGAAGGACACTACGTAATGATCAGGGATCAATTCAAGAGGAAGACGTAACAATTGTAAATATCTATGCCTCCAACTTAGGAGCACCTCAATACATAAGGCAAACGCTAACAGACATAAAAGGAGAAATTGACAGTAGCACAATAACAGTAGGAGATTTAACACCCCACTCACACCAATGGGCAGATCATCAAAACAGAAAATTAATAAGGAAACACAAGTCTTAAATGATACATTAGATGAGATGGATCTCATTGATATCTTCAGAATATCCCATCCAAATGCATTCCATCCAAATGCAAGGTTTAATCCAAAGAATACACTTTCTTCTCAAGTGCATGGAACATTCTCCAGGATAGATGGTATCCTGGGTCATAAATCAAACCTCGGTAAATTTAATAAAATTGAAATCATATCAAGCATCTTCTCCAACCACAACACTATGAGACTAGATATCAGTTACAAGGAAAAAAAAACCTGTAAGAAACACGAACACATGGAGATTAAACAATACATTTCTAAATAACAGAATTACTGAAGAAATCAAAAGGGAAATCAAAAAATTTCTAGAAACAAATGACAATGAAATCACGACAACTCAAAACCTATGGGATTCAAGAAAAGCAGTTCTAAGAGGGAATTTTATAGCAATACAATCCTACCTCAAGAAACAAGAAAATATCAAATAGACAGCCTAACATTATACCTAAAACAACTGAAAAAAGAACAACAACAACAACAAACCCAAAATTAGTAGAAGGAAAGAAATTGTAAAGAGCCAAGCAGAAATAAATGAAAGAAACAATAGTCAAGATTGATAAAACTAAAAGCTGGTTCTTTGAGAAGATAAAATTGACAAACTTTTGGCCAGACTCACCGAGAAAAAAAAGAGAGGTTCCAATCTGTCTCAGAGTTTCTTAACTTTTACACTTACACTTCCAACATGTCTAGTGAAAAACACGGTCTTACTGTGATTTGGTGAGTCTCAGGCAAATGTCTTGTTGGCACGCAGACAACCCTGGTGGCAAGATTGGGTGGACTCTGTTGGATAGTTACAAGAAAGGACAGAGTGGGACATGAACACTTGACAGAGTCTGTACCCCTTCCTGTCACCTTTCTGCTGACAACTTATTTACATTATGTCCCGTCCCATACAGAGCCTCCTGATTTATAATCTTTGCTGTGCTGTGCTTAGTCACTCAATTGTGTCCAACACTATGCAACCCTTTGGACTGTAGCCTACCAGGCTCCTCTGTCCATGGCATTCCTCAGGCAAGAATATATGAGAGGATTGCCTTTTCCTTCTCCAGAGGATCTTCCTGACCCAGAGATAGAACCTGTGTCTCTCGTGTCTCCTCTGCATTGTAAGCAGATTCTTTACCTGCTGAGCCATCAGGGATCTTTGCTATGGCTTAGCTCAAATGGAAACCTTAGTGAAAGCTTCCCTGACCACTGAGGCTGAATTAATTCCTGCATCTTCTGGCTCTCTGTATCAATACACAAGATGTGTGAAGGTTCTCTTAGCATCCATCCATCATGACATTGGAACGAAGTGGGCACCCCTCTCTCATCCTGTCAGGTCTCTTATTGCCATCCTTATTTTCTTTTTTCCTTTTGAGATGAAATTCACATAACATCAAACTAACCATGTAAAAGTAAACATTTCATAGCCTGTGGTTCATTCACAAGGCTGTGTAATCAGTCGGTTCCAAAGCATTTTCATCACCCAAAAGAATCCCCCCCCCCCCCCCCGCTGTAGCCAGTAGGCAGTTGCTCCCAATTTTCTCCTATCCTCAGCTCCTGGCATCCATCAAATTGCCTTCTGTCTCTCTGTATTCCTATGTAAGTAGTTAGCATTTGATACTCTCTTTAGAGGGAGAACAAGTGATAATTTACTGTGATAAGACTCAGGGAGTGGAGCTGCAGCAGCTTCAAATCCAAGCACAGGTGACTAAAATGATCACTCTGGATTCAGGGATGCCAAGTTTACCATCTGCATACCTCGGCAAGACAGCTAAGCTTTTGTGCCTCAGTTTCCTTGTCAATAACATGAAAACAATAGTATTGATAGAATCTACCTTGAGATAACGTTATGTCAATTAAATGAATCAATATGTATAAAACACTTAGCACAGTACCCGGCATGTAGAAAGCTAAATTAGTGTGTGTTAAGTAACAATTAACACCATACCCTATTGATGTTGGAATCATAGCCTCTGAGTTCATCCAAGAGAGTTAGAACAGAAGTACAAGCCTACCAAATGGCCATGCTGAGATGCGATGGGTCTCTTTGAAAAGGGTGTTTGTGCTGTGTTTGCTCTTAAGTAATAGTCTGTGTCTTATCCCACTCCTGCCACCCTGACCACTCTACTCCACCACCCTCTTCAACCCCAACACCCAAACCACTGCCCTAGTTTCAGCTGTATGCCTTAATGCAACCAGTATGTAAGTTCCAGGAAGGTAGGGACCATGTCTGTTTTGTGCATCTCAGTATTCCCCACACCTAGTACATAATCAACACTCAATGACTCACTGTTGAACAAATAAATAAATTCATGAATAAAATGGTCCTTCCTTCCAATCATAGTTTCAGAATGTATTACCATCTCTGCCTACTCAAGCTGCTCCCTTTGCTTCAAAAGGGAACTTATCAGAGCATTAAAGCTCATGAAAGGCTTGGATCTCCCTCAGCTTCCTGTCTACATCCATTCATGCCTCCTTTTTCCACCTCTGTCCTTGGGGGGATGGGGCATGAGGGGGATAAGGTTACTGATCCCTCATGTCCCTGCCTCTGAACCAGTCCCCATTCAGCTTTATGTTCTAGCTGGGCCTCGGCCTTGACATAAAACTCTCCAGTTCTATATAAATAATGGTTGTAATTAATAAATGAACAGCCTGGGGAATTGCAGAGCTGAATTTAGTGGTTGGAGATTTACACAGCTGTGTTTGGTGCCAAGACAAGTCATGGATATGGAAAAAAACTGGCTATCATTTCAGATCCAGACAGGAGGCACCAGGGAACCAGGAGCTCTTAGCCTTGTGGAAAATGGCAGTTGTAATCACAGTTTCCTATGTGTACAGGAGAGGAGGGTATTTTTAACTTTTTGGTTTTTCTTCCTCCAAGTCAGGGTTCTATCCCCCCAAAGTCCAAGCATTTTATTTGTGGAAGGCAGAAATCTGAATGTGAAGGCAAGGTTGGGGAAAGGATTTAGATACACAGAGAAAGAAAGTAGTCGCTCAGTTGTATCTGACTCTTTGCAATCCCATGTATTGTAGCTTACCAGGCTCCTCCGTCCATGGGATTTTCCAGGCAAGAGTATCATAGTGGGTTGCCATTGCCTTCTCCAGGGGATCTTCCCAACCCAGGGATCAAACCCGGGTCTCCCACATTGTAGGCAGATGGTTTTACCATCTGAGCCACCAGGGAAGTCTCTAGACACACAGAAGGAAGATGAAATAGGAGAACCGATGGAACCAATTAGTCTTGAAGAGATGATGAAGACTGATTTCTACAGAAAGAAAACAAAAATGGATCCTAGGATGCACAGTTGGAGTAGAAAACCTCTTGGTTCAGATGCTCTTTGAGGGCAGTGGATGAGCTATTTCATTACATCTGGTCCTTCCAGGCAACATACGTCTCCACTTTCCAGTCTGACTCCTTCACTTTCTCCCAAATCTTGATTTCCTGAGATGGAAGTCAACAGTTGTGAACATTTTCAAGGTCATTGGCTGATCAACTGCCCATAGCCACCAAGAGGCAGGAGATAGAACAATGCCAGGTTGTTGACAGGATTCCAAGAGAACGTATGTGAGCATAGTGGCTGACATATCACAAGCACATAAGGCCTGAAAGCTGTCACTGTGCTAGTAATGCCCCAGAACTGTCTGACACCGGTGTGTCATCCCATTTTCTCTATGTGAAACACACCTGAGATTCAGGACACTGCTCAAAAGCAACGCATAACATTGCAGGAGATTGCCTTTGTAACCTTTTTTGTTTTTTTCCTGAGTGCAAAGGAGAGTATCATTGTTATTCAAATACCATTATACTTAATGTATAGAAGCTGAACTGAGACTTTCAGATGTTAAGTAACTTGGTCAAAGCTACAGCTTTATAAAGGACAGAACTAGGATTTGAACACAGATCTGTCATTTCCAAAGTCCACGCTCACTTTTTTTCCTCTGTGAACATCAGCCTCCCCTGTCCTGGACCTCCAGGCTAACATCTCTGTGTGGAAAGAAAAGGGAGTGTGGTCACTAGGAACCTCAGGGGTTCCTAGTCAAAACTCCAAGTTCCAAATGAAAACACACTCAACTAAACACAACTCCTCCTGGAAGTGACGTGTGAGAAGACACTCTAGGTATACACAGGTCACATAAGATGTTGTATGAGGAACTGCAGTGACCATGTGGTCAAGATGAAGAAATGAAGTAGATGGCTAGAAATATTGAATACAGGCTTTGAGGAGCCTTCACACATCCAACCTAAGCAAGGGAAATTTCTAAATGTTTTGTTCATCTCAGGCACTTCAGTTTGTGAAGTGGCAGGGTACTGGGGCACTAAAGAGATTTCAGAAAAATAGGCATTGTCTTAGGTCAGCTTCCCTAGAAGCAGAGCCTGAGAAAAAGACTGCAGCGCATTTCGTTTTTCGAAGACCGTCTCTTAGGAGAAAACCGCAAATGAGGTAAGAGACACAGGATAGAAAAAGGACAAAGATGTAGTCTCAAAGAAAATTTAGCCTTGACCTGATCCACAGGCACATTCTGGAAGCTAAGTTATATTGCCAAGGTGTCCTCACTTTGGGGCATGGGGCTGAATTTTGTATTCTGCATGAATCAGTCATGTCTCTGGGTTCCCTTCCTAGAGCGGGGCATCGAATTAGCAGAGAGTGGTTCTGTGGAGACGGGGGTGGGGGTAGCGGGGGACAGCTCTGAGCCTTAGCAGTCAACACTCACCGCAGCTGAGGAATGGCTGCATGGTGGGCCCAAGACAGTCTACTACAGAGGTTTTTCCTGCAGGAAATGCCAGGACATGTGAGGAGTCTCAGGAGACAGACCCAGCCAGGCACTGCCCTGGGGTTCAGAAGAGGCCAGAGGACAGGTGAGATTAAGAGGCTGATGAGATGATTTTGAACGGGTGGGACTATTGGTCTCAATGCTTTGCTGCCTCCCTTTATCCAGTTAGTGAGGCGCCATGCTGTCAGCATTATGTCCTGGCTTAATAAATTATAGAAAATGTGCTAATTAGGAGATGGAAGCAGGAAGTGAGAATGAAGTGAAAGGTGTGAGATAATAACGTGTCTTCAGAGAAGAAAAACTCAGGCAGCTTGAATCAGTACAATCCAGGGAGGTGCGTTGTGGGGGAGACATGGGAAAGGAACACATGCAGAAAATGGGGTAGGAGGAGGGCTGGAATCTTCCTGGCCAAAGCTAGCATCAAAAGAGAAGGCAATGGATGCTTGTTAACAGTCCAGAAATAATTCAATACTCAATAAATCCAATAATATGCTGACTTTAGAGATTATGCTGAGATGTTAATGAAGATGATGGGCTGTCCTGGATATCTAAGGTTCCCTATGCCCTACCCTCCTCTGCAGAGCCCCGTGATCCCAATGGCTGCCATGTTGTTATCTTGAGTCTTTGATTGGCCCAGTGAATCCTCCCAGAGGAAGGAAAAGGGACACTGCAAGTCTATCTGTGAAGTTGTTAAATAGAAAGCCTGGGAGCTGCCATCAGCCATGCTTTCCTTCTCATGAGAGAGAAACAAAACTATCAGAGAAAGAGATACGAAACTCAAGCACAGAGGAGCACCCTTCAGGGCTCCTGAGCCGTGGGTTCATCCTGTGGAGCCCGTGGGAAGAGAAATGTTCCTGGATCCTCGTAGGGTGCCTGACTGGGTCTGAAATGTATTAATAGAATGCTAGAAACAGATGAACAGGAGAAAAGGGTTCAAATTTTTTCAAGTTTTACATGACATGGCAGCCTTCATAAGGCAATGAAGACCCAAAGAAACAACTGCTGTTTTTATATTGGATCTGATGAAGAGAAGACAGTCGTGGAGGAGTATGGTAGGTTAAAATGTAGGAGCAGAGCTAGTGAACTGGGGCAGACTCAGCATGTCCTGTTTGTTTTGATTCCTCTTGGCGTCCTTTTGTCTTGGGAGAAAGATGCTCTTTCTTATGAGTACAGGGAGGGCGTCCATCACACGAGGATTTTATGACCTTTTTCAGGGGAGAAGGGTGGTTCTGCTGTTTTCTCAAACTCCTTTAGCTTAAAATATTCAAAATGCCATGGTGTTGTATTTGGGGCAGAGGGTCCTAAAACCTCTCACTCATCATTGTCCTTCCCAGGGTGTTCAGTTGTTCCACTTACCTTGGATCTGGCATAAGCTGGGTTTGCAACCAAAGTAACACATTATGGAAATTGAGGTGCATAATTAACATATAGATCAATATTTCCCCCAATAGAATCTGGGATCTTTGCCTTCTTTCATGGACCTATCTGAGGGAGGCTCAAAAAAAAAAATATATATATATATATATACTACCGGCAAGGGGATGTTTTAATGGAAGTAATGGAAGAGCATCAGTTATGGTTCTGGGGTGACCAGAGAGAAGGAGAAAGATGCTGTGAGTGGACAAGATGAAGAACACACCATAAGGAAAAGGGAAAACGAGATTGGAAAACTGGAGAGAGAAAACCCTTGCAACCCATCTCCCCACACATCCTGTGTACAAATGCTGCCAATCCCTGGTCTCCTGGTGTTGTCACTTAGAACAAATCCAGAATCCGTTAGGAGAGGGGAGGGGTAAGGGGGAGCAGGAGGCAGCCAGTGGCTTTCTGAACAGACAGAAATTACATTTCCACACAACACAGGGAGCCTGGCAAGGAGGGCACTGCTGTCTATCGAGGTGGACTTTAGGTATGGCATGAGGTTAGCATCTTCGTCTGTCAAATGGATAGGAGGCTCATCTGTAGCTCAAGGGCAGCCATCAGTGTTACACACGATAACCCACAAGAGTGCTTGGAATGATGCCCGGTGCTCAGCACACGCTCAGGATGTGAGAGTTGTTTCCAAGAACTATTTAACAATGAAAATCCTGTAGCCTAAAGAGGCCATCCCACTCCAGTATCCTTGCCTGAAAAATCCCATGGACAGAGGAGCCGGGTGGGCTGCAGTCCATGGGGCCACAAAGCGACTGAGCACATACAAAGAGGCCGCATGACTGATCTATCAAGCAGAATATCAGGAAGAAAATGCTCATGGCTGGGACCTCCCTGGAGGTCCACTAAGACTCCGTGCTCCCAATGCAAGGCGTCAGGGTTTGATCTCTGGTCAGGGAGCTAGATCCCTCATGCCAAGTGCTGCTAAGACCAGATGCAGCCAAATATATAATATATATATATATATATATATATATATATGAAAATGGTTATGGTAGAGGTGAGTCTTGTGAGTCAGGTAGCCCGCTACCACCTTGAAGGCGTGGCCCTCAAGCCCTGGGGGCGGAGCTGGGGAGTTTGCATGGTTCTCACTGGTCCCTGCTACTCCACCCCCAACCCCATCCCACACCCCAGATCCTCTAAGAACAAGGATGCAGGCTGCAGAGAAGCACTCCCACAGCCTGAGCATGGATGTCTGGAGGGGGTCCCCTCCATAACAATCGATTCGATAGTTTCATAGTATCCCTTGGCCTCAAAGTCCGCCTAGCCCACCAGGGCTGGCACCTTTGTCAGACAAATTAAACCTCCAGCCCAGCACATTTTGGAAATGTTGGTCCAGAAAGATAATTGCTCATTTTTCTTTAGTGCCTGCACCAAGCAGTAAGCATAGGAAAGATCAGCTTCCTTGGAGTTTGGACATAAAGGCCAAACTTTAAAAGATAAAAGGTAAATGAATTCTCACAGATAAAAGGTAGTGAATTCTCTCTGTGGTCAACTCTCGCTTTCTTCTGCAATAGACCGTGGGGAGGAAGGACTGGACAGGGAATTTCCATAAAGGGCAGTGAAGCAGGCAGACCAAGTGATGGAGAAAAGTTGCTGCCTGCTTCCCTCTGGGAGAATTACTATTATTGTCAGCTGGACTGGCCACAGTTACCCAGATAGCTGGCTAAATATTACTTCTGGGTGTGTCTATAAGGGTGTTTCTGGAAGAGATGAGCATCTGAATTGGTGGACTGAGTAAAGCAGATGCAACCCCCATCCCTATGTGTCAGTGGGTGGCTCTCCTCCAATCTGTTGAGGGCCTGAATAGGACAGAAAGGTTGGGGCTAGGGGGAGGTTGAGTGCTCGCTCTGCCTGACTGTTGAACAAGGACCTCCTGCCTTCTGCACTCTTGCTTACCAGGTCTTTAGGCTCAGACTCAAATCTATACAATCAGCTCTGCAGTCTCCAGGCCTTAGAACTAATTACCAGCCTTCCTGGGTCTCCAGCTTGCCTAGGGTAGACCATGGGACTTCTCAACCTGTAGGATTGCATGTACCAGTAACTTATAATCATTCTCTTATGTTATATTAATTCTATTTCTCCCGTACTCCCTTCCAGCACAGAGTTCCAGGTGCAAAGGCTGGAATAATGAGGGGAAACAAAGCACACTCCCTGCCCTGTGGAGCAAAAGAGGAGTTGCTTGGCCAGTCGGCTGGCAGAAGGGAGTCTCCAGGACAGATGTGTAGTCAAGTGACAGCTGTGATTGATGCATCGAGAGGGACCTGCTCCTCTGAGGTTGTGTCTATGTCAAAAGGACCAAGTATTTCTCCTATTTATAGTCCAGTTTAATCTCTGTGTAATAGTTATCACTTCCTGGCACTATGGTTTCAAACTATGGGGCTGGAGAAGACTCTTGACAGTCCCTTGGACTGCAAGGAAACCATACCAGTCAATCCTAAAGGAAATCAGTCCTGAATATTCATTGGAAGGACTGATGCTGAGGCTGAAATTCCAATATTTTGGTCACCTGATGCGAAGAACTGACTCATTGAAAAAGACCCTGATGCTGGGAAAGATTGAGGGAGGAGAACAGGGTGATAGAGATGAGATGGTTGGATGGCATCACCGACTCAATGGATATGAATTTGAGCAAACTCCCGGAGATAGTGCAGGACAGGGAAGCCTGGTGTGCAACAGTTCATGGGGTCATAAAGAGTCAGTCTTGACTGAGCAGGTAAGCAGCAGCAACAGTGTCTGGTAAGTGATCCACCTAAATTTCCATTCAGTAGTTTCAAGAGTTCCTTGAGAGAATGCAAGACACGCTTGCCTCATTTGTAATTCTGTTCAATAGAGAAAGCACTGCTGCTGCTGCTACTGTTGCTGCTAAGTCGCTTCAGTCGTGTCTGACTCTGTGCGACCCCATAGACGGCAGCCCACCAGGCTCCCCCATCCCTGAGATTCTCCAGGCACGAACACTGGAGTGGGTTGCCATTTCCTTCTCCAATGCATGAAAGTGAAAAGTGAAAGTGAATTTGCTCAGTTGTGTCCGACTCTTAGCGACCCCATGGACTACAGCCTACCAGGCTCCTCCGTCCATGGGATTTTCCAGGCAAGAGTACTGGAGTGGGGTGCTATTGCCTTCTCTGGAGAAAGCACGAAGAGGGGTTATAAAACCCTATGGGATGTAAGGTTGCTGAGGCCCTGGAAAAGCCCTAAACCTCTTTTCATACACAAAGAAAATCATCCAGCATTCATTCAAATACCTCCCTCCAGGTCTCTGAATTGGATGTTTCCAGACCCTCATTTGGTGTTTATCTACAGTTCTGCTTTTGAGACTTCCCTTAGGTTTTGTCAGTCTGAATCTGCCTGAACCTCGGTAGTTCTCGGGGATACTAAAGGTCCCTACAGCTGTAGCATCACAACACGGAATTGGCCACACATAGGCACAATTCTGTAGGTATCCGCACTCTGGAGGTCTGACAGAAGGGGTTTACTAAGTAGGGAGGGGTTGTGGACAGGCCCACGTCATTTGACAGCACTGTTCTAATACTGCCCTTCTGAACAGGGGCTTCCGTGGTGGCTCAGCAAGGAAGGATCCACCGGCCAATGCAGGAGATGCAAGAGACACAGGTTCGATCTCTGGGATGGGAAGATCCTCTGGAGAAGGAAATGGCAACCCACTCCAGTATTCTTGCCAGGAAATTCCCATGGACAGAGGAGACTGGTGGGCTACAGTCCATGGGGTTGCAGAGTCAGACACAACTGAGCTACTGAGCACACATGTTACAGTACTTCTGAACATGATGGCCAAACCATAATTCACTACTGTTAAACCAACAGTCTAATAGTTTTCCCATTTCATTTAATTAGATTATTTTAAAAGAACTGTTTCCACACTGTTTGAAAACCATATTTCCATTTTGAGACACTGGAGTTCATCCTAGTAAAGGCTTCCTGGCCTCTTTGGGTCAGAAGTGGAGAGGGAAGGGTGTAGATGTGGTGCCCAGATGCCCATCCCTTCTTGGGGGCAGACTTTGTGGCCATCCTTACAGTGGATCCGAGGCTGCAGCCACGTTCCTCATCCCACCCTTCTTTCTTGACACTGCTTTTTCTCCTCTCTGCCTCTCGTGTTACGCAGCCATTTGAACAAACACTGTTCCTCAAAGCATCCGACATGTTTCCAATTAGTTTCCTCTGTGGATCTGGCTGCATCACCAGCACCTGCAGAGGGGCTAGTAACAGCGACAAAGCTGTTTTTACATCATTGCATGGCAGAAGGATAAAACCTGTGTGAACAAGTTCAGGTG
Organism: Capra hircus; assembly: GCF_001704415.2. Taxonomy (NCBI): domain Eukaryota; kingdom Metazoa; phylum Chordata; class Mammalia; order Artiodactyla; family Bovidae; genus Capra; species Capra hircus. The sequence continues at coordinate 36,774,829 of NC_030820.1, read as the reverse complement.
GTTTGGAAACTGACTTGAGAAACAAATATCCCCAGAAAGTGACTAATAATTTAAACCCTGACCCGAGCTCAAAACACAAGTGGGATGATAGAGAAAGATGAGCCTTGTGAAGTGTGGTGCTGGGCAAGGAGGAGGACACGAGTGTCCATGTATGGCTCCCAATGGTGTGTGGGTCCTGCCTGTCATCCAAGGTCAGTTTCCCCCCACGACACATCGAGGAGAACTGAAGGAGGCTAAAGAAAAGACCTTGGATTCGGACTAACTCATTCAAAACTGAAGCCAAAGTGAGGACGCTCCTCTGGCTACTGGTTTCCCATAGATTTTAATCCAATCACTTTGACATTTGGTGTCTGCAGCTTTCAATTGTCTTAAATCAGTGATTCTTCATCTTTTTGCTCCATGATCCTTTTGGAAGTCTGAGAGAGTCAGTCGTCCCTCTCAGGATAATATTTTAAATCATGAAGTACAGTGCACAGGACTTCAAAGGAAAATAATTCTTTAAAATACTTTTGCCAAAATATTATAAAAACAAATTGTGGTAGAGTAGTAGATGTGGTTCTTTATTTTTTATTCAAATAAAAAATAATGTAATTCTTTCTAAGCTTTTATTTTGAAACAACTTTAGACTTACCGAAATGTTGCAAAAACAGTATAGCACATTTAATACACACCTCACTCAGATTGCCCTAATGTTCACATCTTAGATGACCATGGTACATTTATCAAAACTAAGGAATTGGTATTGGTGCAATTCTCTGAACTTACCTGTGCACTGTATTTGAACTTCACCGGCTTTTCCATCAATGTCCTTCCACTGTTCCAAGATCCAATTCAGGGTTTCCCACTGTATTTAGTTGCTGTGTCTCCCTAGTCTTTTGTGACGCTGACACTTCTGAAGAATACTTGTTAGTTATTTTTAGAATGGCACTTAATTTGGGTTAATCTGGTGTTTCTTATGACTAGATTGTGATTATGCGTTTATTACAAGATGTGTTTTATTTTTTCTTAATATATATACATTTCATTGATGGATAGTTGAGTTACAGTGTTTCAGGTGCACAGCAAGGTGATTCAGTTATCCATATGCATGTATATTATTTCAAAATTATTTTCTATCACAGGTTATTACAAGATATTGACTATAGTTCCCTGTGTGATACAGTAAACCTTTGTTGCTTGTTGCATATCTATTTTTTAAAATTAGAAATCTAACATTCTATTCATACTAAGTCAAACAAGTGGAATCAAAATGTCATAAACATTTTAGTTAGGCAAAAGTTCACAAGTTTCATACACATTATATGTATATTTATATGTACAAAAGCTTTTCTACTACACTTGATAAAGATTTGAGAAGGCACATCAAAAAAGAGAAGAGGTGGAGAAATTGGAAAACATAAGCTAAATTAAATAGGCACCCTGAATATGAAATAGAAAAAGCTAAACAAACTGGATAAAAATAAAGATCATCATATATATAGTCCAGTTGCTTTTAAACATGGCTGCTCATCAGAAACATATCTGGAGCTCTGAGGGGAAAAAGCCGTATCTGGGCATTTGTAGTTTTCAAAAAATTCCAAAATAATTCTGATTATGAGTGCATTTAATAACCAGTAATCAATTACCTTAATCAGTGCAGCAAATATTAATAATAATCTGATTGTGTGTGTGTGTTAGTCGCTTTGTCTTGTCCAACTCTTTGCAACCCCATGGACTGTAGCCTGCCAGGCTCCTCTGTCCATGGGATTCTCCAGGCAGAAATACTGGAATGGGTTGTCATTTCCTTCTCCAGGGGATCTTCCTGACCCAGGGATCAAACCTGGGTCTCCTGCACTGCAGGCAGATTCTTTACCATCTGAGCTATAGGGAAGTCCCAATTATCTGTTTAGCGCATTAAATAACTAACACCCTTAATATATAACTATCTTAATTTTGAGGTGGCAATGGGCACAAATGATGTTTTGTGACACGCAGCATCTAAAGTGTGGTGTGAAAATATGTATGACTTCTGTTAGTGACAAAATGACAAATACTGCCAATAGTGCTCCAGATTGTTCCCAAGCTTTAAATCAGAGGTACATGAAGCATATCGGTGAGGAAAATAAAGACTTTCTTCAACCCAAGTGCACAGACTCCCCAGATATCTGTTTATGAACCTGGGGACCCCTGGTGAAGAAACCCTGTCAGGAACTACCAATAATCACAGATGACGGAGATGAATAAACTGTTCACTAAAAGCTGTTACCACAATTGATCTCATTTGTGCCTAGAGACTTTGGAAAAATGGCCACAGCTGGATAGATGATCTTTCCTGAAATGCTCCCAAATCATTCAGGTGTAAATCCACAATAGAGCAAGGTGAACCAATAGCTCTCAGTTGCAAAGCCTTCCATCCTCGGGGGAAGTCTAAGGAACAGCCAGCTCTTTGTAAAAATTAAAGTGATTCAGGGGGCAATGGAACCAGTGGCTGACCCGATGCTTGAATCAGGAAATGATTCACGGAATGTCCTTGTTTACGTGTGCATGTGTATTTTTTTCAGGCTCCAACTATATTTACAAATATAACTTCTGTATGTGTCCAACCTTATGACTTTGTTTCTGTTTGGATAGGAAGCTACTGAAGCGATGGTTTCCTGACCCTGGTTTTGAGCAGCTCGTGTCCAGTATCAGACAGGTTCGGATATTGGGTGCTTCAGTCACTAGCGCCTAGAAGCTTGAAGTTGGGGGAATGGGGCCTTCAATCCTGGGGTCTGACGTGGATGGAACCAGCATTGGTTAGTGACGTCATTCTTAGTGACTCCATCGTCTCTGAGTTAACAGCATCACATGCATCAATCCTCTCAACCCCCGCCAACCAGCTGAGGCGGGGGCCTCATTTTACAGACCAAGAGTTGGCAGCACAGAGAACAGTTGCACAGAAAATGCCTTCTTCCAAAGCCAGTGTCACCTCTGACTCCAGAACCCTTACATAACTGCTACACCATTCTCTGGTAGGCGGATTCTTTCCAGCCCTTCCGGGGGCTTCCTTTGTCACAGGATGGCCGCAAGTCACTTCACAATCTACAAGGATGGCCTCATGAGGCAATGTTTGATTTCTCAAAGGCCCTACTTTTATGGAATTAGTCAAGTGGTATTGCCCTGAATTGGTGGCAGGTCTAACAACCAGATCTTCAAGGCATCAGGATCGGGGAAGAGACGCAGGCAGGTGTATGAGGCCCAAACAAGAATAAACACCTGGGAGTCATGGGGGCAGCCTGGATGATGAGGAAGGACACACAGGGGACTAAATACCAGCACACAAATCTCCTTGTCACCCCCTTTCATGTTTCCTACTTCCCCTGTGGCTCAGATGGTATAGAATCCACCTGCAAGCCAAATCCCTGGGTTGGGAAGATCCCTTGGAGAAGGGAAAGGCTACCCATTCCAGTATTCTGGCCTGGAGAGCTCCATGGACTCTGTAGTCTACGCAGTTGCAAAGAGCTGGACACGACTGAGCAACTTTCACGACTGAGCAACTTTCACTTTTGTGTTTCCTGCTGAGTGTGGATTTCAGTATACCACACTGGCTCCCAGGTGTGTGTGTATCTAGATTCCAGTGGTAAACCTCTCAGAGAACCAGGAGAACCTTGAAAACCACTGTCAAGACAATGGGCTGATGCTTCTGATGAGACTAAAAGCAGAGTTAATGACTCCTATGACACAGATGACATGTACAAGTGTGCCCTGCCTGGGAGGTTAGGCTCTTCTCCCATCATTGCTGATGACAGAACCCTCAAATTCTTACCTTCTAACTGGCTACAACAGCTTATAGATACGACCTTAAAATAGGTCTTATTCAGGCTACTCTCTTAATTAGGACCCCACATTTTCCTTTTTATTATGTTTTTTTAATTGTTCGGAAACAAATTACCCTCGTTTACAAAATAGTCAGTAAATGACTTTCAAAAGGAGTTGTTTCACTTGCTTGTCAGTGTCATAGGAAAGTTGTGGGCCTTATTATCTGGCCTCCATCAACAGAATCAACTGGAATAAAAATAGAAGGAAATTAGACTGTATTTTGAGAGAGACTCATTTCTTTAATTGGATGGATTCATAAAAATTCATAAATTTTTCAACTGGCAGTGAAAGTGACGTCCCGGAGGCTCTTATAAAAATTTCAGTCAGGATTTTACCCTTTGGACCGCTATGGAAAGAGGGTTCCACCGTGAATTTGGGGTACTGTCGTTCAGCTATAAAATTGCTTTCTTTGTTGGGATTATAGCAAATAGGCCCCAGCCAGAGCATACTATTATTAAATTACTTCTCCAGGATGAAGGTCATCCATGCCTAATCATTTTCTAATTGGCAACTCAGTGCAAAGTTGTATTGTGTTCAGAGTTCCTGGTTCTGAGAGCTTCACTGGAGCCAGGGAGATGTGTTTTCAGGGAAAACTCAACCAGCACATTATAGCGAGTCTTCTGAATTTATAGTCATAATAACAATCACATACTGGTTAGAGGCCATTTATGAATGGAAGAGAAAGGATTTGGAAAAGGCCATTTGGTTCTGGTCACTCTCCCTATTTTGCTCACACACTCAACAGATAATGTAGGAAACACCTTCTTTGCCATAACAGTGGTGAAATGGTCCTGCGTGATCTGGTCAGAGCTCTGGGGGGCCAGGTTTTGTGAGTGGGTTAGGAAGACCAGCCTCTTATCAGACACCAGACCTCACAGTCCCTCAGTCCTGACACTGACATCTGGGTGCCCTGTGTGTTTCTCTAGGGGTCCTTGTCTGGGGCACAGTTAGCTCCCACAGGGAAAAGGCTCCTCCACCCAGCAGCCCTCCTTAACCACATTTCCTCCTCATCAAGCAAGCTTCCTTTTTACCTTCAGGTCAGATGTTGGTTTCCATAGCAACAGTAATGCTATATACAGAGAAAGTTTGGTTTTCTGACTTATTAATATCTCTTTATCCTTAACATCTATTTCTGCAATCCCAGGGAAATTTAGACTCAACATCTAAAGAAACTGGCTAACATGTTAACAGAAATTATCTCTGAGTAATCCCTTATGGCAGAAAGTGAAGAGGAGCTAAAAAGCCTCTTGATGAAAGTGAAAGAGGAGAGTGAAAAAGTTGGCTTAAAGCTCAACATTCAGAAAATGAAGATCATGGCATCTGGTCCCATCACTTCATGGGAAATAGATGGGGAAACAGTAGAAACAGTGTCAGACTTTATTTTTTGGGGCTCCAAAATCACTGCAGATGGTGACTGCAGCCATGAAATTAAAAGACACTTACTCCTTGGAAGAAAAGTTATGACCAACCTAGATAGTATATTCAAAAGCAGAGATATTACTTTGCCGACTAAGGTCCGTCTAGTCAAAGCTATGGTTTTTCCAGTAGTCATGTATGGACGTGAGAGTTGGACTGTGAAGAAGGCTGAGCGCCTAAGAATTGATGCTTTTGAACTGTGGTGTTGGAGAAGACTCTTGAGGGTCCCTTGGACTGCAAGGAGATCTAACCAGTCCATTCTGAAGGAGATTAGCCCTGGGATTTCTTTGGGAGGAATGATGCTAAAGCTGAAGCTCCAGTACTTTGGACACCTCATGCGAAGAGTTGACTCATTGGAAAAGTCTCTGATGCTGGGAGGGATTGGGGGCAGGAGGAGAAGGGGAGGACCGAGGATGAGATGGCTGGATGGCATCACGGACTCAATGGACGTGAGTCTGAGTGAACTTCTGGAGATGGTTATGGACAGGGAGGCCTGGCGTGCTGCAATTCATGGGGTCGCAAAGAGTCGGACACGACTGAGTGACTGAACTGAACTGAACTGAATCAGTGAATGATGCTTTCTTATTGTGTCTTTCTATATCTTTTCACATTTTACATTTTGAGGATTTATTAATTTTGTCATTAGAAAAAAATTAAAATCATCAGACAATGACATCAAAAGCTTCAAAGGTAATGTGTTAATTCTCCAGTTGTTTTTTTTTTTCAGGATATGTTTATTCAACCCAAGATGGTGGCCTGAGCAAAGCAAATATGATTCTTTTGTGACTCTATTTTCTGTACCACATACCCATCAAAATGGGTAAACTGCATGTTTGTGATTTTTCTTCAAGTTTCACTAACTTGTAAAAGTTCATAGTATATAGTATAAATGTAAAGCATACAGCACCTAGTTTTCTGACTTACACACATCACAAAATGATTCTCGAAACAAGTTTAGTGAAGACCCATCGTCTCATATAGGTACAAAATTTAAGAAACAGAAAAAATATTTTTCCTTGTCATGAGAATACTTAGGATTTCCTCTCCTAATGACCTTCATGTACAATATGGAGCAGTGTGTGTTGTATTCAGTATGTTGTATGTTACATCCCAGTACTTTGTTTCCTCCCTTTTCCCCTTTTTGGGTAGTATCTACTATTTTTGATTGGAGTAAAATTGCTTTACAATATTGTGTTAGTCTCGGCTGTACAGCGAAGTGAAGCATCTATTGTTGTGGTTGGTTTAGTTGTGGTTTAGCCCCTCACTCCTAAGACAACCTCTGCAATTGTAATTATCCTCTAGCTTGAGAGCCACCCACCTTGGTTCGGGGTGAGTCTTGACTCTACCATGACTCTGCCCCTCTCACCCTCCCACCGTGATTCTTTCTTATTGTATTTAGTTTATATTTATATATTTATATATTTTCTATATATGTCTTCTGGTGCTTCTCATCAACAGTTGCTCTGGGGAGTTCCATGGTGATCCAGCAGTTACAATGTCACCTCCCAGGGCAGGGAGGGCAGGTTCAGTCCTGATCTGGGACCTAAGACTCCAAATGCCTCTCGGCCAAAAAACCTGAAAAAAAAAAAACAAACCAATATTGTAACAAAATTCACTACATACTTTTAAAAAAGAGGAAAAAAAAATGCTCTGCAAAGACTTGCTCTGTAATTTCAGTATGCCCGTGGGAGGTGATAATCTCAGGGCCTTCATACTTTGCCATTTTACATGTCACGCTCTTTAATGTAAACCTCAATGATTTATGTATGGCCATTATTTTAGTAAAAAAAAAGTTTGAGATCTTTGCATACAGTTAATGTTCTAGGACTTCGGGAAAAAAATGTTTTTTCAGACGGTCTTGCCCTCCTTTTGTTCATTTTAAAACAAATCGATCTTCATAGGAGAACAATCTCTCTTTTCCATAAAACATTGGGGCTATTTGTTCATTATTATTTAACTTCTTCCAACAGTTCAGTTCAGTCACTCAGTCAGGTTCAACTTTGCGACCCCATGGACTGCAGCACACCAGGCCTTCCTGTCCATTACCAAATCCCAGAATTTACTCAGACTCATGTCTATTGAGTTGGTGATGCCATCCAAACATCTCATCCTTTGTTGGCCCCTTCTCCTCCGGCCTTCAATCTTTCCCAGCATCAGGGTCTTTTCAAATGAGTCAGTTCTTTGCAACAGGTGGCCAAAGTATTAGAGTTTCAGCTTCAACATCAGTCCTTCCAGTGAATGTTCAGGACTCATTTCCTTTAGGATGGACTGGTTGGATCTCCTTGCAGTCCAAGGGACTCTCAAGAGTCTTCTCCAACACCACAGTTCAAAAGCATCAATTCTTTTGTGCTCAGGCTTCCTTATGGTCCAACTCTAACATTCATACATGACCACTGGAAAAACCATAGCCTTGACTAGATGGACCTTTGTTGGCAAAGTAATGTCTCTGCTTTTTAATATGCTGTCTAGGTTGGTCATAACTTTTCTTCCAAGGAGTAAGAGTCTTTTAATTTCATGGCTGCAGTCACCATCTGCAGTGATTTTAGAGCCCCAAAAAATAAAGTCTGACACTGTTTCCACTGTTTCCCCATCTATTTCCCATGAAGTGATGGGACCAGATGCCATGATTTTTGTTTTCTGAATGTTGAGCTTTAAGCCAACTTTTTCACTCTCCTTTTTCACTTTCATCAAGGGGCTCTTTAGTTCTTCACTTTCTGCCATAAGGGTGGTGTCATCTGCATATCTGAGGTTATTGATATTTCTCCCAGCAACCTTGATTCCAGCTTGCAGTTCATCTAGCCTAGCATTTCTTATTATGTACTCTGCATATAAGTTAAATAAGCAGGGTGACAACATACAGCCTTGATGTACTCCTTTCCCTATTTGGAACCAGTCTGTTGTTTCATGCCCAGTTCTAACTGTTGCTTCCTGATTTGCATACAGATTTCTCAAGAGGCAGGTCAGGTGGTCTGGTATTCCCATCTCTTTCAGAATTTTCCAGTTTATTGTGATCCACACAGTCAAGGGCTTTGGCATAGTCAATAAAGCAGAAATAGATGTTTTTTTCTGGAATTCTCTTGCTTTTTCAATGATCCAATGGATGTTGGCAATTTGATCTCTGGTTCCTCTGCCTTTTCTAAAACCAGCTTGAACATCTGGAAGTTCATGGTTCATGTACTATTGAAGCCTTGCTTGGAGAATTTTGAGTATTACTTTACTAGCGTGTGAGATGAATGCAATTGTGCAGTAGTTTGAGCATTCTTTGGCATTACCTGTCTTTGGGATTGGAATGAAAACTGAATTTTTCCAGTCCTGTGGCCACTGCTGAGTTTTCCAGATTTGCTGGCATAATGAGTACAGCACTTTCACAGCATCATCTTTCAGCATTTGAAATAACTCAACTGGAATTCCATCACCTCCATTAGCTTTGTTCATAGTGTTGCTTCCTAAGGCCCACTTGACTTCACATTCCAGGCTGTCTGCCTCTAGGTGAGCGATCACACCATTGTGATTAACTGGGTTATGAAGATCTTTTTTGTACAGTTCTTCAGTGTATTCTTGCCACCTCTTCTTAATATCTTCTGCTTCTGTTAGGTCCTTACCATTTCTGTCCTTTATTGTGCCCATCTTTGCATGAAATATTCCCTTGGTATCTCTAATTTCCTTGAAGCAATCTCTAATCTTTCCCATTCTATTGTTTCCCTCTATTTCTTTGTACTGATCATTGAGGAAGGCTTTCTTATCTCTTCTTGCTATTCTTTGGAACTCTGCATTCAAATAGGTATATCTTTCTTTTTCTCCTTCGCTTTTTGCTTCTCTTCTTTTCACAGCTATTTGTGAGACCTCCTCAGACAGCCCTTTCGCCTTTTTGCATTTCTTTTTCTTGGGGGTGGTCTTGATCCCTATCTCCTGTACAATGTCACTAACCTCAATCTAAAGTTCATCAGGCACTCTATCTATCAGATCTAGTCCCTTAAATCTAATTCTCACTTCCACTGTACAATAAGGGATTTGATTTAGGTCATACCTGAATGGTCTAGTGGTTTTCCCTACTTTCTTCAACTTAAGTCTTCCAACAAGCATAATACAAAGCCAGGGAAGTGATTGCAGCCCCTTAGAAATTACTAGATGCAAATATCATTCATAATCACTGGTGTGCTAAGGCATACTAGTGTCTCGAAAGTCATCACTGGTATTACCAAAGTTTAAAATCATAATTGTAGCAATTCCATTGGTGGACTATTGAGCTAAATGAATTAACATTATAAAAATGTCTGGCACTGGAGAAGGCTTATTATAATATTAAGTAAAAAATCAAATCGTGTGTATGTTACAATATACAAATATTGACTCTCATCTCACTGTCCTAAGCCTTTAGTCAGAAAGAACAGCAAAAAAAAAAAAAAAAAATTTTAAGCTGAAAAAAGTCATTAAGACTGCTGGTAAGTGGAATCTTTCCACAAAACCCACTAAGGCAATCCATCAAATCATACTTTATCCTTAAGCATCTTTTAGGAAGCAACAGCCAAGGGAAGCAATGTATCTCCAACACCCTCAGTTTGTCTACACTGATTATGACCGAGTCATTGGGGAATGATAATAGCTGATATTTAGTTACTTTTCCTTGGATCAAGTGCTGTTTTAAGTATCCTTTAATTCTCACAGTCATCACCCCCAACTGTTACCATTTTACTATGAAGGAAACTAAAAGATTAGGCTTCTTACCCAACCAGGATTTGAACCCAAGGAGTCTGAACTGGGGATCTACACCTTCTAACACTGTATTAATTTGCCTCTCAAATCTATGACATTGGTAAATGCTTGGATATTACTTAGAACCCAAGTCCATTCCCCTCATGATCTCCTTTTCCTACTAAGCAAACCTCTCTTCCTTCTTCCCTAGCCTTCTTCCAGGTGGAACTTTCTAGACCACACATGTCTTTGCCCCATTTGCTGTTTACTTCAATGCATGTGGCATTTCTCATTGTATTGTCCTAGAGAAGTCCATAATGGGGCAAAAGGAGTGGTACTTGCTTGGTTTCATATTACCTAGACTTCTGTTTCATTTAGTTGAACTCCAGACTAAGTTATTGGTTCAATCCTTGTTGTCTCAAACACGCACACACACACAAACCCCATAGTTCTAAAAGGCCCATGTACCCCATTGTTCACTGCAGCACTATTTACAATGGCCAAGACATGGAGCAACCTAAATGCCCATTGATAGATGAGTGGATAAAGAAGATGTGATACATATATACAGTAGGATATTACTCAACCATAACAAGGAACAACATCGGGTCATTTGTAGTGATGTGGCTGGACCTAGGGGCTTCCCAGTTGGCTCCGTGGTAAAGAATTCACCTGACAGTGCAGGAGATGCAAGAGACAGGGGTTCAGTCTCTGAGCTGGGAAGATCTTCTGGAGAAGGAAATGACAACCCACTCCCACATTCTTGCCCGGAAAATTCCATGCAGAGAGGAGCTTGGTGGGCTATAGTCCATAGGGTCCCAAAGAGTCAGACATGACTGGGCAACTGAGCACACATACATGCATGGATGAATCTACAGTTTGTCATACAGAGTGAAGTAAGTCAGAAGGAGAAAAACAAATATTGTATATTAATGCATATATATAGAACATAGAAAAATTGTACAGATTAACATATTTGCAGGGCAGAGATAGAGATGCAGACATAGGGAAGGGATAGGTGGGTATGACTGATGACTAAGCACTGCTTCCCTGTAACTAACTGCCTCGAACAAATGCTTACCTTTACATAAGAAAACTATTCACAAGGCATTGGAAATATCTCCTCAGTTAAAGATTGCACTTGATAGTCAGTGAGGGAGCCAATAAAATGGACCATCAGGTCCCAGTGTGCTGGAGTGTTTACCAGATCAAATGACCAAGGGTATAAATACATGAGCTGGCCATGGGCTAATGAGCCAGTGAGTCACCCAGGAGGGATGCTCAAGGGTGGTTTCCATCTGGCACCTTAAAGAAAGCCAGGAACATCAGCCCCGCACAGCAGAAGGGTGAGGGCAGGTTTGGCTCTGTGCTCCTTGCCATCTGCAGATCTGATCCCAGCTGTGTTGGAAGAGTCTCTCCTCTCCTCAGCTTTCACATATTCCAAGAGTCACCTTTAATTAAGAATAACAACCAAAAAAAGATAAACTCTGCAAACCCATCCAAGTATTGCTCTATCTTCTTACTGTCACGGCCAAGTTTACAACAGAAGGCTTCCTATTCGACTGTGGAGTTGGTTTAGGGCAGTCATTTTTGTGCTACATTCTCAGCTGAGTCAAAATGTGAAACTCATGCTTATTACTAGACGATGGATATGATTGACGTTATCTCAATATTACTCCACTCCAGCCTCTTGTCCCAGGTTAATTCCAAACCCAAGCCTAAGGACCTTTATCTTTTTCATTTCTGTATTGCTTAAATGATTTATCGGTTTGAGAAATTTTATGATTAAAAATAAAGATCTACTCTGGAGCTGAGAAGAAGAGCTCGTACTGTGAACGAACACCCCCAACACCCCCACAGCCCAAAGATAACAGATCAAATAAGGCTGGCATAACTAAAAAGCCTCTAAAAGAGTGTGATATACAATGAGAGTCCCTTGGACTGCAAGGAGATCAAACCAGTCAATCCTAAAGGAAATCAACCCTGAATATTCATTGGAATAACTGATGCTGAAGCTGAAGTTCCAGTACTTTGGCCACCTGATGAGAAGAGCTGACTCACTGCAAAATACTCTGATGTTGGGAAAGATTGAGGGCAAGAGGAGAAGGGGGTGACAGAGGATGAGATGGTTAGATAGCATCGCTGATTCAGAGGACCTAAATTCGAGCAAACTCCAGGAGATGGTGAAGGACAGGGGAGCCTGGCATGCTGCAAGCCCATGGGGTCACAAAGAGTCAAACTTTGCCACTGAAAAATAACACTGAAAATTTCAAGTGGAAGTTGGAGCAAGTCCCACTGATAAAAGGCAGACAGAAGTGACATCATTAATGCGGAGACACAGGTGGTCCCCAACACAACACAAGGAGACCCACCAACAACTACCCAGCTATGGACAAGACACCAGTGGGAAGACCCCAGAACTCGGAGTTAGGGCTGAAGCTTCCCCAGACCACAGAGACAGAGAAGCCTGCATTCTGAATGCATCACACCACCTCCAGGCAGGTACAGCACTGCCCCAAGAAGGTCCCCAGGCCTGTGGCTTCTCCAGCAGGAAAAGAGTCAAAGATGAACATTCAGCTCCCCCAATATTGGGGAACACCTCGCCAGGGCTCAAGAGGGTCACTGGGGGAACTTACTGAACTAGACTGTGGAGAAGAGGGAGGGGTATACAAAGACTGGTCCTCAGATCTTGTTGGACCCCATTTCTGAGCAGAGATCCAGCCAATGGCCCTGCCCATCTACAGTGCTGAGCTGTGGCCTCACTTAACCAATCTTGAGAGAAGCCAGTCTGGAGAAAAATGCCTTAGCTGTAGAATAACAAACTGATGCATGATACTGGATGCTTGGGGCTGGTGCACTGAGATGACCCAGAGGGATGGTATGGGGAGGGAGGAGGAAGGGGGATTCAGGATGGGGAACACGTGTATACCTGTGGCGGATTCATGTTGATGTATGGCAAAACCAATACAATATTGTAAAGCAATTAACCTCCAATTAAAATAAGTAAATTTATATTAAAAAAAAGAATCACATCTAACTTCTGCTTAAAAACTATGCAAACAAGAAGAAAGGGCAGTGAAACATTTAAAGTGATGAGAGAAAAGAGTTTGAAAGGCAAAAGGAGATGAAAGCTGTGTAAGAAGAATTTGGACGGAGTTGAACTGTCTGTCTTGACATTGGGGGTCTTTTCTTGCTTGGGCCTCAAGGGGATAGAAACACGGCATTTTCTGTTCCTCTTACCTGCATGATAGAGAACTGGCCTCACTGAGACACCTGGCATCATTGGCAATTCTTGGTGTTCCAGACCTTGTGAATCATGACTCCATCCCTGGTATGAGGTTTGCAGAAAGAGAGCAAGTACAAAGGTGAGATTGACAATGAGAGAGAGAAAGACGGAGAGACAGTTTCTGGGGTCACATGCTGAAACACGATATGCTTTATTGCATCAAAATGTGCCGTGATTAAGAGCTGGGGGAAACAATCACAGCTCCAAGACCTAGTGCAGCCAGGCCTGGCGTGGGAGTGGAACTCCGCCTGGTCCACCTGTGTACCACTGATTTCAATATCACTTTAGACAACAAATATTGGACACGGTCAGCCTCTACAGGAGCCTCTGCTAATATCCCCGGTGCTAGAACTGTCTAGGTGGCACAGAGCTTCTGAGCTCTGGTCTGCAACTGGGACACAAATACAAATGAGGCTCAGCTGACAGAGGAATCACTGCATTTCACAGGGGCTGGCTTGAGTTGTACTAGAGACAGGGCGCAGAGTCATCAGATATTTCAGTTAGAAAATCACATTGCATGTATGGCACACCTCCGTTTGAGGCTAAGTTTCATGTGTACTATAGTTCTTTTTTAAAGCTGTAAATTTATTCAAGACTTATCACAACATCCTTATATTAAAAACAAAATAAAAATCATTCCTTCTTTTGGCTGTGCTGTACAGCATGGGAGATCTTAGTTCCCCAACCAGGGATCAAACCCATGTCCCCTGCTCTGGGAGTGTGGAACCTTAACCACCTGGACCACCAAGGAAATCCTCCAAAAATATGTTGACATGATTGCATGTCATGTCTAGCTATGGCGACTTTCCTGGTGGTGCAGTGTTTAAGACCACATGCTCCCAGTGTTGGGGACAGCGGTTCGATCCTTGATCAGGGAACTAGGTCCCACATGCCCTAAGTGCTCCCATGCTGTGACTAAAAGATCTCACATGCTTTAGCTAAGACTCAGTGCAGCCAAATAAATAGATATTTTTAAAAACTTATGTCAAAAGTCATATACCAAACTTTCAGTTATAAAACAAGTAAATCCTAAGGACCTAGTATACAACATGGTAACTATATTTTATGCTGAATTGTATATTTGAAAGTTGCTAAGAAAGTAGATCTTAAAAGTCCTCATAATAAGGAAAAAATTGTAACTATGTGTGGTGATGGATGTTAACTAGACTTACTGTGGTGATTACTTCATAATATATACAAATTTTGAATCATTATGTTGTACACCTGAAAGTAACATAATATTAAATGTCAAATATATCTCAATTAAAATGTGTAGATAAAGGTAATCTACCCAGAACTTGAGGATTACTGGGGCAGTTTGAGAATCAGTTCAGTTCAGTTCAGTTCAGTTGCTCAGTCATGTCCGACTCTTTGCCATCCCATGAATTGCAGCACGCCAGGCCTCCCTGTTCATCACCATCTCCCAGAGTTCACTCAGACTTACGTCCACCGAGTCCGTGATGCCATCCAGTCATCTCATCCTCTGTCGTCCCCTTCTCCTCCTGCCCACAATCCCTCCCAGCATCAGAGTCTTTTCCAATGAGTCAACTCTTCGCATGAGGTGGCCAAAGTACTAGAGTTTCAGCATTAGCATCATTCCTTCCAAAGAAATCCCAGGGCTGATCTCCTTCAGAATGGACTGGTTGGATCTCCTTGCAGTCTAAGGGACTCTCAAGAGTCTTCTCCAACACCACAGTTCAAAAGCATGAATTCTTCGGTGCTCAGCCTTTTCTCACAACCCAGATAATCACGATGGTGTGATCACTCATCTAGAGCCACATCCTGGAATGTGAAGTCAAGCGGGCCTTAGAAAGCATCACTACGAACAAAACTAGTGGAGGTGATGGAATTCCAGTTGAGCTCTTTCAAATCCTGAAAGATGATGCTGTGAAAGTGCTGCACTCAATATGCCAGCAAATTTGGAAAACTCAGCAGTGGCCACAGGACTGGAAGAGGTCAGTTTTCATTCCAATCCCAAAGAAAGGCAATGCCAAACAATGCTCAGACTACTGCACAATTGCACTCATCTCACATGCTAGTAAAGTAAAGCTCAAAATTCTCCAAGCCAGGCTTCAGCAATACGTGAACCGTGAACTTCCTGATGTTCAAGCTGGTTTTAGAAAAGGCAGAGGAACCAGATACCAAATTGTCAACATCCACTGGATCATGGAAAAAGCAAGAGAGTTCCAGAAAAACATCTATTTCTGCTTTATTGACTATGCCAAAGCCTTTGACTGTGTGGATCACAATAAACTGTGGAAAATTCTGAAAGTTTGAGAATAGATTGCCCCCAATTTTTTTTTTTTTTTTTTTTGCCATACAAAATAATAAAGACACCATCAAGAGTAAAGTAGACGTCAACAAAAAAGACCCCATCATAAATGAAAGGGAAGAAAAAATGGCATGCTTTGTGAAAAGAAAAATTCACTGAATAAAAGAGCCAAAAATATCTAAGAGAAAGAGTAATTTATTATAGCTAAAGCTTAGTTCGTAAAAAAGTTTAAATTCTTAAATACTATATAATTATTAGGAAACACATAATTAAATAAACACCTAAGTCAAAAAAGACAAAGAAGAATAAAATGAGCCAAAGGAGAACAGAAGGGAATGGTAATAAAGAGAAAGTCAAATAAGGAACTAGAAATCAGAAAGAAAACAAGAGATCGTAAGAAATCTCCAACACATTCAACACAGAACTGTATTAAAATAACAATACACTATAAAAATAACTCACTTAGGGAAAAGAGGTGAGAATATGGAACTATCAAAGAAGTAAAATGTTAAAAGGGAAACGCTGATACAGAGAAATTTAAAAATAATCACAAAACAACATTTCTAAAAGCTTTGAGAATGAAATTGGAAGTCTAACTCAATCAGTTCTAGAATAAATACCAGTCTTTCTCTACCTGTGTACCCAGCATGGTAGCAACATGGAATGGCTTAAATTTAGATGTACTTGAAAGTTCAGCTCCTTAGGTTCACTGGCTGCATTTCAAGTGTGCAGTAGCCACATGTGGCGAGTGGTTACTGAATTGAGCAGTGCAGATAAAGAACATTTCCATCACTGCAGAAAGTTCTATCAGCCAGCTCTGGTCTAGAGAGAAGACCATCATTTTCATTAGTTTTCGCACAGTATTCCTGCAACTTGAAGAAAGCGACTCCCACAACTCCCATGACTATGAAGTGGAGGTGAAAGTGTTAGTCGCTCAGTCGTGTCCGACTCTTTTGTGACCCCATGGACTGTAGCCCCCAGGCTCCTCTGCCCATGGGATTCTTCAGGCAAGAATACTGGAGTGGGTTGCCATTCCTTTCTCCAGGGGGCCTGCCCTGACCCAGGGACTGAACCCAGGTCTCTTGCACTGCAGACAGATTCTCTACCATCTGAGACAACAGAAAAGCTCAATGACTATGAACACCACCACAAAGAAATGCACCCGCTGAGGTCTCTCTGTCTTAGGAAGCTAAATAAGCTCAGCCTAAACTCTCCCGCAACACTCAGTGGAGGTCTTAAGTTCTGTCCTAGATTTCTAAATGTATGCGTGGCCTCTTTGTTCCTATAATGACTTCTGTCTCCCCGATTCCTGCTTTTTTTCCATGTCAACCTGGACATCCAGCCAGCTCATTGGCTTTGTTTTCCATGCACAAAATATCCCACCCACACAATATGCTATGAGGAGTGTAGGGGACAAGAAGCCTTTCCGATAATGTTACACAAAAGTTGTCAGTTTATTAATACTATCGGGCATCTTGGAATTTCTTCCAGCCACCAGGATATACAGCATTCTCTACTGGCTCCTCCCTGACCCTAAATCCCAGCATCACCACATGCTAGAGTCTCTTCTCCCCACTTATTTCTCACTCCTCTTCCTGCTCTCAGGCATAGCTATCCTGCATCCCTCCTCTGGTACCACACAGAGCTCTTCAGTCTTCTTTGATAGAACTGCCTTCATTCACACACTTTCCCTCAGGATCTCAGCTTCTCAAAGTAAAGCTGCTTTGGGCAATTTCCCAAATAAGAAGCATCCGAGTGCTAGTAGCGATTAAGAGAATGGACATTTCACCTCCATGCTGCTGCTGCTAAGTCGCTTCAGTCGTGTCTGACTCTGTGTGACCCCATAGATGGCAGCCCACCAGGCTCCCCCGTCCCTGGGATTCCCTAGGCAAGAACACTGGAGTGGGTTGCCATTTCCTTCTCCAATGCATGAAAGTGAAAAGGGAAAGTGAAGTCGCTCAGTCGTGTCCGATCCTCAGCGACCTCATGGACTGTAGCCCTCCAGGCTCCTCCATCCATGGGATTTTCCAGGCAAGAGTACTGCAGAGTTCTCATTAAAACACAGAGTGCTAGTTCTCACCCTGGAGTTTTTGACTTAGTAGATCTGCAGTGAGAACATTTGTTTCTAAATGCAAGTTTGGAGAATTTAAAATTAAAGATTAGACCTTGTGTGTATATGTGTGCGCACATGCACACATGTGAGCGTGGGCTGACCCTACCTGTTTCCCGTAAATGGCTTACTTTCCAGCTTTCATCCTTACAGCCTAGACTTCTTCAGTTCCCCAGGCAGACTGGGGAAGATTTGGGGATCACAGAGATGAGAGCATACTTGATCATCCCCTCTATATCTGGGGGAAGTGGCGGTGGCATTTAATCCAAACCAGAAACTAGACACCACCCTCCCTCAGCTGTCTTCTGATTATCTCAGAATACAGGACCCTTCTGGTGGGCAAGGTTTCTGGCAAAGGAAAACAGATCACTTAAAATGGTAAAGCCAGCCAAACTGGGACTGTACCTTAGTTTCCAAGGTTCTTTGCTGCAGAAATAAAGGTAGCTAAGGGCCTGTGAATAGGTTGGTCCATTTGCATGTTAGCCTTCATCAGGATAGCTGTTCTCCCAGAACCTTCCTGAGGCCCTGGGCTTTCCTCGTCCTGAACTCTCTTTGTAACCCTGGTGACCATCAGTTCATCCTGACAACTGGCAGCTACCTGCCTAGACCAATCTCACCATAACAACTACCTGCTATGTGTCTCATCCAATGTTGCTTCTTGCTAAAACTGAAATCTTTATGTACTGCACAGCTTCATTTTAGCTGATTATTTTATAAAAGGTAACATTAATAACCAGAGATTTTTTTTTCCTGTGTAATTACATGGCAACTCCAGATATCATGATTCTCAGATGGAGAGACCCTTTGTGTAGCCCAGTCATTTGGGCTACACAATTTGTCATTCAGACTAATTAAAGTTTTCTTCTTGTCATTTGTTTTTCTCTTCTAAAACTAGAATGACAAAAAGATCACATTTTATTGAGCCTGCTTGAGGTTTAGCTCAGTTAGTTAGGTTTTACAGTAAAGACTAAGGTATGTGTGTGTGCTCAGTCATATTCAACTCTTAGCCACACCTGTTGGGCTCCTCTGTCCATGCAGTTTCCCAGGCAAGAATACTGGAGTGGGTTGCCATCTCCTACTCCAGGGGATCCTTCTCACCCAGGGATCAAACCCTAGTCTCTTGTGTCTCTTGCATTGGCAGGTGGATTCTTTAACACTGAGCCACCAAGGAAGCCCAGTGAAGCATAACTTTGTTATTAAGTCTTTTATAACAAAAGGGGAATGGTGTTGAAAACAAAGTCTAACTTAAGTCATGAGAAGCTGGGTTATCTTGCAGCAGAGAGCCAACGCTTCCCTGAATGTGCATTACTGGAGTACACAAACCAGAAGAGTTCTGCAAATGTTTTGTTACTTCTTCACTGATTGAAGAAGGGAAGGAAAGGAAGCCCTTGGTGAAGATGTGAATTCATGAAAGTCATCTTTGTTCTCAGCCTCTGCTTCAGCTTTTACTTTTATCTGATTGGATAGATGGGTGCATTCTTGCAACTTTTCTGTACTATTTAAATTATTACAAAATAAAAACCATTAAGTGCACTGTGACTTTGGTTATCAATGAATGAAGGACAGGTCCTGACCATAACACACTCTCTTCAATTTTCTGATATTCTGCATTTCACTCTATTCTTCCAAAATTATGACTATGATTGATCATGCTATTTATGGGGAGAAAAATAAAGTTTTTCTAGAATATGATTTCTGTTCATTAAAACAAAATGTATTGTCTATCAAATACTATGAGTTCAAAGCTCTCCACTGCTATATTCATCAACCCCGACAGCTAATGTTATTGAGGACTATAATATGCCAATCACTTTGCAAGTTGTCTTACATGTGCTACTCCATGAAATCCTCATAAAATCTTTAGAGGTAATTTAAAATAAGGAAATTGAGACAGGGAGGGGAACTAAATGTGGCCCAATGTCAGCGTGACAACAAAACCGGTGCTACCTTCCAAAGGTAGGATTTCTTTTTTGCTTCCCAGTAGAGGGAAAATCCCATGGACGGAGGAGCCTGGTAGGCAGCAGTCAATGGGGTTGCTGAGAGTTGGACACGACTCAGTGACTTCACTTTCACTTTTTACTTTCATGCATTGGAGAAGGAAATGGCAACCCACTCCAGTGTTCTTGCCTGGAGAATCCCAGGGATGGGGGACCCTGGTGGGCTGCCGTCTATGGGGTCGCACAGAGGTGGACACAACTGAAGTGACTTAGCAGCAGCAGCAGAGGGAGAAAGGGGCTTCTCTGGTGGCTCAGTGGTAAAGAATTTGCCTGCAAAGCAGGACATGCGTGTTCAATCCCTGGGTTGGGAAGCTTCCCTGGAGAAGGAAATGGCAACCCACTCCAGTATTCTTGCCTGGGAAATCCCATGGACAGAGGGGCCCAGTGGGCTATGGTCCATGGGGTTGCAAAGAATCAGACATGATTTTGCAACTAAACAGCAGCAGCAACAGAGGAGGAAATCCAACCCTGCAGAGAGAAGGACAGCTCCATAATAGACCTTGCTGGCTGTGAAATAGACTATTTTATAGAGTGATAGAAAAAGTAGGCAGAAAGGTGATGCTAATGACACTTAGACTCCTTCTTGGTATCTTAGCAGTTCCAGATGCTGAACAAGAAAATTTCTCTGTCCCTAATTACATTTGACAGTCTTGAAAATGAAGTCAGGTCAAAGTTACCATCAGAATATTTAGTCAGAGTATTCAGGCTGCAGCTGAATTTATTTTAAAGGACAGAGAAGAACTTGATTTTAATATATACAACTCATTCATTGCTAAAAATACCAAAAAAAAGTGTTAGCTGAAGCAAAGCTGAAAATATAGATAATTGAAGGAACAATACTAATAATTATTATGGAGATGCAAGGTACATTCCTATAGAACCTGATAAATACCCAAGTCAGCGCTTAAATCATAGCTTCTAAATTTATCTGTCCTCTGTGATGCTAAAGCAATGTTCTAAACAACCTGCTGAGAAATGATAGAGCTGAATAATGAAAAGAATGAAACAGAACACTGTCCTTGCAACTTCAATGGCCCTTAAACCTGTTCTTCAAAAGAACACGTTGTCTCTCATAAAGAAGCTCTTTAGATACACATTCCTCCCTTATCCTTTGCATTTGTCACATTTGTGTAACCCTCCCATGTTTCTTCCCATCGTTTCCCTGACAGCCTCGCCCGCGTGCTCTTCTTTGCCTGTTTGGGTCCTGCTTTCCTCCATTGTCACATCATCTTGCTCCGCCAACATCCCACATGACACAAATATCCTCCCAATAGACAGTTGTCACACACGGTCTTGTGATCATCCTCAAATTATTGTCTTCAATGATTGTTTACATCTTGAATTGTATTTCAACATTTAGTAGATCACAGCTTTGTGCCTTTATCCTGTTTGGAGGGAGGTTTGAGGTCAGCAGGATTTGAAGGAGAGTGGAGCCCTTGGCCCTGGTGTTAAAAGAAATTGCTATGGAGTTGTTGAGCCAAAGTGGAGGCGGAAGAGGGAAGAGCAGCCTGAAGACACT
This sequence comes from Capra hircus, assembly GCF_001704415.2. Taxonomy (NCBI): domain Eukaryota; kingdom Metazoa; phylum Chordata; class Mammalia; order Artiodactyla; family Bovidae; genus Capra; species Capra hircus. The sequence goes on along the minus strand of NC_030820.1, from coordinate 36,753,700 downwards.
GGAGCAGAAGTGACAGGTACAGGAAGCAATGACCAGGGTACAGGGCTCAAGAGAGAGGTCAGGTTGATCTAGATAAAGAAATGGGCCAAAAAAAAAAAAAAAAAAAAAAAGGAGAAGATTGAGAGAGTAGTACTACAAGTTTGGAAACCGAAGGGCAGATAAAATTAGCTGCTGACTCTCAACGTTGAAGAAAATATTCTAAACAACCTGCCGAGAAACTAAAGGCTGGAAAAGTGAGGCTGCTGCTGCTGCTAAGTCGCTTCAGTTGTGTCCGACTCTGTGTGACCCCATAGATGGCAGACCACCAGGCTCCGTCATCCCTGGGATTCTCCAGGCAAGAACACTGGCGTGGGTTGCCATTTCCTTCTCCAATGTGTGAAAGTGAAAAGTGAAAGTGAAGTTGCTCAGTCGTCTCTGACTAGTAGTGACCCCATGGACTGCAGCCTACTAGGCTCCTCCGTCCATGAGATTTTCTAGGCAAGAGTACTGGAGTGGCTTGCCATTGCCTTCTCCGGGAAAAATGAGGCAGAAGGATGTAAAAGAAAAAACACAGACTTAGGAATTGAAGGACTGTGTTTGGACTCTGATTCTGCTAGTTCCTTTTCTTGTCAGATCAGGCCAGTTCCTTCAGCCCTTCAAGGTTTCCTCAGCTGCAAAAAGGAGATAAAAAGACTTATCTCTAAGGACTGCTAGGAGGATAAAATGAGATAATGCTCCTGTAGAGCGACATCTACACCCTGCAGCTGTTAGAACAGCCCCTTTCTTTCTGCTACAGGGGAAATATGAGAATCATAGGATTGGACATGGGCTCAGTGAGAAAACGTAGGCGGTATTCTGAGGTCTGAGGGCCAACCTAAACATACGTGTAGTAAATGTTTGAGTTCCAACTCCATGATGAGGAAAGAAAGAAAATGATGAGGAAAAACAAGTGCTAATCTCGTGTCTCCTGTGGTCTGCTGGACTCTAGGGGGTCAAAGATAGTGAATAAGACACAGTCTTTGTGGCCCTGATCCTGAAAAACTGGGAACAGCTTGTAGCACATTAAATACTCAAGTCTGGAAATTTAAAATGGCATTATTTAAAGACAGAAAATAAGATAAAGTAAATAATTACATGCTAGGCAGTTTAACCCCACTTGTGGAAGTATACTAGAGGCGGTTTTATGAAATGAACAACTTGACAATCACATGGTAATTTGATTAGGAAGAGGCAATATGCTTCTAATGGGAACGAGGTGCTAACAGCTTGCTGGTTGGCTTTTTTTGAAGTCGTTTACTGCCATGGTGTCTGACTTTAGACCCACCTCTCTCCTAATAACTGCAGAGAATCCAGGCCAGTAATTCATATGATAGCTAATAGCGTAGTGTTTTTAAAGCCATAGAACAAAGAATAAAAACAAAGGAACCCAATTTTTCGAAACGTAAATGTGGAAGGTGAAAGAGTATGTGAAGAATATATAGTTAGAATCTGAGAAAATCCCGGATAAAATGTGAATTTTAAAATTCTTACAGAGTTTGCATTTCAAGCATGGATGCGTCTTCTCAGCTTTTCAAAAATACTGTATGGAAACCAAAAGATTCATTGTGAGGAAATTTGAGTTGGTGAGTACATTAATCAATGAATGCATTAACCAACTAATGAAGATGGTTAGTGGGGATGTCTGGGATAAACCTATTTCAATACCTTAGGTAACTCATGGTACAATTCCCACCCTTAATTTTCTCTTCACCCCAATCAAGAGGTCCGCCTTAAAGTTAAATGCTAAAAGGTGGCCGATCATGACTTCTGTCCAGCAGAGGGGATGTTGGCTTTCTGTGAGAGCTTTCTCTGAAGGCTCAAGCAAAATGTGGTGGGAGACACCTGGCTCAGCTTTGTGTCAGATTTGTGGGTCTGCCCCGCCTCCAGTCTCTGTGTAGTTGGCTCAAGCCCTCTGGAGTCACACACATTGTCCTCTGGATGTGCGGATTCCATTGCACCCCAGGGCAGCAAGTTCATATTAACATTTTGCTTCATTTTCAATGGTGAATTCTTGCCTTACTCCAGCACCGACCCGCTGTGTGTTCCTGAGCTGATTGTATCATTTATCTTTGTCTCGTGGAGGCGATCAGAGCTGTCAAGCTGTAAGGTGCCATCTTTCAACCAGAATATGAAAGCATCGTTGCCTTTATCCCTTCAGAGGGCTTCCTAAAATACCAACAGCATTGGAATGATAACATCCTCTCACCTATCTTACCAGGTCATCTGGGCATTGAAATAAGCTAAATCATGTCAAAGGTTATTGAAAAAAATTGAAATGACTACATGACATTAAAATAAGATTTTTTAAAAAATTCTACCATTTTCTAGGAGATCAGTTTTTGCAAATTTCCTTGAGGAGATATTTAAGTGCTATTATTGCAAATAATCTCTAAACATTTGACTCTGTCACAAAAGACAACTTGATAAGTGAAACATTTTTATTTGTTCATTTCTTGCTAAAAACTAAATACTGAGATGAAAATCAATGATAGGGAGACTTTTGACTCTTGACTCCTTCTTGACTGGTGCTTTGTTTTATTTATCTCTGACTCACTGGGATCTGGTAAAGTACTGCTTCCTGTAGTAAAAGCTTCCTAGATAATCTCTGAATTAAGAAAAAGCCTCCAGACCACATAGCTCATCTAAATAGTACATCTCCAAGTTTTCTTATTTCCCTATGAATAAAGAGATTATATGATTAATTCTCTTCATCCAAATATTTGTGAAATGCCAAACATCTTTTTGAAGACTTCAGTGAATTATCTCCTAATGTCTTTCTATTTCTTATGATGATAAACATTCCCTAGATCCCAGATCCCGCACATAAAAGCTTCTTCTTTCTCTTCTGATTGTTGCAGCATTGCTGGTCTTCCTGTCATGGCAATGGGCAGGATGAGGGCTCTATTGTCAGTTTCAAGCACATGACTGATGCAGTGTCTGGGTGGCACACCATTTTGTGTTAGCGAAAATGAAAGGAAAAAGGAAAAAAGGGGGCTGGGAAATTAATTTGATAGAAAAAGTTCCTTATACGGCTGATGAAATGACTCAGAAACCATGAGGTGCTTCACCATTGCCAAGAATAATCTTCAGCTTGGTCAGAAGTCAGATTACTCACCTTAACACTGGAGGGACAAGCAGTTGCCTAGAGGTGGGGTGTCAAGAGAGATTGCAATGGGACACAGGAAACAACAATGATATTTGGTGCTTTGGTCAAACGGGTCATTTCATGGGTATCTATGTCTATCAAAACTCATCCAACAGTGTCCAGTTGATTATGTTAATAGACAAATTGTACTTGAGTAAAGATGTCAGAAAAAAGGGAGGGGACAAGATAAAGAATGCAGCAAGCATTAGCAGGCAAGGGAAAAGGAGAATCTTGGCTTTAATCCTGTGCTGTGCTGGTCTTAGTTGCTCAGTCATGTCCAGCTCTTTTTGACTCAATGGACTGTAGCCCTCCAGGCTCCTCTGTCCTTGGGGATTCTCCAGGCAAGAATGCTGGGGTGGGTGGCCATGCCCGCCTCCAGGGGACCTTCCCAACCCAGGTGGGGCTCTAAAAATCATCAAACACCATGCTTTCCTAAGGTGAGTTTTATTCAACAATAGTCTTCCAAGATAAGCGGAGAGTGTGCTCCAAGGTCAAATAAATGTGGGAAAAGGAGGCATGTTTTCCATCAGAATATGTTAGCATAACAAATAGGCTTTAAGAAGTCCTGTAAAAAATTCTCATTTAATGTATTTCATCTGGTATTCCCCTAATGTATTTCAAGCAACCTCTATGCAAAATGCCCTTGTCTAACTCAACCCTTTCATGTAGACATAAGAAAAGCCATGTGGGTAATTAGGAGACAGTGTTAGTTCAGAGAACAGGCTCTGATAGACAGATGTCAGTGTTTTTTGTACTACTCACTTAGCAGAAGGAAAAGGAAATGGCAACCCCTTCCAGTGTTCTTGCCTGGAGAATCCCACGGACAGAGGAGCCTGATGGGCTCCAGTCCATGGGGTCGCAGAGACAGGACTGAATTGATTTAGCATGCATGCACACACTTGGCAGTGGGATCATGGACAAATCATAGAAACCCTCCAAACCCCAATTTTTCTCTCTGTAAAATGGGATAAATAATAGAAGCTAAATCATTGGGTCACTCTGAGGACTAAGTAAATAATTCATGAAAATGCTTAGGGCAGCACACAGCATGCTCTGTTCACATTTCTGATGCCCCTAGCCCATCACTTAAAATTGCTGAGCCATCAGCAAGAAAACAGTCTCTGAACTGGGCAGGCTTTCTGTGGATGTTCCCTGTCCACACTTAGTATTCCACAGTCAACCTCCTTCCTCTTTGTCATTCATGCCATCTTACAAGAAGTGCAGGGAAAAAAGCGAAGGATGTAGAAAGACTGACTCCATGAAAGAGAAATTCATCCTCCTGTGGTTAAATTTGCTGCTTTACTCATCAATCAAAATTTTTGGTGACTTTCATGTCATTGCTCTAAATGAAGATGCAATTAACCTTCAGGAGGTGGGGGCTTGGAGTGGGAAGAAGCATAGAAGTAGCAAACTCAAAGAATCTCTGAAAAAACAAAAACTAAAAACCAGCACTCCACTTGTTTTACCTGTCATGGTCTTGAACCAAACAACCAGACTCTTAATTAAGATTACTGAGAAATGCTGCCGATGGTTAATATTCAGATGCTCTTTTATTTAATTATCCTGCTCTATCCACAAGTCCTCATCCCCAAATTGACGACATGAGTGATCTGCACTCCATCAGAGGTGGAGCCCACCGCACAGTACAGGCAGCCTTTCAGAACACACGCTGGGAAAGGATGGGGTTGCCATAGCAACGTCATCCAGCACTCCCCTCAGCACCCTCCTTGCCAGGCTCTCCTCTTCCCTGGCAGATTTCTTTATTTTTTTCACTTCATGATTTACATGGACACAGAGTGCAGAGGGGCAATGAATGGCACACCATGCTAAGCGCTAGATCTCTGTCTTGCTGAAGCACCCAGGATCAATAGAGTAATTATGTCCAGTTATTCCCAAAATGGGATGTACATGAGAATCATCCATAACTTAAAGCCTGGGTGCCTGGGCCTGACTCCAGACCTATGAACTCACTCTTCCTAGTAATTCGGTCTAAGAACCCAGACTTATTTAATAAGCTCCATAAATTGCAGGGAAACACTAATTCACTCCAAATCTTTTATTTTGTACATTTAAAGAATGAGATCCTAAAGCCCTGGGAAGTGAATGAACCAAATCTCCTGACCTTTGGCAACTTACTTGTACCTGATGCTCAAACCGAACCAAACTTATGTCCCCGGGTTCTAGGAGAATTATCTGCATGAACCTGATAAGTGCCTGGTTTTTTGGTGACATCCTTTTCCCAAACTCCCTGCCTCTAATTTGATTGATTAGCTGCTTGGCTCATTTTTAAGTGTGGCTGATTATAATGATGCTCTGGAAAACCTAGAAGAAGCTTCTAGCTCCCATGTGTTTATATTGGCTTCTATACAGATTTTCCATCAAGTAAGTAAATCTACAAACTTTATTTTTGGACTAGATAATGGCTAAAAGTCCCCTCCTCCAACTTATGACTATTTTACAACTCTTTGAAATTGGATTTTAAAATAACACACAGTCAATTAATTCTGATTATTTGTAAATTAAGATAAATTTATTTTCTAATCTTCAGAATAAATGGTAACTTTTCTTTGACCCCTGAGAGTTCATGAAAGATACACTAAACATGGACATACTTATAGGAACAAATTAGCAACATACTATTTTCTGTTTATTTCCAATCTACCAGCTCTTGGAAACTGATCAAATGTGAGTGAATTTCCACCAGCCAGACCCTAGGTGACTAGCAGCTCTAAGAATCAGACTGAAGACGGTTAGACTGTGAAATTCTCAGTATGAATGATGCCTTTGGATAATAATGCCCTACCTCTATTTAATCCAGACTCATTTGGGAGGGTGGAGATGCAAAGAACAACCCTGTGAAGCAGATTCCACTGTTGGCCTGACTCCTTTCAGCTAAAGCAGAGCTTCTCAGCCTTACCACTATGGACATTCTGAGCTGGATAATTCTTTGGTGCAGGGGCTTGGATTTTAGCATCATCCTTGACAACTACTGGGCTTCCCTTGTGGTTCAGCTGGTAAAGAATAGGTTTGCAATGCAGGAAACCTGGGTTCAATCCCTGGATTGGGATCCCCTGGAGAAGGCAAAGGCTATCCACTCTAGAATTCTGGCCTGGAGAATTCCAAGGACTGTATACTCCATGGGGTTGCAAAGAGTTGGACACGACTGAGTGACTTTCACTTGACATCTACTCACCAGCTAGCGGTGGCCTTCCTTTCTGTTATGAAAATCTAAAACGTCTTTGGAAGTGAAAGTGGTAGTCACTCAGTCGTGTCCTACTCCTTGAGACCCTATGGACTGTAGTCTGCCAGGCTCTTCTGTCCATGGGATTCTCCAGGCAAGCATACTGGAGTGGGTAGCCATTCCCTTCTCCAGGGGAGCCTCTCAACCCAGGGCTGAACCTAGATCTCCGTCATTGCAGGCAGATTCTTTACCATCTGAGCCACCTTGCCAAATGTCTTTTGGGGGACAAAAATTGCCCTTAATTGGTAACCACAGTTCTAAGTGTTTCCTGGCCTGGAATATTCAATCTGTGGTTCTTTGCCACAGTTACTCTTAGAATAACATATTCCTCCATAGTTTCAGCCAAACTGCCTACTTGGTTCTTTCCTTTTTAACATCTTTATTGAGACATAATTCACATACCACAAAACTCATCCTTTAAAGTGTACATTTCAATGGTTTTATTTTATCCACAGAGTTGGGAAGCCATCACCTCAATCTAAGTTCAGAACATTTTTATCACCTCGAAAAGAAACTATCCATCAGTATCGCTCCCATCCTCTCCTTCCAGTCCTAAGCATCCACTAGTATCCACTTACTCTCTAAATAGATTTGCCTATTCTGCACTTTTCACACTGTTGTTCACGTGAAATTCTCAATGTCACGTCCAATTCTCTGTGACCCCATGGACTGCAGCACACCAGGCATGTCTGTCCCTCATGATCTCCCGGAGTTTGCCTAAGTTCATGTCTATTGAATCGGTGATGCCATCCAACATTCTCATCCTCTGTTGCCCTCTTCTCCTTCTGCCCTCAATCTTTCCCAACTCAGGGTCTTTTCAATGAGTCAGTTGTTGGCATCACATGGCCAGAGTATTGGAGCTTCAGCTTCAGCATCAGTTCTTCCTCTTCTTGGGCTCTGAAATCACTGAAGATGGTGACTTTTCACTCATACAGCATGTGGTCTTTTGTGATTGCCTTCATAGTGCTCTAAAGCCTCATTTACATTGTAGTATGTCAGTAATTCATTCCTTTTTATTATGGAATAATACTTCATAGCTTGGACATACCATATTTTGTTTCTCCAATCTTTAGTTCATGGACATTTGGGTCATTTTCATTGTTAGTCTAATATGAAGAATACTGTGCTGAGCGTGCATGTACCATCTTTTCACATGGTTGTATATTTTTATTTCTCTTGGCAGTACGCCTCAAAGTGGAACTTCTGATCATATGGTAAGTCTATGTTTAACTTTTTGAAGGACTGCCAAGCTGTTTTCCAGTGACTGCACCATGTACATTCTCACCAGCAGTGTGTGAGAATTCCAACTGTTCCACAAGTCGACTTCATTCTTGTGATCTGTCTGCATCACCAGGGCCTGTGTTCAGGTGCTTCTTCAGTTTCATGGTATTACATATAATGCTGGGCCCAGCGCATGCCCTTTGGTGATAAAAATAAATATGAAAAAATAAGAAGCATTCTCTTGTCTGCAGTTGGTGGGATTTTTCCATCTCCACCCATGCCAATTATTGTCAGAAAAAAGGGCTAGAAAGAAATCATTTTAAACCAAAACCATTGGTTTAGAAAATGCTCCCCACCTCTCCCCACTTTCCTTTAAGCTCCACATATTTGACCTCATTTAAACCTACAGTGTGCCATCAGCTAATTTTGGAGAAAGTTGACCCTCCAAAATTGGGCCTTCTGTTCATGCACTTGCTGAGTTTTATTTTACTTTTTATATGTCTACAGTGACTGTTTGTTATACGAGACGTTTGGGTAATCTGGGTATTTATGAGGGCGTGAAGCTGCATTGGGGATGGGGGGACTTGGATGTAGCTTTACTGCGCTCTTCCTAAGAATATGACAGATCTGTGGACTGTTTAGCTTTCCATGTTAGCCTCATGTGATTCTCAGGATCCATTCTCATGTTCGCTGCACAGCTCTGAGTAAGGAAATGGCACTAGGATTGTCATTCGCTTAACCACGGAGGCCCTGGGGTGCTCCTTGAAGGTTGCAAAATGCTGGGTATCAGCCACGTGTTCCTGTCTTTGAAAGCACCACACACTTACCCACACAACCCACCTAATCTTGAGTTACGATAATGAGCATCTCTTGCTCCAAGGTACCACGATAAACACAGAGTCAATCTCCCTCCCTCCAGACAAGGGGCAACAGTAACTTCCCACATTCAGTGATGTTCAGAACAGCAAGCTCTTTAGAAAAGGCTGCCTTGACTAAATGCAATGCAGTGAAAATCCTCACCACCACCAGGTTTGAGGAATCATGGCTCAATTCACTGAGGAAAAGTCAAGTATTACATAATTACTTTTAAGCCTCAGTTTGCTGTTCACTAAGATATGGTTTAATTATCTGTAGGCTAGTGTTTTAGGTTTTGTTTTAAGGTTTGTATCATCTAGACTGTATTTGGAATAAGGACAAGTAGAAATTCATATTTGCATTTTTGCAAACAGCTGGCCATCTGATCCAGCGAAATCTATCATATAGCCTTCCTTTTTTCCACTTATGTCTTTAATGCCACTTTTAAATTCAAGCAATTCCCACATGCATTTGAGTCAGTTTTTGAACTCCCTATCTTATTTTCTTAAATTGGCTATTTTAATCTATATTAAGCTGTTTTTAGATGGCTTAGTTCTATATAATGGCTTAATAGCCCATACGGTTGGTCTCCACATATTAACCTTCGTTTTCAGAATTTCCTTGGATATTCCCATATGTTTATTTCTCCAGCTTATGCTTTGCGTTATGACGAGAACTTCCAGAAATAGTGTTGGTGATATTCCTATGGGGATGACACTGAAGTATTGACAATTGTCGGTAGACTGGATACCTTCCCTTCGTTGGTTCCTTTTATGTGTCTCTCCATGAACCTGAATTATCTCTTAAGAATCTCAGGATTCTCCAAAGTTTTCTGTGAAATTTTTTGAAGATATAAAAAAGCTGAAACAATAGTAAAATGATAATCCATATACTCACCACTTACATCCAAAAGTTGTTGACATTTGCCATATCTTATTTCAATCTAGGGACTTTTATTTGTTTTATTCCTATTTTTTGCTGGGCCATTTGCAAACAAACTCTGGGCAATGTGATCAGTTCCATTCAGTCGCTCAGTCGTGTCCGACTCTTTGCGACCCCATGAATCGCAGGACTCCAGGCCTCCCTGTCCATCACCAACTCCTGGAGTTCACTCAAACTCACGTCCATCAAGTCCATGATGCCATCCAGCCATCTCATCCTCTGTTGTCCCCTTCTCTTCCTGCCCCCAATCCCTCTCAGCATCAGGGTCTTTTCCAATGAATCAATTCTTCGCATGAGGTGGCCAAAGTATTGGAGTTTCAGCTTTAGCATCATTCCTTCCAATGAACACCCAGGACTGATCTCCTTTAGGATGGACTGGTGGGACCTCCTTGCAGTCCAAGGGACTCTCAAGAGTCTTCTTCAGCACCACAGTTGAAAAGTGCTTTGAAAGCATCAATTCTTCAGTGCTCAGCTTTCTTCACAGTTCAACTGTGACCACATCCGTACATGACCACTAGAAAAACCATAGCCTTGACTAGACAGACCTTTGTTGCCAAAGTAATGTCTCTGCTTTTTAATATGCTGTCTAGGTTGGTCATAACTTTTCTTCCAAGGAATAAGCATCTTTTAATTTCATGGCTGCAGTCACCATCTGCAGTGATTTTGGAGCCCCAAAAAATAAAGTCTGCCACTGTTTTCCACTGTTTCCCCATCTATTTCCCATGAAGTGATGGGACCAGATGCCATGATACTAATTTTCTGAATGTTGAGCTTTAAGCCAACTTTTTCACTCTCCTCTTTCACTTTCATCAAGAGGCTTTTTAGTTCCTTTTCAGTTTCTGCCATAAAGGTGTGATACTTTATGCCTAAATATATCAACATGGATCTCCTGAGAAAGACATTTGACTGCTAATCATAGTATCATTACCAAATTATAGGCAGAATGGTATCTTATTTCTGATATATCAACATGGGTCTCCTAAAAAAAGTTCTCTTGCTCACCACAGTATTATTATCACACATATGTAATTTCTTTAATATCTAATACCCAATCTACATTCAAATTTCCACAACTGTCCCAAAAATTCTCTATGTCTTTGGGGTTTTTATTTATTTATTTTTCAGCTTTGCTCTATCTTCTATTTATCTATTTGTCTTTCTATCTATCTTGAAATATAATTCATATACTATGACTATCAGGGCTTCCCAGGTGGCACTAGTGGTAAAGAACCCGCCTGCCAATGCAGGGGATGTAAAGTGATGCAGGTTCGATCTCTGGGTCAGGAGGATTCCCTGGAGAAGGAAATGGCAATGCACTCCAGTATTCTTGTCTGGGAAATCCTATGGATAGTGGAACCTGAGTCCATAGGGTTGAAGAGAGTTGGATACAACTGAAGCTCCTTAACACACACATAATGTCAACCTTTTAAAATACATCATTCATAGGCTTTAGTATATTTATAAAGCTATGCAATCATCATTATGAATTCTACACAGCTTTCATTAACCTGTAAAGAAACCCTGTACCCATTTAGCAATCACTTCCATGTATGACTACTTTCCATGTCCCCTCCTACAGACCTAACAACCACTAATATAATTTCTATCTCTAGTTCAGTTCAGTCGCTCAGTCGTGTCCGACTCTTTGCGACCCCATGGACTCCAGCATGCCAGGTCTCCTTGTCCATCATCAGCTCCCAGAGTTTATTCAAACTTATGCTCATTGAGTCGGTGATGCCATCCAACCATCGCATCATCTGTCAGCCCCTTCTCCTCCTGCCTTCAATCTTTCCCAGCATCAGGGTCTTTTCAAATGAGTCAGTTCTGCACATCAGGTGGCCAAAGTATTGGAGTTTCAGCTTCAGTATCAGTCCTTCCAGTGAATATTCAGGACTGATTTCCTTTAGGATAGACTGGTTGGATCTCCTTGCAGTCCAAGGGACTCTCAAGAGTCTTCTCCAACATCACAGTTCAAAAGCATCAATTCTTCAGTGTTCAACTTTCTTTATAGTCCAACTCTCACATCCATACATGACTACTGGAAAAATCATAGCTTTGACTGGATGGACCCTTGTTGGCAAAGTAATGTCTCTGCTTTTTAATATACTCTCTAGGTTGGTCATAACTCTTCTTCCAAGAAGTAAGCGTCTTTTAATTTCATGGCTGCAGTCACCATCTGCAGTGATTTTGGAGCCCACAATAATAAAATATCTCACTGTTTCCACTGTTTCCCTGTCTATTTGCCATGAAATGATGGGACCAGATGCCCTGATCTTCGTTTTCTGAATGTTGAGCTTTAAGCCAGCTTTTTTACTCTCCTTTCTGTCACTTTCATCAAGCGGCTCTTCAGTTCTTCGCTTTCTGCCATAAGGGTGGTGTCATCTGTATATCTGAGGTTATTGATACTTCTCCCAGCAATCTTGATTCCAGCTTCTGCTTCATCCATCCTGGCATTTCTCATGATGTACTCTGCATATAAGTTAAAGAAGCAGGGTGACAATATACAGCCTTGATGTACTCCTTTTCCTATTTGGAACCAGTCTGTTGTTTCATGCCCAGTTCGAACTGTTGCTTCCTGACCTGCATACAGATTTCTCAAGAGGCAGGTCAGGTGGTCTGGTATTCCCATCTCTTTCAGAATTTTCCAGAGTTTGTTGTGGTCCACACAGTCAAAGGCTTTGGCTTAGTCAATAAGGCAGAAATAGACGTTTTTCTGTCTCTAAGGGTTTGCCTATTCTGAACATTTCATATAAGTAAAATCATACAATATGTAGCCTTTTGAGTCTGACTTTGGTCAGATATGCTGTTTTCAAGGTTCATCCATGTTATAGTATAAATCTGTTATTCATTTATCTTTTTATTACTGAAAAATATTCCATTCTATGGATATACCTCACATTTTATTTACCTAGTCATCAACTGATAGATATTTGGGTTTGTTTTAAAACTAGGATTTAATTAATGTCCACCTGCTTTTTTCTGTTGTTATGTCTCTTTGATATACAACAGTCCTCTACCATTTTTTGTCTGATATTAGCTTTTTAAAGAGGTCATTTGCCCCGTGGAATAATCCACATTCTGGGCTTATGTGTTTATTTCCTTAGGGGGTTGTTTAATTTTGTCAAAAATCTCAACATAGCAAAATTAAAACCACCAGATCAATAAAATAAAATTTAGTAAGAGTTTGTTGTGCATATCAAAATAGTTTGTGAATTGAGAGCTCTCAAACCAATAGTAAAATGATACTCAGAGGTATATGGTTATAAGACAATATAGTGAAAGTGCAGAGGGTGTTTATTCTTTAAAATGATTAACTGCAGCTTTAGAGTTTTCCAAGTTACACAGGATTGGTCAAAAGTGGCTACAGCATGTCAGTTTTGGAGAAAGGCTTAAGCTTCCTTTACAATTTTCGGAGGCATTTTCAAGAGGCCGCCCAAGAGAAGTTTGACTCACTTTGCAGAATATGCTAAGTTTCACTTATACGTCTTAAATGGTTTTGTTTGCTTAAGGAATTTCAAGTTTGGTCTCCACCTTGTATTTTACTTGAACAACCTGCTCTTTGATATTTTTATATTTCCTGTGACTCTAGAGTGAAGTCAAAGGCTTGACTAGGCTTAGTGAGAGCACATTGCAAGAGATGCTGTCCTCTTCAGAGTGAATCATCAGGTGTTGCTACGCTAATGATACTGTTCCATCAGTTGATCCAGTTGATCTTGCCACTGTGAAGGTTGGTGACTCTCTTGGATGTTAGTAAGTGCTTGGTGGAGTGATATTTTAGCACCATGAAGATACCTTGCTCCCAAACAACTTTTCACTATCTTTTCCACATTTTTACATAAAGAACTTTATCCATTCTGTTCTGTAAGAGTTCCACATGGGATATAAAATTTTATGTATCTTATTAAGTTTATTTCCAGTATTTAAAAGTTATTTGGGCTTCTTTTTTTCTTTTTAAAATGAAATATTTACTACAATATATTTTCAAGTTGGCAGTAGCAAAAGAATAGAAGCTTCCCTGATGGCAACGAGTGTGATAATCCCAGGGTTACCTGCCTCTGGACTTGGGGAGAGACAGAAATAAATCCCTATGTTCAAGTCAGAGCTGTATTTGTTTTGTTGTCATGAAGACTCTATTATAGGTAGCTAGAAAAGCTATTAATTTTCGCATTCTAATTTTGTAACTAGCAATCACTTTGAATTATTCTATTGTCCATGACTTTCTTTTTTTTATTTTTGTTTCTATTTGTTTATTTTATTATAGACAATAAAAAGGTCTACAAATAATGATACATTTTCTGCTTTCTCTCTAACATGTAAACCCAATGCCTTTGGGGACATTGGAAGCCCTCTTCTCTAAATCAACAAATATTAGCTCACAGGATCCTGGCTTTTATGATATACATTTCAAAATCATTTTGAGTAATAGATGAGTGTGTTGTAAGGCAATTTTGTTTTGTTTTCATAGATGTTAAATATTCTTAAATTTCCCCCTTAATTTCTTAACTGTTATTATTTAATCTACCATTTAGTATAGGCATTTATTTATAGTATATATGGATATAACACATAATATAGTTGATTCTATTATTAGATTTTACACCATATTAATATTTATTAATTCTTAAACATTCTTGAATTTTAGGGGTTAACCTCTCCATGATCTTAAGGTGCTAATGGCCTCCATCTGCTTATATTTTTATTTAAAAATTTAAAATTATTTTGTGTGAGATTGAATTCAAGCTATATCAAAAATTTCAATTTATTCTCCAATGATTTGGGTGAATTTTCCTTAAATTCTTGAGGCTATTTTTCTTGCTCTCAGATCTTTAGTTTAAAAGCTGTGAAAATTTAGGACTTTTCTGCAGCTTAGTGGATTGGGAGTTGGAAACACTTCTATGTTCTCTCTTGAAATTTTAATCATCTTGAACCAAGGTTTACTCTCTTCAGTCCAGGAGATACTTAAGGACATCTGCACATTTCACATCATTCTCCAATTCAAAACCGGGCTTTATGGCCTTACTCTCACAAACATCTCGTTCTTCCCTTCCCCAATGTCACCTGCGTCTTACATCAACTTCACATCCTCCAACAAGAGAAGGGAAAATATACGTGAGACATGTGAGTCTTCAAGAGGAAGGAGGAACCTTCAAGAGGGAAGAAGCAGAGGGAGGAAACTCCACCACTCTTTCCCCCTCCTTCAAAGAACCTTGGCATATTTATTTCCTCGTTTGTCTTCTATTCTTTTAGATTCCTAATCATCTTTGAAGATAATTAGTTCAGAGTCATTATGATGATTTTGTCTTCTAGTTCCCTTTTCTTGCCGCAGAAGAAACAAAATGGCAAAGCCTGATAGTATTTTTAATCTCTCTTGGGACCTTAAGGTGATGGAAACATTTATTTTCATAGATGTTTCATTTATTTCTGGACCACCTACACATCTTTTTAATTCACTCGTCTTAGATTTTGGGCAGATTTCTAAAGATTCTTGTCCACATACCTTCTTTCCCCTGCACTGCTTTAGAGGGGGGTGGAGAAGGGGCTCTGAGTCACAGCAAAGTCTTCCATCTTTGTTTCAAATAGTAGAACATAGAGTATCGTGCTCTTATTTAACTTCCGGTCACCTTTCTGGTTGATTTGTAATTTCTGCCCAACTTGAAAGTTTAAAAAAACAGTGAGTTTGCACATAGCAGCATTCTTCCACTTCACCCTCGACATGCAAGAGTAATCATTTTAAACTAATAAGATATCAACACATAGCCAGTTACAGCTTATCCTACAAAAGACTGTGATATATACCAAGCACAATTTATGCCCACAGCTTATCATTTTAGTTCAGGTGTGATATTTATATAATGCAACATTATGTCACCAAAATTATACCTTAGGCATTGCACCAAAACAACCTAACAATATTATTTTTTGAACAACCTTTTAAAATGTTATTTGATAATAACAAGTCAGTAGGAATACTGATTTGGTGTAAACACTGAAGCTCAATTTCAGAAGAGATAGTCAGTGAAGACTCGCCAAAAGCATCTGGAAATTAAGTAAATAAATCCAGAAATTAGATTAGCTTGATCATGTATAATTTAATAAAATTCTTGGTGTCTTTGTTTTTCCAGATATAGCGGGATAAGTATATTCCTCAGTCCCTTTCATTGGGAATTTGTCTTCTAGCTCAGCCAGAATTTTCAAGGATGGTCTGTGAGTGAAGGATGAGAGCTGAGGCACAGAACTCAGGATTCTGAGTGTTAAGAGTCTACTCCCACCACGACCAAAACAGCCTTCATTGTGCAGAACAGGCGGAGAAGGACAACAGCAGCCACCAATGACCCGCGGGTGGCTGGATATGCAGAAGGCATCTCCGTCTCCACAACTTCTCCAGTCATATGCCTCCTCCTGATTTGCTCTTGGACTCTAGGTTGGGACTGCCATTGTTCATTTGGACTTACTCTGTATGATTATATAGGACTACGGTGTACTGGGTATTTAAACATGTGCAGACCTGCCCTGTATGTGGATTTTCTCCGTGGAATCCTCTTCAGCTGGCCGGATCAGCCCAAACAAAGCTGCACCTTTCCCCTGTTCCACATTTTGCAAATATCTCAAGCTGTTTCTAAGGCACATTCAGATTTGGCAATCACTGAGGACTTTTAAGTTGTTTAGTTGCTCAGTCATGTCAGACTCTTTGTGACCCCATGAACTGTAGCCTACCAGTCTCCTCTGACCGTGAGAGTTTTCAGGCAAGAATACTGGAGTGGGTTACCATTTCCTTCTCCAGGGGATCTTCCTGATTCAGGGATGGAAACACGTCTCTTACATCTTAGCATTGGCAAGCAGGATTCTTTATCACTGAATCACCAGGGGAGCCCATTCTGCCAATAGAATGATTCTAAAGCACTCAAGCTCCAGAAGACCACTTACACACCTGTTAAGTGAGACATCACTGTATTTTAGATATGAGGGTAAAGCAGCAGTCTCATCCTAGCAAAAAGCACCAAAGTACCATGACCACATGCATATGATTCTTCTCTTTCTCCCCTGCCCCCTCCCCTGCCTCCTCCCCTGAGGATAGAGGAGCCTGGCCTGTTTCCGTCCATGGGGTTCGTAGTCACACACAACTTAGTGACTGAACAACAATCTAGTTGGAGACAGAAAAATATACCTGAAATAACGGAATATTATATATACCATTTCAGAATGTATTGGACCCTGTCTCTCCCAAGAAATACATTCTGAATTTTTGTAGAAAGGATACCTGAGTTCAAATAACAAGTGAATAAGAGAATAATAGACACCTATACTCACATGTATTTTCATACCAGATGGTTCTTATAAGGAACCAAAAAAGGAGACAAAGAAGTCAAGTTCAGAAAGGTGGAGAAAACTATCAGTTCACAATCTTGCCTATAAAAGCAAAGATGACTTCGAAAAATTGTTTTATGACCATTAAATTTTGGAAATAATATGTTGAGAGATTTGCAACACACATTAGCAAGATATAGATTTTGGGAAGTTCTGACGATTAAAATAAACAACAATTTCCTCATGCAAAGTCTATTTATATCCTCACGGAACATAAATTTGACTGGGATCAATCCTCCTAAAACAAAATTTCCATTAAGAAATGAAAGCAGGAAGTAATGACCTGAATTTTCTCTTGCTATCAGCAACTGTGACTCTGAGCTCTAGGCCAGGAGAATTCAGATCTCCCTATAATGTCTGGGTAAAGTCACCACTTGACACTCCCAGTTCTCAGGGTAAATGTCCTTCTTCTTAATATGTGGCAACTCACATAATTAATGAAATGTTCTGTGTGAGCTAATTACAACTGTTTTCTTCAGATTCAGAATTATTATAACTTCCAACTCACCTCCAACTTGAATAGGCAAATTATTCACTTCTGCTGACTGAGAGAAGGGTGTATTCTTTTGTTTATCAAGAGGGTCAATTTATCAGTCTCCCTAGCTATATTTCTTGACATGAAAAAGTCACTTTTTATTCTTGTCCTCAGAAGATTGAGGCTTATCGTCATTCCACTTTTGATTTTTCCACAAAAGCCTAGATTTCAGAACACTGGTGCCATCTACACATTCCTGGATGTTCTGACAAAATGTGTTTGGTGAGTTTACAACCAAGTGAACTAGTCAACAACCTACAATCAGACACTAGGGCTGAGCAGGAAAGCCCCTTTGAACATATAAATGGATAGGCCCATCTTTGGAGAGGACCTTAGATTGGACTCCTAGGAAGAGACGCTAAAAAGAACTTGTCAGGACCATATTAAGGAGGTTTTCCCAGGAGAAACCAGTGAAGGCGAAGTCGCTCAGTCGTGTCCGACTCTTTGTAACCCCATGGACTGTAGCCCACCAGGCTCCTCCATCCATGGAATTTTCTAGGCAAGAGGAAAAACCAGACAAGGGGAGGGGAGGAAGCCAAGCAAGGGTGTGACTGCAGCTTGACTGCACCCTGAGGGAGTTTTGGAGCAAAAGGAGCTGGGCCTTCATCTGTCCCAGTCACCGGTCTTTGCTAATAGCCACCACGGTAGGGTCTGAAACTCAAGAGAGAGTGTCAGTCACTCAGTCGTGTCCAACTCTGTGTGACCCATAGACTGTAGCCCACCAAGCTCTTCTGTCCATGGGATTCTCCAGGCAAGAATACTGGAGGAGGCTGCCATTCCCTTCTCCAGGGGATCTTCCCAACCCAGGGATCAAATGTGGGTCTCCTGCACTGCAGGCAGATTCTTTACTGTCTGAGCCACGAGGGAAGCCTCCCTTAAACTCAAAGGTATGTCCCATTCTGCGCACCTGGGTCAAGTGGCTCTTGAAACCCAATGACCTGCCTTCAAGGAGAACCAAGGCAAAGGCCATTAAAAGCAAAACCAAACAGGAACCAAAGGAGAGGGAAAGAAATGATCAAAGAGATTAAGAAGATGTGGATGCAGCCCCTAGAGCGTCTGATACAAAGGTTGCAGAGAAGCCCATGCAAACGCAACCAAGCCAACAACCATCGCCTCTGGGTCCTGAGGGTCAGCTCAGTTGTCCTTTCACTTTCAGTAACATCCATCCCTTTTCTATGCAAACAAATCCAGTGAAACCAATGATAAGGCTTCTTTCTCTTTAGGGAGAAACCCTCTTCTTCTACACTTTCTCCTCTTTGAGTTAGAAATAGGACAGTCCCCTTGCAATAATTCACCTCCCCATCTTATTTGTATCTAATTCTTTGATTCCATTGTGCAGAGATTGAGATGGACAAAGGCTGCCTGAGCGCTGCTAGAGTTGGGACCATTTGTTCTCAACCCATGTGGATTCTACAGAGATGAATAAATTCACTTTCCTTCAGAGAAAGTGCCATCTGTTAGCACCCCAGAAAGTAGCATTGATATATGATTCATTAGCTTATGTATATTCTAATATGATCCGTGAGTTAAAAATCATTTTTGCAGACCTTTGTGGATCTTATGACTCATTTTGGAATAGTCTCCCTTTATTTTCATTTTATGATTTGGCTCCAGAATGAAAATTAGAAGCTGAAGTGAATATATTATGGCTCACACTGTCTCTTGGTTTCCGTATGCATAATACCAAGTATTTGCAATTAAATAAAAGCTAATGAAGAATTTTGCAAAGTAATACCATTCAAAACTAAAGAAGCTTAGAAAAGGTTGAATTGCTAGTACATGGAGTCTATTCTTATATAACTCATGTTTTCCCTTAAAACCAGGAATAACATTTACACTGCTGGCTCTCACCCTGCCAAACAGAGCAGAGCCTCCAGTGCTCTGTAAAACAAACCTCATGTATATTTCTGGGCATCATGGTGGTGTCCCACACTTATTCACAAACAAATATTGCTGGAAGAGAAATGGCTGCCTTCCTCCTTCTTCCTTTTCTGCTCCAGGCTCCACGGTGGTGTCCACTAAGGCGCCAAAGGTTGGTGAAACTCCAGAAAGATGTCTCTCTCATTTCTAGCACTGGCTGCAAGATGGTCCCCTCAGGCATATTCCTGTTGGATCCTGCTGTTTCTTAGCTAATATTCAGGAATACCACCCCCTCCCCCTACCAAAAAAAAAAAAAAACCAACTGAATTCAGGAGGCAGTGCCAGAAATCCTGCAGGATTCAAATTTTTGAAGCGATTTTGTATTTCAAGCAGAAGCAGGAAGATTTTATACTGCGTATTGTTACCCTTGGGTGCAGGCATGCTAAGTCATTTCAGTTGTGTCTGAGTCTTTGTGGCCCCATGGACTGTAGCCCACCAGCCTCCTTTGTCCATGGGGTTTTCCAGGCAAGAATATGGGAGCGGATTGCCATTTCCTTCCCCAGGGGATCTTCCCAACCCAGGGATCAAACTCATGTCTCATGTCTCCTGCATTGGCAGGAGGTTTCTTTACTGCTGTGTGTGTGCTAAGTCGCTTCAGTAGTGTCCGACTCTTTGCGATCCTATGGAATATAACTCCTCTGTCCATGGGATTCTCCAGGCAAGAATACTGGAGTGGGTTGCTGTTTCCTTCTCTACTAGTGCCAGCCAAATAATATTAAATATCCAGACTTTAGTATTTACATTACTATTTGCTTATAAAATTCCTTCTCCCTAGGACCAAAGGTGAAAGAGTTCTTCATGTAGATTTTGCAAACTGATGGATAATATGACTTCATTCTTTGCTTCCCCAGTAAATTCCTCACTAATTTCTAGTACTTGTGGGGTTACCTGAGAGCTTCAGTGGAGGAAAGGAAGAGATAGGCATGCAAAGGCCCCACAAAGGAAACTCAGCTACATGTGTGCTTCACAAGTGTATTCATGGTAAGAAGGCAGTTTTCTTCTGAATATGGTATTGTTTGAAGGAAATTGGCTATTACAGTTCTAACTTGAGTCAAATGCTATGAAAACTAAAGATGCATCCCTTTGTGTAAAAAAAAAAAAAAGTCTCTGCCAATCAGTCGGCTTCTTCCCACCCACTGTGTGTTTCTCCAGCTCCCACAATGGCTCAGAGAATGTTAAAGAAAAATTACTTTAAGCTGTCTGTCAGAGTAATGAAATATTTTTGTTGCTGCCGGCTGTGTCATAATGAACTCTGGTTATAAAAGGTGAAAGGGGCAGGAAGCTTACTGAGGAGTTAGTTATAAGATTGAATAGTTTGCCTCCATATTTGGCTTATAGCAGGCTAGAGAGATGATGCCAAGGGGAGAGAAAGGTTGAAAAGCTTTGGTGTTCTTGAGAAGAAGGAAAATCTTAGAGGTGAGCCATGTAGAAAGTCTGAGGGTATTAACCCACACCAGGGAGATGAGGCAGGAAGCTGGAGCAGCAACGTTTCAGCCAAAATGTCCAGTGGATGTGTCCACCTTGGATCCCTATACATGCTCAGTTATGCCTGACTATGCGACCCCATGGACGATAGCCCTTCAGGCTTCTCTGTCCAAGGAAAACGTCCATGGGATTTTCCAAGCAAAAATACTCGAGTGGTTTGCCATTTCCTCCTCCAGGGGATCTTCTCAACCCAGTGATTGAACCTGCATTACAGGCAGATGCTTTACTGCTGAGCCACCAAGGAAGCCCACATTTGATGGAAAGTTGTATACTCATGTAGCACTGCCTACACCCCTCCTACAGTACAATCACTTAAAACAAGAAGCATAAATTTAGCTCCTGAGTCCATATGTTTATAATATGTGCTGTGCTCAGCTGAGTCGTTCTTCTAATATTTGCAGGGCTCACTCACATGGGTGGAGGGTGGCTTGCTGTGGGCTGATTGTGACCAGCTTCACCTGGGGTGACTCAATATTGTCTCACATGCCCGTCATCCTCCAGAAAACTAACCCAGGTGTTCATAGCAAAGACAGAGATGATGCAAGGGAGAACAAGCTAAAATAGGCTAAGCCCCCAACAAGTCTTTGCTAGGAAGGTGTCTGCCAACAAATCACATGGCTGAGCCCAGCATCAAGGAGTGACAGGTTTCCCAAGGTGGGAAGTACCACACTGCAAAGTCTCATGGTGAAGGGGTGGGTGCAAGGAGGGATGATGGATCAGGTCATATTTGCAATCCAGCACATTAACCTTCCCAGGTACCTCTAGTGGTAAAGAATCTGCCTGCCAATGCAAGAGACACAAGAAACACGGGTTTGATTCCTGGATCAGGAAGATCCCCTAGAGTAGGAAATGACAGTCCACTTCAGTGTTCTTGCCTGGAGAATCCTATGGACAAAGGAGACTTGAAGGCTATAGTCCATAGGGTCACAAGGAGTTAGACACAACTTAGCACACAACGAACGATTAACCATTCTAGCTTATGCTGTTTTGTGACTTCATAAGCAAAACAATGGTACCACCAAGACCAGGAACTATTCACATTTAGAATAAAGCCAAGTGGCCAGGAAACCTACTGGATACAATATCTTTTTAATCATTGGTACACAGGAGAAACGGAGAAGGCAATGGCACTCCACTCCAGTGCTCTTGCCTGGAAAATCCCATGGGCGGAGGAGCCTGGTAGGCTGCAGTCCATGGGGTCGCTAAGAGTTAGACACGACTGAGCGACTTCACTTTCACTTTTCACTTTTACGCATTGGAGAAGGAAATGGCAACCCACTCCAGTGTTCTTGCCTGGAGAATCCCAGGGACGGGGGAGCCTGGTGGGCTGCCGTCTGTGGGGTTGCACAGGGTCGGTCATGACTGAAGCGACTTAGCAGCAGCAGCAGCAGCACACAGGAGAAAAATAGCACTCGTTCTAAGCACAGATGCAGCTCCGTGTTTTTCCTCTGGGTACCTTGAAATAGTGTATACCACGTTTGTTATTTAACATTTGTATAACACTTCCCTATGTGCCATGTGCCTCCCAACAATATTTAGGAATTATCCTCACAACAGCCCAGGGAACGTGGTGCTATGCTTATTTCAGTTTATTCTGAAGGTGGTTGAGATGGCAGATGTGTCCCAGCAGCAGTAGAGTGAGTAACTGAAATGTGGAAAGTTTCAATGGTCCCCTGGGTATTTGGTTTATACCAGCAAACATGTTTCTGGATGAACTGACTGATGATTAGACTGAAGTAAATAAACCAAACAGATGTTTTAGCAACATGTTTTCACAGCTTCAAGGGATATTTAGGATTTTAAAAAGAACAATTCATTTTCTTCAGCTTGTGATAGATGATTGGTTTTATAACTGATGATCTATATAACTTTTATATATGGTGAATCGCCTGTAGTCTAACATATACCATCCTAGTGAACTTGGAGTTTTAGGCTGCGGACTTAACAACTGTTCACAACCTAAAAGTTGAGAGTTAGGTTGGTGGGAGTTATATTTGGTGGGAATTTTTAGGGCTTCAAACCTGGGAGACAACATCTCAAGTAACCCTGAGAGAACTGCTCTGAAGAGGCAAGGAAGGGAAGAGGCCGATTTATACAGAAGTTTGCAAAAAGGGGAGGTAGTCTGAACACCAAAAAGTTGCTGTTATTTAAAGAAAACAAGATTCCTACTTTAAGGAATTTAACATTTTTCTATGTAGGGGAAGATGCAAGAGTCTGGGTTTACTGAGATCATTCCTTTCATATGCATCTCATCATATGTCCGATGTCATCAGCTGGAAGTACATGGCTACACTGAAGCCCTGAGGCCCAAGGCACAGGAGGAGAGCATGAGAGAGTTTGGTGAACACACAGTGAAGCCAGAGCAAATCTGCTTAAATGTGAAACAGAGGCATTTCATCCTGGCCTCCTTTCTAAAATTGAATAAAAACAAGGAGAACAACAGTAATTTTTAGAGAGAGAGAGAGTGAATGAGAATATTGGTCAATGTTCAAACCGGAAACAAAAGCCACCACAGTTACTTGAACAAGGCAAGTTTAATCCAAAGAATGAATAACCAGTTCAGTTCAGTTCAGTCACTCAGTCGTGTCCAACTCACTGCAACCCCATGAATCGTAGCACGCCAGGCCTCCCTGTTCATCACCGTCTCCCAGAGTTCACTCAAACTCACGTCCATCGAGTCCGTGATGCCATCCAGCCATCTCATCCTCTGTCGTTCCCTTTTCCTCCTGCCCCCAATCCCTCCCAGCATCAAAGTCTTTTCCAATGAGTCAACTCTTTGCATGAAGTGGCCAAAGTATTGGAGTTTCAGCTTTAGCATCATTCCTTCCAAAGAACATCCAGGGCTGATCTCCTTTAGAATGGACTGGTTGGACCTCCTTGCAGTCCAAGGGACTCTCGAGTCTTCTCCAACACCACAGTTCAAAAGCAGCAATTCCTCAGTGCTCAGCTTTCTTCACAGTCCAACTCTCACATCCATACATGACCACAGGAGAAACCATAGCCTTGACTAGACGGACCTTTGTTGGCAAAGTAATGTCTCTGCTTTTGAATATGCTATCTAGGTTGGTCATAACTTTTCTTCCAAGGAGTAAGCGTCTTTTCATTTCATGGGTGCAGTCACCATCTGCAGTGATTTTGGAGCCCCAAAAAATACAGTCTGACACTGTTTCCACTGTTTCCCCATCTATTTGCCATGAAGTGATGGGTACAGATGCCATGATCTTCGTTTTCTGAATGTTGAGCTTTAAGCCAACTTTTTCACTCTCCTCTTTCACTTTCATCAAGAGGCTTTTTAATTCCTCTTCACTTTCTGCCATAAGGGTGGTGTCATCTGCCTATCTGAGGTTACTGATATTTCTCCCAGCAATCTTGATTCCAGCCTGTGCTTCTTCCAGCCCAGCGTTTCTTATGAGGTACTCTGCATATAAGTTAAATAAGCAGGGTGACAATATACAGCCTTGACGTACTCCTTTTCCTATTTGGAACCAGTCCGTTGTTCCATGTCCAGTTCTAACTGTTGCTTCCTGATTTGCATATAGGTTTCTCAAGAGGCAGGTCAGGTCGTCTGGTATTCCCGTCTCTTTCAGAATTTTCCACAGTTTATTGTGATCCACACAGTCAAGGGCTTTGGCATAGTCAATAAAACAGAAATAGATGTTTTTCTGGAATTCTCTTGCTTTTTTGATGATTCAGCAGATGTTGGCAATTTGATTTCTGGTTCCTCTGCCTTTTCTAAAACATCTGGAAGTTCACGGTTCATGTATTGCTGAAGCCTGGTTTGGAGAATCTTTACTAGCGTGTGAGATGAGTGCAATTGTGTGGTAGTTTGAGCATTCTTTGGCATTGCCTTCCTTTGGGATTGGAATGAAAACTGACCTTTTCTAGTCCTGTGGCCACTGCTCCGTTTTCCAAGTTTGCTGGCATATTGAGTGCAGCACTTTCACAGCATCATCATTCAGGATTTGAAATAGCTCAACTGGAATTCCATCACCTCCACTAGTTTTGTTATAGGATGCTTTCTAAGGCCCACTGGACTTCACATTCCAGGATGTCTGGCTCTAGGTGAGTGATCATACCATTGCGATTATCTTGGTCATGAAGATCTTTTTGGTACAGTTCTTCCGTATATTCTTGCCACCTCTTCTTAATATCTTCTGCTTCTGTTAGGTCCATACCATTTTTGTCCTTTATCGAGCCCATCTTTGTATGAAATATTCCCTTGGTATCTCTAATTTTCTTGAAGAGATCTCTAGTCTTTCCCATTCTGTTGTTTTCCTCTATTTCTTTGCATTGATCGCTGCGGAAGGCTTTCTTATCTCTTCTTGCTATTCTTTGGAACTCTGCATTCAGATGCTTATATCTTTCCTTTTCTCCTTTGCTTTTCGCTTCTCTTCTTTTCACAGCTATTTGTAAGGCCTCCCCAGACAGCCATTTTGCTTTTTTTGCATTTCTTTTCCATGGGGATGGTCTTGATCCCTGTCTACTGTACAATGTCACGAACCTCATGCCATAGTTTATCAGGCACTCTATCTATCAGATCTAGTCCCTTAAATCTATTTCTCACTTTCACTGTATAATCATAAAGGATTTGATTTAGGTCATACCTGAATGGTCTAGTGGTTTTCTCTACTTTCTTCAATTTAAGTCTGAATTTGGAAATAAGGAGCTCATGATCTGAGCCACAGTCAGCTCCTGGTCTTGTTTTTGCTGACTGTATAGAGCTTCTCCATCTTTGGCTGCAAAGAATATAATCAATCTGATTTCGGTGTTGACCATCTGGTGATGTCCATGTGTAGAGTCTTCTCTTGTGTTGTTGGAAGAGGGTGTTTGCTATGACCAGTGCGTTCTCTTGGCAAAACTCTATTAGTCTTTGCCCTGCTTCATTCCACATTCCAAGGCCAAATTTGCCTGTTACTCCAGGTGTTTCTTGACTTCCTACTTTTGCATTCCAGTCCCCTATAACGGAAAGGACATCTTTTTGGGTGTTCATTCTAAAAGGTCTTGTAGGTCTTCATAGAACCGTTCAACTTTAGCTTCTTCAGCGTTACTGGTTGGGGCACAGGCTTGGATTGCTGTGATATTGAATGGTTTGCCTTGGAAACTAACAGAGATCATTCTGTCGTTTTTGAGATTGCATCCAAGTACTGCATTTTGGAGTCTTCTGTTGACCATGATGGCTACTCCATTTCTTCTAAGGGATTCCTGCTCGCAGTAGTAGATATAATGGTCATCTGAGTTAAATTCACCCATTCCAGTCCATTTTAGTTTGCTTATTCCTAGAATGTTGACGTTCACTCTTGCCATCTCCTGTTTGACCACTTCCAGTTTGCCTTGATTCATGGACCTAACATTCCAGGTTCCTATGCAATATTGCTCTTTACAACATCGGATCTTGCTTCTATCACCAATCACATCCACAACTGGGTATTGTTTTTACTTTGGCTCCATCCCTTCATTCTTTCTGGAGTTATTTCTCCACTAATCTCCAGTAGCACCTACTGACCTGGGGAGTTCCTCTTTCAGTATCCTATCATTTTGCCTTTTCATACTGTTCATGGGGTTCTCAAGGCGAGAATACTGAAGTGGTTTACCATTCCCTTCTCCAGTGGACCACATTCTGTCAGACCTCTCCACCATGACCCACCCATCTTGGGTGGCCCCACGGGCATGGCTTAGTTTCACTGAATTAGACAAGGCTGTGGTTCTAGTGTGATTAGATTGACTAGTTTTCTGTGAGTATGGTTTCAGTGTGTCTGCCCTCTGATGCCCTCTTGCAACACCTACTGTCTTACTTGGCTTTCTCTTACCTTGGACATGGGGTATCTCTTCAAGGCTGCTCCAGCAAAGTGCAGCCGCTGCTCCTTACCCTTGGACGAGGGGTGTCTCCTCACCCCGCCCCTCCTGACCTTGAACGTGGAGTAGCTCCTCTAGGCCCTCCTGCGCCCGCGCAGCCACTTACTGCTCCTTGGACGTGGGATAGCTCCTCTCCGCCGTTCCTGCGCTGTCGCAGCCTGGCACTCTCGGCCGCTGCCCCTGACCTCGGACGTGGGGTAGCTCCTCTCGGCCGTGCTTGTGCACCGTCGCATAAGGTAATTAACTGCCGGAAGGGGTAAAGAGAACTAGAAGCACAAAAGCACAGGTATAGAGTTCTGCCGCTTTCCCTCAGCTGAGTGGCCAAGGAAGGAACTAAGGGTGCGGACAGAAGTCTCCCAATCCTTTCCTAAGGCAGACATGCAGATGAGGGCACCACAGAGGTAGGAAATGAAATGCCATCCTTCTGTGATTTCAACTAGAAGAAGCCTCCTTGAGTGCAGGCTGATATGAGGTAGCGGTGAGCCTGTGAGAGGAACAGGCTGGGATCCTCGGGCTCTTGTGTTTGAGTACTGGGTATTTAAATCACTCCAGTTAGCCCTCCCACGTGGAATCCTTTTTATCCATCTCTCCCATTACTCACCTTTCATCTGCCCCAGATACTCCCCATCCCCATAGAAGCATCCCAAATCCCCACAGATGCATCCCAAATCCCCACAGATACAAAAAATACAAGGAGTTTCACAGGGCAAGGCTTAGTCCCATTTTATGCACTTTTTCTTTCCTATTGCCTTGAATGATAATAATGTACATTTTTTATCTCCTCTCTCTGAGGCTAGAAACCCTCTATTTTTAACCTTGCAACTCCTTAGAGCCGCATAGTCCAGTACAGTAGTTATGAGGCAGCTGGGGCTGTTCAAGCACGTGAAAGATGTCTAGTCCAAAATCAGAGGAGCTGCAAGAGCAAAAGACTAACTAGATTTCATCTGCTTGGTGTGAAAAAAAGAATGTAAAATATCCCATTAATAACAAATTTTATGTTGATTACATGTTAAAATAATATTTTGAATGGGTTTCTTTAGTGACTCAATGGTAAAGAATCCATCTTTGAGCTATTTTGCAGATACTGAAACTCCTATCAGGTGGAATGAGTCCTGCCCACAAACACATAGACCCCAGATCCGATGGAACCAGAAGGGTAATGATTCTGACTCCCAATTACTTCACCACCAACCAATCAGAAGTATGTCCATGAGCTGATCATGCCCTCTTTGAAACATTTCTATAAAACTCCTCACTATCCCATCCAGGTCAGGGCACAGTTTTGACAGCATTAGGCCACTGTGGCCCTCTTTGCTGGCAACACAATAAAACTATTCTTTTCTTCTTCACCTAAAACTCTGCCTCCAAGATTTAATTCAGTATCAGGCTACAGAGGCTGAATTCAGCTTCACTATAAACATCAGTTCATAAGAGAAAGGGAACATTTTAACACTCAAAAGCAGGCAATAAGTGATCTCAAATGAAAGAGAACAGTGGTCAATGTTACACAATTAATTTTAAAGCAAACAAAAGAAATAGAATACAAATTTAAATTTCCAAGTGCAGAGCAAGTGCGATGCAAACTGCTCCTCTGAGTTATTCTATTGTGAGCCATTGTTTTCTTGACACAGTTGTCAGTTTGAGGGCAGCTGTTGAGCAGGAAGGGGAGTTGCTCAGTTCAGCTTGTTAGCTCTTTGTTTTGAGCACACTGGCTGAAAATGCAGTTTGGCATGGGAACAGCAGTGAAAGTGGGTCAGACACAGTTAACATGACTTCAGTCCAATTGGAATGTTCTAAGGTGATTGATTGCTGAGGCTCAGTCCTCACACTGACATCACTCCAGCAGGGTTCCTGGATGCAGTTCCCAAAGTCACCCATGTTCTCCACGGTTGGTGTAGACCGCGGTTCTCATTTTTCAGAGCTACAGGAAAGAGGCTGCAGGGCTGACCACTTGGCCAGCACCTCCCCAGCTCACACTCTGCAGGCTCAACACGAAAGCAGGGAATTTGTCTGCAAAGGATATTGTCCCCATGAATGGTCCCAGAGCAAACACTGCCGTGTTAATGGAAAGCTGATGCAAATCTTACCTGAAGAGCGCTAGTGTCGTCAAAGAAAAAACAGAGCTGGACAGAAGTTAAAGAAGACAGATTTTATTCAACAAACAATGGCAAGAGAGGACGAGGGAGCCCAGGTTAGAACTGGGCTGGATTCTGAATACAACCAGAACAAGTGGGGATTTTTAAATCAAGGAGCAAGTTGTGGGGAGGGGGTGGAAGGTTACTAAGAGGAGATATCAAGTCTGGGAGGATGCTGGCTGAACTGATCCAATAGGATTCTTGCTAAAGGTAGGCCAGGATGATCAATTACCATCTGGGGTGCAGGAGGGGATGGTAGGGATGAGGAATTTGACCATGGAGAATTCTTCCTAAACTGACTTAGATGGATTTTTGCTGAAATTGGTTTCTACAAGAAGCACACAGATAGGTCTTTTCTGGGGGCTAGGGAAAGGGTTCGGGAGGCCTGATCAAAGTTTGGCCAAGCAAAGAATCTTTGTCAGTGTTTCATCAATAAGCTACCATGATACTGCTGTCAACTATCTGCCATGGGCACTTGCCATCTACCTCTACCTAGATTAAATCACATGCCACTGCAGCTGCTGACCTTCACACCCCTTGAAAGGCGCTCAGGGTGGAGCTCAGGCACTCTGTGCTCTGGGGAAGTAGGGAACTGGCAGGACAGGTCTTCAGATAGCTTCCCTGGTGGCTCAGAGGGTAAAGTGTCTGCATGCAATGCGGGAGACCTGGGGTTCCATCCTGGGTCAGGAAGATCTCCTGGAGAAGGAAATGGCAACCCACTCCAGTACTTTTGCCTGGAAAACCCCATGGATGGAAAAGCCTGGCACAGGCTATAGTCCATGGGGTCGCAAAGAGTCGGACACGACTGAGTGACTTCACTTTCACTTTTCAGGTCTTCAGATAGTTATATGTTTTCAGGAGCTCATTTTATGAGCCCCCTTCTTGTATCTCCTCATATCTAGAAAAGCTCTGACTTCCTTCATGTCAGATGAAGGAATGATGTCTGCTCCTCATGACCAGCAGAAATCGTATGCAAAAAATATGTGCTGGATTGCATGTACTCCCCCTTCACCAAAATCACATAATATTGACCTTCCTTCTTTACCTCTTTGGAGCAGTTTCTCAGAACTATGTGAGGTACTGTCTCCTGAGGTATAGTCCTCATTTTCCCCTAAATAAGATTTTATTCACAACCCTCAGGTTGTGCTTTTTTCAAGTCTACACTGTTTTATCTATATCCGCAAGTGGACCTAGAATCACTCCTTTTCCTATCAGTACAAAGATTAACATAATCACTGCCTTTGGCCCCTCCTCTAAGATCTGTGTACTCTTTGTATTGGAACATCATCTGCTCATCAGGATACTGGATGGCGAGGGAGTGGTGGGGTGAGGAAGATGGTGGAAAGAGACAGAGGAGGTGGTTATTTCACCTGCAGCTCTTGGATTTCTCAGCTATCAGTTCCCCTGGGATATCGTCACCTGCCAATTGAGAGGCTCTTATTCCTGGGGCTTCCCTGATAGCTCAGTTGGTAAAGAATCCCCCTGCAATGCTGGAGACCTGGGTTCAGTCCCTGGGTTGGGAAGATCCCCTGGAGAAGGAAAAGACTACCCACTCCCATATTCTGGCCTGGAGAAATCCATGGCCTGTATAGTCCATGGGGTTGCAA
Organism: Capra hircus; assembly: GCF_001704415.2. NCBI lineage: Eukaryota > Metazoa > Chordata > Mammalia > Artiodactyla > Bovidae > Capra > Capra hircus. Next base: position 36,723,378 of record NC_030820.1, on the reverse strand, counting down.
AGAGTCAGGATTGAGCAACTTTCATTTCACTTAGACTGGGCTGAACAAACATTATCATCCACATGGGAAGCTGCACTTTTAAATCAGTTTCTGTTTGCTTCACAGCTCTCCAGAAGGCAAGGGAATTTTCTCAAAGCTTCCTTCCAATGAGAAAAGACAAAAATAATGGAAAATAAAAATTTTGGTAGGAATCTATTTTCCAGAAAAAATGTTTGCATTGATGCGGCCCTTTCTTCACTCACCATTGTGTGTGTGTGTGTTGTGTGCTGCTTCTGGAAGATCTCTTATTTATAAATATCTAAAAAGCATAAAGTTTCTTCTAAAAAAGGAAAATGACATTTTTCCCTTCTCTGCATTGATCTTACCACTCGTGTGCTGACAGCTAGCAGCCTGACTTCTGCAATCAAATGCACCGAGATCCAGGTTTACAGTATGAGCCTTACAAGATTTTGTTTCCTCCTAGACTGTGCAAGTGGTCCTCCTACACAGGTAAGGGTTGAGCCACCTTTAGCTGTAAGGGCCAACCCCCAACCTGAGAGTATTTCTTAGCAAGATAAGAAGAGAGAAAGCTGGAAGGAAGAGGGCCTGCCATCCTGTCACCTGTGTACTTCTTTTTAAGATATAATTATTTATTAGCATAATTTGCATTGTATTTTCACTATGTCTAATTACCATGTGAAAAAACACAAATACACAGATTAAAATACAGTCAAGACCAATGCCACAGAGACTTCCCTGGTGGTCCAGTGGTTAAGACTTCACCTTCCAAAAAAAAAAAGACTTCACCTTCCAGTTCAAGGGGTACATGTTCGATCCCTAATCAGGCAGCTAAGGTCTCATTTGCCTGGAGGCCAAAATAACCAAAATGAAAAAAAAAAAGCAATATTGTAACAAATTCAATAAAGACTTTAAGAAAATGGCTCACACTAAAAAAAAAAAAAAAAACTAAACTAAAAAATAAAGACCAATGCTACAATTTGTTATCTTTCTCATACCAAACTTCACCTATTTCTAATCATTCTGGAGTTCACCATGATAAGAATTTTTCTACCCTCCTTGTAATGTACTAGAAGAAGGACCCAAACACAAGGTTCAGCCGCTCAGTGACTGCAGGTGTAGGTCTGAGAGAGCCTTCATTTGCTCCCTGCCTTCCTTGGAGAGGTCATCCCCAGCCCTTCCTGTTAACATTTCCTTTGACTACATCAAAAAGGGTTCTTTCTCCCTTTTCCTTCTTACCTTCTTTTCTTTTAAGAAAACCTCTTTGCTCCAGTGATTTGGCCAGAGCCAAAAACAATTGCCCCAGAGTATACTGCAGTCAGTTTTCTGTCCTTTGAAGCTTAACCGGTTTAATGTACTTAGCTCCAAATGCCGAAGATGAACACTTAACCACGTCAGAATCTACCAGTCCATCCTAAACCTATTCCCCAAAAGATGTTTCTTTTTTTAATTCTATTTTTAACCCAATTAAACATAATGGGCTTCACACAGAGCTTGCTGGCTCTCTCACAAGCATTCATTTTGAGGTATTAAATAAGAGAAACACACCACCTTTCTTTTGAAGATTAAAAAAATTTTTTTTATTTTGTATTGGAGTGAAAAGTGAAAGTTACTCTGTCTTTGTCCAACTCTTTGTGACCCCATGGACATGGAATTCTCCAGGCCAGAATACTGGAGTGGGTAGCCTTTCCCTTCTCCAAGGGATCTTCCCAACCCAGGGATCAAACCCAGGTCTCCCACATTTCAGGCGGATTCTTGACTAGCTAAGCCACAAGGGAAGTATTGTCTTGTGTTGGAGTATAGCCGACTGCTGCTGCTGCTGTTGCTAAGTCGCTTCAGTCATGTCTGACTCTGTGCGACCCCATAGATGGCAGCCCACCAGGCTCCCCCGTCCCTGGGATTCTCCAGGCAAGAACACTGGAGTGGGTTGCCATTTCCTTCTCCAATGCATAAAAGTAAAAAGTGAAAGTGAAGTCACTCAGTCATGTCTGACTCTTCGAGACCCCATGGACTGCACCCCACCAGACTCCTCCGTCCACGGGATTTTCCAGGCAAGAGTACTGGAGTGGGTTGCCATTGCCTTCTCCGATAGCTGACTAACAATGTTCTAATAGTTTCAGGTGGACAGCGAAGGGACTCAGCCATACATTTACATGTATCCACTCTCCCTCAAACCCCACTCCCACGCAGGCCGCCACATAACACTGAATTGAGTTCCATATGCTATACAGTAGGTCCCTGTTGATTATTCATTTTAAATACAGCAGTGTGTACATGACCATCCCCAACTCCCTAACTATCCCTTCTCCCTGGCAATCACAAGTTTGTTTTCTGAGTCTCTTTCTGTTTTGTTCATTTGTATCAAGTAATAATGCCATTTGAAGCAACATGGGTGGACCTAGAGAGTGTCATATTGAGTGAAGCCAGATGGAGGAGGAGAAATAGCATATGACATCCCTTATATGTGGAATCTAAAAAGAAATGTGGAATCTTTTGTAGGTTTTTTAAAAACAGTCAGCCTTCAGGCCCTGCCTGTTGGTGACCTGTTATGCATATATGTAGCAGAATTCAGGGCAGACTGCTTGTTTAGAAACTGCTCAAATTTTCTTCTATCTCTGGAAGTTTAAGTCAGTCAAAAATACTACAATTTTAGCCATGAGAAGGAAAAAGCAGACAGACATCATGTGTGCCACCCACAGTCTCTGGCTCAGAACTCACTCAGGTTCTGAAATAGCCTTCTTCCACATGATCTCACAGATTTCTACGAACACAAACCAAGCTAGACCAAGTTGTTAAAAGCTAAAAAGTTGAAGTAAGAACATCACAAGTGCCCTTTACTCGACATTCTGATATTTACCCAAAGAAGCACATTATCATTATATTTTTTAAATAATTTGCAAATGTTTGAACTTGGGCTGATTGTCCCACCTCTTTTTCCAATTCTTTTCCTCATTCTACTTTTCATTCAAAAATTTAAAAAGAAGTTTCAAGGCTGTAAGAATGCACATCAACAACCATGGTATATACTCAATTTAGTCTTTAAAAAAAAGCAGCAGAATATATCATAGTCCAAGGCATATCCCTATAGGAGGAGAGATTGAAATACATGAATTCCAAACTATAGATTACTCAAAGGATGAATGATTTTTACCTTAGGCAAATAGATCATTGAAGGGGCTGATCTGCCATGCAGACAACTTGTAGTTCAACCTGGGAATGAGGAGCTGGTTGACAAGCCAGGCTCCTGTGTCCATGGAATTCTCCAGGCCAGAATATAGTGGAGTGGGTAGCCATTCCCTTCTCCAGGGGATCTTCCCATTCCAGTGATTGAACCCTGGTCTCACATTGCAGGCAGATTCTTTACCATCTGAGCCACCAAGGAAGCCCAGTAACAAGGATTATATTTCTTGGAAAGATACCTTTGAGTCTTAATAATTCGGAAATAGGATTGTAATCCAAGAAGAGGCCACATTGAGTTAGTGTGGCTCTAAACTCAGTGACTGGCACCCTTATAAGAGGCAAGAGACACCACGTGAACACACCATGTGAACACACCATGTAAACAATGAGGCAGAGATGGGAGCCACGTGTTCCCAAGCACCAAGGATTCCTGGTGAATTCTAGAAGCTGGAGAGAGACATGGAATAGATTTTCCCTTAGAGTTTCCAGAAAGCCAATCTAGCTGACTCCTAGTTCTGGATGTCTCGTCTCCAGAGCTATAAGAAAATAAATTCCTATTGTTTTAAACGGCCTACTTTGTAGTGTTTAGAAACTAATATACAGGGTCACCAGATATAAACCAGAATGATTCTATCCAAATTGGGACATAGCCACCCAAGTCAAAAATAGCTTCATTTTGTTTTAGGATTGGGCAACAAAGATGGCGACACGTTTGGCCATGTTACGAAACAAGTCAAATGGCAGGTTTTGCAGGCAGATGCTCAGTCTGGTTTTGAACTTTGGGGACTGAGGCACTAAAGGACAGTCACCTAATTAGAGATGCAGGTTAAGTTTTATACAAACCTGCCCTGAAGGTAAAGGCCAATATTTCAGGCTGTCATGCATGACTACGTTGCTAATCATGGTTTAGTACAGAACTCTTACTTTTAAAAAGCATTTTCACATCAGTTATCCCCAATTGATTTTAACAGCAATCCTAGGAGGTATAATTATCTTCGATTTACAGGTAAGTAAAGCAAGATTTTGAGAGGTTTAAAAACTTGTCCATGGTTATAGAGAAAGCTAAGTTATCAGCAGAGGGAAATGAGGAACCTGGGGCATTTCCTTCCCAATTAATTTTCATTTCCATCATTGTCATGCTGCCTCTTTTAATATTCAAATTCAGAATAAGGTAAAGTTTTGCTGACTTGGTCAATAGGCAGAAAAAAATAATAAATAACATTAAATCCTTAAAGAAAAAAAGAAATGGTTATCACTAAATTAATGTACTTTTTAAAAAATTGATCAATAAAGTTTCTATTTCTTTTTAAATTAGTGTACTTTAAGAAAATATAAATTCTATTTAATTATCAAAATTTCTCAGAAAAGCAACTTCCAAAGGGTCATGAATGATACCACTGGAAATCAAATAATAGGCCAAAATGGAAAGAAGCTTGACCAGGGATTTTATGAATGACAAAGATGATGGTGGAAACTCAAAAGCAAATGAATGAGGCAGGAGCATGTCAGGGCTGGATGGTGGTCATGTTAGGAAGCCAGTGGAGGGTCTAGGAAAGAACCTATGAGGCTGCTAATTCTCTAAGAATAAATGAAATGGGAACCACTACACAGAGAAACACACATGATTTAATAAATTACCTACAGTTTTTGTGAACTCACAGGACTTCCACATGAAAAGTCCTCTGATTTTGTTTTTGATTCAATTCAATGATTGAAATTTAATTTTCAATCTAGATCAAATTGTTAATTGTAACTTCTAGACACTATGGGGATACACATGAGACATAAAACTGGGTTTCTCTGCCTAGAGCTTGATTTTATTGTGCAGTTAAGACATGCACATCAGCAGACCATCCAGCCTGACAAGATGGTCTGGCTTGCCCAAAAGCAGAGTTGATAACAAAGACTGCGTCAGAAAAACCTCTCCCCTGGTTTCTCAGCACCGGTAGTTTAGAGGACTTTCTTGTTGTTGTTGTTCAGCTGCTAAGTTGTGTCGGAAGACCAGGAAGAAAAGCAAACAGCCTTTGTAGGTCAAATTAAAGAGTCATTTCCCCATGACCTGAGATGTATTAATAAAGATGAATGGCTCACACCAGATAACAATTTTACATCATCAAATTATGTCTATTAAACTACATTTCATGCTTCTCAGTTGTCGAATTAAAGAGGTCTGTTAGAATAGCAATAACACACTCAAATTGGTTGAGATACGTGCTTCAACATCCATTTTATTAGAGTGATAACTTGTGAGGCTGAACTAATGACTTATTAATTAATACTTAAAACTCCCTGAGATGGAGCAGGCCAGGTGTCCCATGAGTAATCTTCAAGTGGTTTGTGGAACATGCACCAGAGGTGGTACCTTGTTGGGGCACTTCTTTCAAACGGGCTTCCCTGGGGGCTCAGATGGTAAAGAATCCGCCTGCAATGCAGGAGACCTGGGTTTGATCCCTGGGTCAGGAAGACCCCCTGGCTACCCACTCCACTGTTCTGGCCTGGAGAATTCCATGGACTGTATAGTCCATGGGGTCACAATGAGTCAGACACAACTGAGCTACTTTCACTCACTTGGTATGTTTATTCAGTCATGTCTCTGCTTACCTGTGGCCTTTCCCTAAAATACTTGTTCATTATTAGAGATTCAGTGGAGCATTACAAAACAATGAATTTCCCCAAAAGAGTGATCTGTGGTCAAGATTACATATCCCTTCCTTTTCTGAAGTCTAGAGAGAGTAGGGGGAAAAAACATCAGGGAAGCAGGTGGAGATCATGGTAGAAAGGATGAAACAAAGTCAAAAAAAGAACCAGAAAATGAGAAAAAAGAGGGGACAGAGTTTCCACGCTCTCTTTGAGTTTACCACTCTCCCCAAATTTCTGCATGTTTGGAGAGGGGGCTCTCCAAACCCTTTCCTTTTGAGTTTTTGTGGAGGCTTCATTATTACGTAGGTATGTTTGATTGAGTCATCTGCTACTGGTGATTGAGTCAAACTCAGTTTGCTCTCTCCACTCCCAGAAAGGGTGGACTTAAAGGTCGAAACTTCTATTCCTGGTTGGTTTCCCTGACAACCAGCCCCCCTCTTTAGATGTGTTCCAAAAGTCAACTCATTACCATAAATGTTATGGTGGAAATGGGCTTCTTACGAATAACAAATAAAGACACTCCTCACCTTTATCATTCTGAAGTCATTCCAGAAACTGAAGACAAGAGATAAAATATTAGGGCAAAAGCTGCTCCCATTGTTCTTTTGCTTAGGAAATGCTAAAGGTCTGGGAATCTGTGGACCATGCATGAATCATGAATGAAGATCAAATACATATGAGAAATATATTTTGATCACCTGAATGACCAGAGATATAATTCTTCTAAATCACAAAATTGCAGATGGGCAGTTCCCTGGTGGCTCAGATGGTAAAGCATCTGCCTACAATGCGGGAGATCCGGGTTCGATCCCTGGGTTGGGAAGATCCTCTGGAGAAGGAAATGGCAACCTACTCCAGTACTCTTGCCTGGAAAATCCCATGGATGGAGGAGCCTGGTAGGCTACAGTCTATGGGGTCGCAAAGAGTCGGACACAACTGAGTGACTTCACTACACTACTACTAGTTTTTTCATCATTTGTTGAAAAGATTTTCTTTATTGAGTCCTTTGTTTAGAATCATTCCACGATATATGTACCATTGTGCTTCTAGGCTGTCTATTTTGTACCATTTATTTATATGTCACTCATTTCTTGAGTGCTGTAGGTTGATATTAATAATGTCTTGAAGTCAAGTAGTGTAAATCTTCCAATTTTACTCATTTAGACAAAATTATAAGATTTTTCATTTTCATAAAATTTTTGAGTTTATAAACTATAAAAATTGTGTTTGAATCTTAATATTGCCTCAGAGCTATAAATCAGTTTCGAGAGAATTATCATTTTAAACAATATTGAGTCTTCCAGTTCATAACATGGTATTTCACTTTTACTTATTTAGTTCAATTCAGTTGCTCAGTCATGTCCAACTCTATTTATTTAGGACATATTCAATTTCTCTCAGCAATATTTGTAGCTTTAGGCATAGAGATCTTGCACATCTTTTATTAGATTTCATATTTTTATACTAATATGAATATTGTTATTTTTACTATCATTTTCCCACTATTTGTTTCTGGCATAGAAATACATTTGACCTTTTTATATTCACCTCTATCTTGTGACCTTGACTTTGATAAATTAACTTATTTTTTTCTAGAAGTCAATTCCTTTAGATTTTCTATATACACAACATGTTTTCTGCAAATAAAGTCTTATTCCTTTTTCCCAATACTGATATCTTTTATTTCCTTTTCTTACCTTAATGCATTTTCCTAGCTCAAATCTCAAAATATCCAAGCTAATTAAGCCAGAAAGAAAGAGAACGCAAAATACTGTACAGTGGGTTTGTTGTTGCTGTTGTTTCTGCCTTTACTACCTGAACAATGATTTTTTTTTAAAGGACACCATTTCACACAGAACCAAAACACGTTACAGCTGGGACAACTCCTGCTGGTGAACTTCATCCAATGCTTCCTTAGATCCCATGAAACTAAAGGCCAGAAAACAGATGTAAATTATCTAAGATCACACAGCTGAGATGACTCCCTTATTTCTGGATTCCTTAGTGTTCAGTTTACAAACCCTTGGGTGTTCTCCAAAAGGTGAACCATGGAACACAAGTTCTCCAGGATATCGGAAAGTATTTGGGGTGGGGCAGAGGTCAGAGGGAGGAGAGACAGTTTCTGTGATCCAATATGTAGGAAATGCTAGTTTAAGTTATGTTGTCTTGTCTCCTAGTGAGACTTCTCAGAAGCTTACTTATGTTGGGATCCAGTCAAGACAGCAGCAACCACATGAGGATTCCAGTAGAAAAGGGCTGACTGTGGTCCATGGGGTCGCAAAGAGTCAGACATAACTGAGCAACTGAACTGAACTGAAGGGAGAGTGGGAACTTACAATCCCCTGAAAGGGCTGGAGCTGCCAAGGTCAGGTGAAGGTTCCAAGAGATCCAAGGGTCATCAGAGTTTGAAAGCTGGAGATGCCACCGCCATCTCCAGCCTGGAGACAAAAGTTCAGAAAGCTCTCTGGAAACCTTAGATCCCTTTGCATGTGCTCCTGCTGCTAGCTGGAAAGACAACAGTAGAGCTTCTCTCCCTTCTGCCTTTTCTTTCTTAGATAATTGTCTTTTCCAGGGCAGCATCTTATCAGAGCTCTGTCCTTTCAGTTCAGTTCAGTTCAGTCAGTCGTGTTTGACTCTTTGTGACCCCATGGATCGCAGCATGCCAGGCCTCCCTGTCCATCACCAACTCCCAGAGTTCACCCAAACTCATGTCCATCGAGTCAGTGATGCCATCCAGCCATCTCATCCTCGGTCGTTCCCTTCTCCTCCTGCCCCCAATCCCTCCCAGAGTCTTTTCCAATGAGTCAAGTCTTCGCATGAGGTGGCCAAAGTACTGGAGTTTCAGCTTTAGCATCATTCCCTCCAAAGAAATTCCAGGGTTGATCTCCTTCAGAATGGACTGGTTGGATCTCCTTGCAGTCCAAGGGACTCTCAAGAGTCTTCTCCAACACCACAGTTCAAAAGCGTCAATTCTTCAGTGCTCAGCTTTCTTCACAGTCCAACTCTCACATCCATACATGACCACAAGAAAAACCATAGCCTTGACTAGCCGGACCATAGTTGGCAAAGTAATGTCTCTGCTTTTGAATACGCTATCTAGGTTGGTCATAACTTTTCTTCCAAGGGGTAAGCGTCTTTTAATTTCATGGCTGCAGTCACCATCTGTAGTGATTTTGGAGCCCCCCGAAATAAAGTCTGACACTGTTTCCACTGTTTCCCCATCTATTTCCCATGAAGTGATGGGACCGGGTGCCATGATCTTCGTTTTCTGAATGTTGAGCTTTAAGCCAACTTTTTAGGGACTCAGTAATGTAGTTACTGGGCTGCTAGACCCTAAATTTTACAGAGATCGCAAAAAAGACTGATATATTTTGCTGTTATTGCTTTTAGAATTTGGAAGACCTGGCTAGAGGCCAGTCAGTTTCCCCTGATGAAGTCCACATCTCAAGCCTTTTCCCTACCAGGATCTCACACGTTTGGCCATCGCACATTCATCCCAGTTGCCCGGGGTCAGGTGCCAAGCAATGGACAACCCCTAGGTTCCAGAGCCCACAAAGTTATTCAAACTAACCAGTTCATAGAAAGTCTGTGAAACTTTGCACACTGCTTGTCACATATAAGCTGCCCCGACGTCTCTAGTGTGCTGTCGTCCTGGCATGGGTGCAACCCGCCACGCAGTCCTGCATGGCAGCCTTGTCTCCTTCGGAGCTGTGTCTGACAGAATTTTGCTTTCATTCAGCTGAGAGCTTCTGTGTTTCGTCCTGCAGAATCTTTCAAAGCGTTAGTTGGTCAGTGTCCGACTTTTTGTGACCCACCTCATGGACTATAGCCTGCCCAGCTTCTCTATCCATGGGATTTCCCAGCCAAGAATACTGGAGTGAGTTGCCATTTTCTTCTCCAGGGGTTTTCCCAACCCAGGGATTGAACCCAGGTCTCCTGCATTGCAGGCAGGTTGTTTACTGTCTGAACCATCAGGGAAGCCTGTAGCCCACCAGACTCCTCTGTCCGTAAAATTCTCCAAGCAAGAATACTGGAGTGGGTAGCCATTCCCTTCTCTAGGGGTTCTTCTTGACCTGGGTATTGAACCCACATCTCCTGCATTGCAGATGAATTATCATCTGAGCCATGGGGGAAGCCCCAGAGAATCTTTAAATCTTATTAAAAGGGATAAGGAATGGTTCAGAGTTACCAAAATCAATCTGGTGAATCTACTTATGTGTATTGAACATCTCTATATATCATGTTTCCTAAATTCTTCTGGCCATATGTTTTTATTTTGGGGGCAAGACCTACTGATCTTCAAAACGTAACAAATGAAAGTCACTCAGTCATGTCTGACTCTTTGGGACCCCATGAACTATACAGTCCTGGAATTCTCCTGGCCAGAATACTGGAGTGGTATTCCCTTACCACTGGTAACCATTCCCTTCTTCAGGGGATCTTCCCAACCCAGAGATCAAACCCAGCTCTCCTGCATTGCAGGTGGATTTTTTACCAGCTGAGCCACCAGGGAAGTCCCCAGAAAGTATCAAGGTTCCATGGAAGTCATTGTGGGCATGGCTGGATGGTATCACCGACTCAATGGACATGAGTTTGAGTAAGCTCTGGTAGTTGGTGATGGACAGGGAGGCCCGGCATGTTGCAGTCCATGGGGTTGCAAAGAGTCGGACAGGACTGAGCAACTGAACTGAACTGAACTGAAGGGCTCATGCACTTTGAAGACCCTGTGACCTAAAAGACAGCAGCAGTGAGGACTGTGGCCTCAGCTCTTTTAGCAGGGTCTTCAAGAGCCCAGATTGAAGCCAGCTATGTTGTGGTTGTACACTCCATGAAGGCTCCTCCCAGCCCATTCCAGCTAGTTGATTTGCATGTGACTTCCTGACCCCTACGCCTTCCCCTTGCAAAGCCAGCCTGGTTCTCTTTTCCCATCCGAATCCTAGTCAGTCATCAAGACGCAACTCCAGTCCCTTCTTTTCAACAAGAAATTCAACGACGGGTTCAGCCTTCACTCATCTCTTCCTTCTCTGAAATCCCGACATCCTGTCAGCACTTGTCACACATCTGCCAGTGACATCGCTTCTGCGACTTCCAGCTCTCTTTAGCAGCGCTTGGTGTCATTCTCTTGTTCTCAGCTGCATTGTTATCTTCTCAAAGGCAGGAATTTGACCTTACGCCTCCTCAAGCATTTCCAACAATTCTTAGCACATAATGGAGACACAGATACATGTGGACAGGATAAATTAATTTGTTAGCCACTTCACTTTCTAACTTTTCTTTTTTTTCCCCCTAGAATTTCAGCTGAAGCTGGACGTAGTTTGCATAGGGGCATATTTGTCATCCAGATGACAGTAAAAATGGAGTTCCATAAAAGCGACTATTATCAAGTGGTGGGAACGATTTTCCTTAGTAACATGTCTTAGTTCCTCTGGTGTTCTTGAACCATAAAGAGCAATGTGACACTTATCAAGTCCCAAATGACTTTCTTGCTTCCAAGAATTATTTCAGGCTTGGATTCCCAGCAATTCAGAAGCAATTTCTATTTCTGCCGTGTTCATACTTTGCATCTATATAGCCTTTTAACTTTTTTATTTTTTCATCTGCGGTCCGTTCATTTCACAGCAATGACCCTATGATCCAGGTTGAGCTGACACAACATTATTGTCCTCGCTTAATCCTTGAGGGACTGAGGCACAAAGGTACCAGTTAGCTGGTGGCAAATTGGGGCTTGAGCGCAAATCACCTGCCTCCCAAGTCATTGCTCTTTTTAATGTGTTTCAAAATCGGGAGAGGTGTTTGAATGTGAACGTGTTTGTGTTTAATTAATTAAAGGAAATAATTCAGATTAGAAAATACCCGACTGTTTTTCATCACGTAATTTTTTTGGTAGAAAGATGACCATATATCCAATACCCAAAATGATTTTTATCGCAATCAAAACAAAAAAAAAAATTGTCTTTCTGAGTCTTCTCTGAAATCACCTTTAAAAAATTTAGAGTCTGCATACTGCCTTAGTCTGCTCAGGTTGCCATAACAAGATACCATAGACCTAGAGACTTAAGCAACAAAAATGTATATTTTTACAGTTCTGGAGTCTGGAAGTCCAGGATCAAGGTGGCAGCATGGTGGATTTCTCATGAGAACTCTCTTCTGGCTTATAGACAGCTGCCTTCACCATGTCCTCACATGGTAGAAAGAGAGAGACAGCCTTTTCTATATGGGTGCTAATGCCATGATGAGATGAGGTGGTCGGATGGCATCATCAACTCTATGGACATGAGTTTGAGCAAGCTCCTGGAATTGGTGATGGACAGGGAAGCCTGGCATGTTGCAGTCCATGGGGTTGCAAAGAGTTGGACACGACTGAGCGACTGAACTGAACTGAACTGAACTGAATGCCGTAATGAAGGCTTCCTCATGGCCACATTCAAATCAAATTATCTCCGAAAGACCATACCTCCTACTACCATCACATCTGAGGTTGGAGTTTCAATGTCTGAATTCAGAGCAGGGGACACAATTCAGTCCGTAACACACACAGGATCATACTTTCAGAAGTCTATGTGAACCTACAAGCTGTGTGTGGCTGGCTGATGTAGGTAAAATGTACCTGGAGAGTAATTTTAAACCCGACTCCACTTGCCAAAATCCTTCTTCTGATCTTTTCTTCTCACAGGCAGCAGAGTTTAAAATCTAGGCCTGGTCCTGCCCTACTGTTGGAGAAAATTCCCTGCTTGTGTCTCTCCAGTTCCTCCTCCCATTGTGTCCAACCCCAAACTGTGCTTCACACCAAAATGTAGTCAGTTTTTACTATTTGCTGGAGTTGTGTTCTATAAAGTCACTATGAACAATGAATTAGAGAATACTGAACCATTGCTCCTGGGGAAATACAGGGTTCAGTTCCCGGGAGCCTCTGGTCACAATATTTTCAGTAGCCAATCAACAGGTCCTTGTTTTATGTGACTTTGTTTTAAAACACCTTATTTAACATATATCGTTGATTTGTTAACACTGAACACATAGCCGGCAGCACTGTAATTCATGCCTGAATGATGCTTATCCAACACTGCATGTCTCCCCAAGGCACATCACGGGCTTCTTGCCCTTAGGAAAGTGAGACGGCTCTTCAGTGCTGTTCTGAGAGCTATTCTGAACTGAAGAGTGTGCTTAGTCCCTCAGTCATGTCCAGCTCTTTGCAGCCCCATGGACTGTAGCCTGCCAGGCTCCTCTGCCCGTGGAATTTTCCAGGCAAGAATTTTGAAGTGGGGTGCCATTTCCTTCTCCAGGGCATCTTCCCGACCCAAGGATCAAACCTGCATCTCCTATGTCTCCTGAATTGCAGGTGGATTCTTTACCCACTGAGCCATTCGTGCGGAAGCCCCATTCTGAACAGAAAAATCACCATCAAAAAGCACAGAAATGGGGAAAATGTGGCACAGTACACAGGTCATGAAAAGGACCCATGTTCATAGTGTGAGAGCTGAAACAGCACCTCGTTCACCTCACCTGGGAATGTGCGTGTTGAGGGATTCAGATGCCTTCCCTGCTCTGCACACATGTGTGAGAGATCGGGAAAACGGGGATCAAGGTGGAGGTAATAAGCTTCAGTGAGTTGGTGCACTTGCCTGTGTGGAATCCAGGCAGGGTGAGGGTCACTGTGCCCACAGCTCCCGATCTCTGGCTCCCCGCCCTGGTTTGTGACTGTCTGTGCTATAATAGAGTAACCCTGAAGGTTGGTGTCACACTGCTCTGTGGATCCGCAGGGAGCCACCATGTGTTAAGTAGCTGCTGAACTGAGTGGAACTTCACGTGATAGAGCCAGGTTGGCCTTTCCAGCTGGTACCCCTTTGGGCTCAGATAGCGAGGCTCTTACCCGGGGTCTGGAGCTCTCATTTCAGCTCTGACGACTGGAACTCCTGGGTCTCTCTCCTGACTCCATGCTTCTCAGCACGCTTACCTCCTAGGAAGGGTGAGGAGCTGGCTTCTTACCCACAAGCTGAGGGATGCTGGTAGGCTCTTCGGATGGAGCTTCCTGCAGAGGTAGGTGTCCCCCCTCCAAGGCCCCTGATGCTTAACATTCTCGTTAGAACTTTATTTCTTCAGGTTAAGCACTTCCATTCTGATAACTACAAAGGAGAAGGGAAACTAACATTTTAAATGTTAAAGGGTCTTTGCGTGTGTTACCTTCTCTAATGCATGTGTGTGTGTGTTAGTTGCTCAGCTGTGTCCGACTCTTTGTGATCCTATGGGCTGTAACCTGCCAGGCTCCTCTGTTCATGGAATTCTCCTGGCAAGAATACTGGAATGGGTAGCCATGCCCTGCTCCAGGGGATCTTCCTTACCCAGGGGTCGAACCCAGAGCTCTTGCACTGTAGGCAGATTCTTAAACATCTGAGCCACTAGGGAAGCCCTCTCTAATCCATACCAGAATCCTATACAATAGGTAGAAATATCCCTTTAGAGATTAGTGAAATAAAGACAATACAGTAGAGTCTGTGGTCTAGCTGGCATTCGTAGCCAGATTTGTCTGATCAGAGAGTCTTGGTTATTTTGGTCACCCCATGCCACCTTTCAAGTGCGTGTAAAATGAAAATGCTCCTCGCCAGGAGGTCACACAGTCATTATCAATCAAAAGTTATTTCTTTGATTCACTCAGCAAATGTTGGTAGAGAACTCACAATGTGCCAAGCAATGTTCTGGGTAGAAGAAACCGAATTTGAATCTGGCATGGTTCTGAGCTTCACAGGATATTTAGGATGTGAAATAGAAACTACATGTGCCACCAAAAGGAATATAAGGAGGAGGTGGGGCTTCCCAGGTAGCTCAGTGGTAAAGAATCTACCTCCAGAGCAGGAGATGCAAGAGATGCCGCTTCAATCCTGGGTCGGGAAGATCCCCTGAAGTAGGAAATGGCAACCCCTTCTAGTATTCTTGCCATGGACAGAGGAGCCTGACAGGCTACAGTTCATGGGGTCTTAAAGAATTGGACAGGACTGAGTACATGAGCTGTGAGCCAAGCAGGAGGTGTCTTCTTAGCCCAGAGAGCAAGGAGAGCTTCGTGGAGAAGGGGGCCCATATCTGCCTGGGGACCATGATTGTGGGAAGAACAGGGAGGGGACATCACGGAGGGCAACTGGAGATAGACTGTGAGGGCAGCAAGGAGCACATTTAGTCAGACGGCTTTCCCCTTTGAAAGATGGAAAATGGCCACAACCAAAGTTCTGGAAAGGATGCAATAAGAGAAAAGGAAAGACAGTCAGATGAAACTTGGCAAATTTTCCTCAACCCATAGCACCATCCCCAAAGCCATCTCTTCCCCCTGCCTCCCTGTAGAGAGGGAGCTGCTTCTGGTTCCCAGCCCACGCAGGACCAAATGTCTCATTACTCTAGTGTCTCACAGCACTTACATCACATTCTTTCACACCCAGAGTCTGAATCACAGCCAGGACCTTCCTGCATGACAGTTCCCATGAACTAATTATTAATGTTCTTGGCGTGAAGTCTGGGTGGGCATTTATTTCCATTATCCAAGCCTGGTGATGAATTGAGCTTTGCGCAGGCTGTATAATTTCTTCGTTTCGCCATAAGTCTGTGCCTTCTGCTGGCATTTTAAGGAATGTATTTTTATGGAGTTGGGTGCTGTTCAGTAATTTTCCAGGAGGGCACATTGCCCAGGCCAGATGGGCAGATTTGTTTCTAGTTCCAGCTGGTGAAGTCCTGTCTGATAAGATTCTATCCCATCCTACTTGAACACAACACCCAGTTCGCTTGCAAAGTGGGTGGTGAAGAATTAATCAGCAGTTTATTATGGTGGTTTGGGGTGAAAGGGCCACCCACCCTGGTGGCTTCAATCTCCCTAATCAAGCAGTGCCACTGAAGGATATCTTTTTTAAAAAAGAACTGTTATCATGATATAGAACATAATAAAACAGGATGTAGAGAAGCCATTCTGTCTCAAAAAGAATTCTTGGTGATGGTGACCAAGAATCCTGTATTTCTCTCTGGATCCACTTGTCTTTAGAAAAAGAAAGAAGGCTGGTATGTTGACATGTGATAAAGACGAATGAACTTTGGCCTTCTGAAGAGGATCCTTGTCAGTCCTGCTGCGTGGAAGTCACTCATAATCGATTCCATCTTCAGTCATTGGACTGAGACTCCTTTCAAGTTAACTCCTCACCTGGGAGGTGTGAGCACCCAGAGAGAGAGGTGTGCAAAGTTTCTTATTCAAGAATCCTCAGATCCAGTATCTGGGATCGTCTTGTTTTACTCTTTTATTAACCTTCTAGAGGGAACTACAGAGAAGGCGATGGCACCCCACTCCAGTACTCTTGCCTGGAAAATCCCATGGATGGAGGAGCCTGGTAGGCTGCAGTCCATGGGGTCGCTAAGAGTCGGACACGACTGAGAGACTTCACTTTCCCTTTTCACTTTCATGCATCGGAGAAGGAAATGGCAACCCACTCCAGTGTTCTTGCCTGGAGAATCCCAGGGACGGGGGAGCCTGGTGGGCTTCTGTCTATGGGGTTGAACAGAGTTGGACACGACTGAAGTGACTTAGCAGCAGCAGCAGAGGGAACTAAGGCCAGACAATATTTCCACAGAAAAGTACCTTTCCATAGGATGTGGTAATGACATCATCAAAGAATAAAAACATCTGTCTTGTCATACAGAATGGAGTAAGTCAGAAAGAGAAAAACAAATATTGTATATTGATGCCTGTATATAGAATCTAGAAAAATGGTATTGATGAACCTATTTGCAGGGCAGGAATAGAGACACAGATGTACAGAAGAGACGTGTAGACACAGTGGGGAGAGGAGAGAGTGGGATGAACTGATAGAGTAGCACTGATGAATATGCACTACCACGTGTAAAGTAGATAGCTGGTAGGAAGCTGCCGTATAGCGCAGGGAGCTCAGTTAGGTGCTCTGTGATGACCCAGAGGGGTGGGATGGGCTGGGGTGGGAGAGAGGCTCAAGAGGGAAAGAATATATATACACGTATAGCTGATTCACATTGTTATATGGCAGAAAATAACACAACATGGTAAGCAATTATACTCCAATCAAAAATAATAAAAATAAAAACATTTTTAAACACCCCCCCCTTTTTTTAACCTTCTAATTTTTGGTCTTCCTCTTAAAATCACTGAATATTAATCATTTTTAATTTTTTAAAAGCTGCTTCCTAGACTTCCCTTTTCCTGCCCTAGAGTCTAGCCAAGTCAAGGGGGAAGCCTCTGGGCTTACTGCTTCTCCTTGTCTTCCTATGGATAAGGATACATCATTTCTTCCCCTGTAAACCCTCACTTCCTTCTTGCCTCTTCAACCTGTTGCTGCTAGCATAAAACTCTCAAAGCCCAATCAGCTCTTTTCCTTTTCACTTCAGGTAAGTGTCTTCTAGCATTTATCCTGGAGGCGACACAAGTGTTTCCAAGAAAGACAGCCCTGTTGTTTCCATTTAACAGATAAGAAAACCAAGTTACTCAAAGGCTAAGTGACCTGTCCTGCCTATGGCTTTAGAAATCAAGACTTGTACTTTTTTCCAGAAATTCTATCAGAAGAAAATAATCTGGACAAAGAAGTTAAACCTACTACCAATCAAGCAGAACAAACAAATGTTAGCATGAACCATTAAAAAAAAAAAGATAAGTTGGACTTTATCAAAAGGTTGAAGTTCTGCTTTTCAAAAGACTCTGTTAAGATAATGAAAAAAGAAACCACAGGCTTGGAGGAAATATTTATAAATCATATATCTGACAAAGATATTATATCTAGAATATATGTAATGAACTCTCTAAAGTCAATAATAGGGAAATAAAAAAAAACAATAAGAAATGCACAAAGATTTGAGTAGACACTTCAGTAGAAAAGGTATACAAATGACAAATAAGCACATGAAAAGATGCTCACCCTCACTCGTCTCAAGTAATGGGATGAAAGCCTCAGTTGAAAGCCTCAGCCTGCAGTTACTGAGTGTTCTGAGGAGGACAAGGAGGAACGCTCACGCATTGCTGGTCAGAATGCAAAAAGATACAGACGCTCTAGGAAGAGGTTTGTTCACCATACACTTATCATATGACCCAGCGATTCTACCCCTGGGCATGTTCCCAAGACAAATAAAGACATGAGTCCACACAAAAACTAGTTCATGAATATTTATGGTAGCTTACTCATAAGCCCCCAAACTGAAATCAATTCAATGTCCAGTGGCTGGTGAATAAATAATCTGTGATAAATCTATAAAAGGGGATACTTCCAAACAATGAAAAGAACTGCGGTCCTCACAGCAACAACAACAAGAGTGAATTTTACAAGCTTTTCAGTAAGTGAAAGGAGTCAGATTCCAAAGGCTACATGTTTCATGCTTACATGTATATGACATCCTGGAAAAGGCAGACCTAAAAGAAGAGAGAATAAATCAGTCAGGGGCTAAGTGGGGGAGGGGATGACCACAGAGGACACAAGGGGACTTTGTGGGAGGACATGAGATTTCCATCTCTTGGTGAGGTAGTGATTACCTAAGAGCGTGAGTGGTGGTGATGGTCTAGTAGCTAAGTCGTGTCCGACTCTTGTAACCTCTGTCCGTGGGATTTCCCAGGCAAGAATATTGGAATGGGTTGCCATTTCTTTCTATGAGGGATCTTTCCCACTGAGGGATCAAACCCGCATCTCCTGTGGCTCCGGCTCGGCAGGCAATTCTTTACCCTGGAGCCACCAGGGAAGTCCCACCTGAGAGTATACATTTGTCAAAATTCATAGAATGCTACATCAAAATAATGAACTTAACTGTATACAAATGATACCTCAAATTATTTTTTTAATGCTAAGTGTAAGGAAGGATTTTGTGACAAATAATCTATCTTACTTTCATTCCGTCTCTATTAGATCCTCCCCCAGGGAGATCCTGTTTGTCAGATGTTGCCCAACAGCTCAAAAATCTAGAGGTAAATTGTGAGTTCTTTACTCACAGTGTGATGGGGGATGTAAAGGGAAAACCTGGCTGCTGTAGGATAGCATACTTTTTGCTGTGACAGAATCAGCCCAGAGAAGTGCTAAGGTTGTGGAGGGAGAATAAGGAAGCTCCCTACTAAGTCTTCCCCGGAGCTGAGGCTGTTGGAACAATTAGAAGGTGAATGAGGAGGGCATCTGGTGTAGGTAACAGCAGGAGTCGCGCAGAGGGCAGCAAAGAGCCAAAGGAAGTGAGCCCTCTCCTCCTCCCTCTGCAGCTGCCGTCATGGGGATCAAACAACCCACTGGAGCTTAACTGACCAGCCCTGAACGCTCCACAAACAGAAGGAGGGCTGGTTCCCTGACCTCCTTCCCTCACAGCACAGACATTTAGAAAATGCTTACTAAATTCTGCCTGAGTCAAATCCCGATGGCTGAACATTGAAAATGTACCTCTACGTGATTAAAATAGAAAATCATCTTAGGGAGACACCACAGCAATAATTGTTGACAGTGAGACTCTTCCTTGGGCTCTAAAGTTAAATGAAGAGGGCCAGGAATATTTCCATAGTCTCAAAGAATTTCCTTACAACATTTTACTGAAGGGGAAACAGGAGGAACTACAATGAAAAAAACTCTGTAGACACCACAATCAAGTGATGAGAGTAAGCCTCACCAGAAATAAGAACGACTGATGCCACGTTTCTTCAACATGAAACTCTGACAGGGCAAAGCACACACAAAGTATCACCCCACTGGTGATTAAGATTTTAACATAGAACTTGGGGGACACAAACATTCAGTCCATAATAAATGCATCACCTAACTAATTCTAAGAGAAACATTGGAAAAATTCAAATCAAAGGCTATTCCATGAAATGACTGATCAATATCTTTCAAAAGATTCCATATATATGTATTAATATATGATATTTTTAATGCATGTACATGGAATCTAAAAAATGGTACTGATGAAGTTATTTGCAGGGCAAGAATAGAGACTCAAATATAGAGAACAGACTTATGGACACAGTGGAGGAAGGAGAGGGTGGGACAAATTGAGTAGCTTGAAATGTATACATTACCATGTGTAAAGAGATAGCTAGTGAGAAGTTGCTATATAGTGCAGGGAACTCAGCCTGTGCTCTGTGATAACATAGAGGGGGTGGGATGGGGTGTGAGGTGGGAGGAAGGTTTGGGAGGGAAGAGACATGTATATACCTATGGCTGATTCATGTTGATGTACGGCAGAAACCAGCACTAAAGCTCAACTTTCAGCCAACGAAGATCATGGCATCTGGTCCCATCACTTCATGGCAAATAGATGGGGAAACAGTGGAAACAGTGTCAGACTTTATTTTTTGAGCTCCAAAATCTCTGCAGATGGTGATTGCAGCCATGAAATTAAAGGATGCTTACCCCTTGGAAGAAAAGTTATGACCAACCTAGATAGTATATTCAAAAGCAGAGACATTACTTTGCCGACTAAGGTCCAGCTAGGCAAGGCTATGGTTTTTCCTGTGGTCATGTATGGATGTGAGAGTTGGACTGTAAAGAAGGCTGAGAGCTGAAGAATTGATGCTTTTGAACTGTGGTGTTGGAGAAGACTCGAGAGTCCCTTGGACTGCAAGGAGATCCAACCAGTCCATTCTGAAGGAGATCAACCCTGGGATTTCTTTGGAAGGACTGATGCTAAAGCTGAAACTCCAGTACTTTGGCCACCTCATGAGAAAAGTTGACTCATTGGAAAAGACTCTGATGCTGGGAGGGATTGGGGGCAGGAGGAGAAGGGGATGACCAAGGATGAGATGGCTGGATGGCATCACTGACTCGATGAACGTGAGTTTGAGTGAACTCCAGGAGAAGGTGATGGACAGGGAGGCCTGGTGTAGTGCGATTCATGGGGTCGCAAAGAGTCGGACACGACTGAGCGACTGAACTGAACTGACTGAACTGAACTGAACACAAAGTAAGCTACAGATTTAATGTAATCTCTTTCAAAATACCTATAGCATTTTTCACAGGACAAGGACAAATAATACTAAAATTTAGATGAAATCACAAAAGACTCAGAATTGCCAAAGCAATCCTGAGGGGAAAGAACAAAGCTGGAGGCATAACCCTTTCAGATTTCAGACAATTACCACAAAGCTACTATAGTCAAAAGGGCATGGTACTTGCACAAAAGCAGACATGTAGATCAATGGAACAGAACAGAGAGCCCAGAAATAAACCCATACATGTATGGTCAATTAATCTACAACAAAAAAATCAAGAATATACAATGGAGAAAAGACAGTCTCTTCAACATGGGTGTTTGGAAAGCTGGACAGCTCCATGTAAATCAATGAAATTAGAACACTCTCTCATGCCATATACAAAAATAAACCCAAAATGGTTTAAAGACCTAAATATAAGACATGATACCACAAAAAATTCCTAGAAGAGAACATAGGCAAAACATTCTTAGACATAAATTGTAGCAATATTTTCTTAAATCAGTCTCCCAAGGCAAAAGAAAGAAAAGCAAAACTAAACAAATGGGATTTAATCAAACTTAAAAGACATTGCACAGGGAATGAAACCATAAGCAAGACAAAAAGGCAACCTACAGAATGGGGGAAAATTTTTACAAACAGGCAACTGACAAGAGATCGATATCCAAAATATACAAACCACTCATACAAAGCAAACAAAACTGAATCAAAAATGCGCAGAAGACCTCAAAGGACATTTCTCCAAAGACACAGATTACCAATAGTCATATAAAAAGATGCTGAGCGCTGCTAATGATTAGAGAAATGCAAATCAAAACTACAATGAAGTATCAACTCACACTGGTCAGAATAGCCATCATCAAAAAGTCTGCAAATAATTAATATTAGAGGGGCTGCAGGAACACTCCTGTGATGTTGGTGGGAATGCAAATTGGTATAGCTACTGTGGAGAACAGTATGGAGGTTCCTTAAAAAACATACAGGCACCATTTGATCCAGCAATCCCACTCCTGGCATACATCCTGAAAAGATAAAAACTCTAATTTGAAAAGATTTATGCACTTCAGCGTTCATAGCAGTGCTATTTACAACAGCCAAGACATAGAAACAACCCAAGTGTCCATCAACACACACCTGGTTTCAGATGTGATGCAGGCCGTGAATGAAATAGTGCTCTCCAGCACACTGAAAAATACTCTATTTTATTTTTTGCCAAGTTCAGTGCAAATTTCTTTAAATCAATTGCTTCTTTTTTAAGCTATTAGTGAAAGTTTACTGTTTATATTTTCTTGTGCTTGATTATATGTTAGAAGTATTGGTGGGAATAGACCTGAGAGGTTGGGAAAAATATGAAAAAAAAACTTGCCAAGAAGAGAAAGTTGTTTCTTTAATTGAACTTGGTTAAAAAAAAAAAAAAGTAATTTAGCTCTGTGAAAAGGGCTTTTGCTTTCTCTGACCTGAATTTTATTTTAATAATCCAGGAGCAGCGTCATGGACACATGCTTATGACCAAGCTTAATTTAAATTTATTTCCACCAGCTCAAAGTACAATATGAGTGCTACCATTAGGGCTGCTGGTGTGATGAGCTCAGGAATGAATATGTTGGGAAGAGTCCTCTGCTGTGATTCAAGAGATCATGACTTTTACAAGATTTTATGCAACTTTTATGGTCAATTAAAATAAAACCAGGTGCTTATCTCTCCTACTTCTGATTCTCTACCTCCCCAGGTACAACAAAGGTTGAAGTGACCTAACCTCAGTGTCCATCTCTTCCACAGGAATCCATATGCATAAGCGACCTCTGTCAACAAGGGCTTTTTTTTTTTAATGTGGACCAGTTTTTAAAGTCTTTTTTGAATTTGTTACAATATTGCTTCTGTTGTTCATGTTCTGGTTTTTTGGTCATGAGGCATGGGGGATCTCACCTCCTCAACTGAAGATCAAACCCACACTCCATGCATTGGAAGGCGAAGTCTTAACCATTGGACCACCAGGGAAATCTCAACAATGGCTTCTATAAGTAAGATTCATACACGCACAGAAAGCTGCTGCTGCTGCTGCTCCTGCTGCTGCTAAGTCGCTTCAGTCGTGTCTGACTCTGTGCGACCCCATAGACGGCAGCTCACCAGGCTCCCCCGTCCCTGGGATTCTCCAGGCACGAACACTGGAGTGAGTTGCCATTTCCTTCTCCAATGTATAAAAGTGAAAAGTGAAAGTGAAGTCGCACAGAAAGCAGGCTAAGCATATTTAAAGGATTACAACAAAAGCCCTGTGATGTTTTTCCTTCTATATTTTGTATCATATGGAAAGAGGGGAGAGAAAGCTGTCACTCCACACCTAGCCTCAGACCTGGGAGCAAAGCACAGAGGTCTGGGGTCTTTTCTTGAATCCCACCAGGGCATGGAGCACCAAAGAGAGAATTGACGACTGAGCTGACCAAAGTGGGGAGGACAGGTGAAGGGCTGGACGAGTGTAGCTTGGGGGAATGTGGTAAAGAGCTCTTACCTTCCTTCTCTTGGTAGTGTGGAGGTGGCAGGGGACAACCATTTGAGAGAAGGCAAAAGAGCAGTGAGCGCTTAGGACAGCTGCCATGTAAAATGGACTAAAGGAGGGAGCCCTGAGACTGAGAAAATGAATGCTGGACAGTGTGGTGGCTCTGGTTGGAAGTCAGGTCTAGAAGGCTGCTGGTCAGTCAGATAGGGGAGACTCTCCTGCAGAAAACTTGGGTGGATTGAACCCAGGTGAAGGAGACGGTCCCGGAGCAGAGGGTGCGATGAGGCAGAAGGAACGGCAGGAATCAGAGAGCCTGACGACAGAGTGCGCCATCCTGTTTCCCATGAGCCACTCTGAGAAGTCAGGGATGATTTCAGCAGGGAACTCTTGCCAACCTTACTCATCCTCGAGGTGTGAAAGCTGAAGCCGCAGCTGAGTCATGCCGTGAACAACAGCCTCCCATGCTGGCTGAGCCCAGCCTTTCTGACTCGATGCAGATCGGTGCCTCCCTGAGTTGGCATCTCTGTTGCCTTGCCTCACACATAAAACTCTGAGTCCAAAATCTGTCTTTCTTGTTCACTGACCATGTTTTTACACACTTGATACATCTATATGAGACCTTAAGGTCTCATATTTGAAACTTGAGGTCAAACAAGGCTTGAATTACCATGTAGAGAAGGGCACCATCTTGCTCCCCCAACCCTCTACCAAATGCAATAATTGAGAAGTTGGAAATTGACCTGATGCATCCTTGAGCAAGGTACTCCCCAAACCTGAATGAATAACAGCGGAATAAAAACTGCTATTAATAGTGATAGCCTCTTCATAAGGTGGTTATTCAATGGCATATAAAGCACTTTGAAAAACCTTGGGGTACTTAGGTGCTCAGTAATGGGTAGCTATAAATCAGCTAATGAACACATACAGTGCAATGTATCCACCTCTACCTCACCTGTTGAGATGGTTGTCTTTGCATGCATTCTCCAGAAAACAGAGCTTGAGTCAATAGCTTTTCTGCAATTCTTCTATCAGGGAGTATAATCCCAGGAAAGCAGAAGTGAGGGCAAGAAATAGATCAAGGAAGACCCAGGGTGAGGGCTGCACCCCAGAGATGGCCAGTGTTTCATGTTAAGATCAACTAATTGCATCACCTCAAGGGCCCTTCTTCTGAGAGGCCATGAGGGCTGTTGCATCTTAAGACAGTCTATAGAGAGGAGGTGAAGTGTGAAGCAAGAGGGAAGAAGATTTATCCACCAAATCTCTCAATTCCCGCAGATCAAAGGTTCGTGCCCTGGGGCATTAATTACCCTGCACTTTGGTGTGTGCCCCTGTGAGTTTCAAGCAGGTCCTGAGGTATCTTGAGTCTCAATGGCAACAGGGAAACCCTAGGTTGTAGACAAGAGGCTCAAGCCATGGACTTGAGACAAGCTACTGTCAGGTAATTTTTGCATAGTAAGTATTGTGTGAGACCATGACAATTACGAGAACCTACATGAAACTGGTCTCCAAGTGAAAGCTGGAGAGAAAAAAAAGGCCAAGGGTCTGGAGATGACCCTGGGATGATCTGAAAAGGAACTAAAATTTCCTGACCTACCTAGGTTTTGAAAAGCCCTTTTAACATATTGAATTGTATTTCTTCACTTAAACAGTTCAAGAAATGGAGCTAGAATCCCACCCTTCATGGACCCCCTAATGTTCAGCTTCTGTTTACTTGGCAGCTCCCCTTCAACTGTATCAAATAGCTGCCAGTACAAAAATCAAGAATTAAGTACTAGAGGGGACCTTCACAAATCAAATGTTTTGTAAGAAAAAGCCTTTATTCTGTGAATAATTGCCCTTTAACCATTCTGTATTATTATATTAGATTTTCTACAAATAAAATGCTCTTGTACAATGCCTTTCTCTGGAGAGACTACTTTTGTTCAGTTTGCTATTAGATTTTGTAACATTGGAATCCTTAGTCTCTTCTGCTGGAATGTGAAGGCTACCCAATCTCTTGCTGAAATGTGAAGGCTACACAATCTCTCCAACTCACATATTCAGTCTCAAACTCCGCAAGAGAAGAAGTAGCTCCTTATATATCTTATACTCCTCCACAGCATCTCTAGAGAATAACAAGTTCCAATTAATATCTGTTGAGTGGGAAACAACCAAAATACCAGACAGTAGGAGAATATTAGACAAATGGTAGAGCAGCCACACAATGGACTGTCACAAAACGCAGTTGTTGAAAAAAAAAATAGAAGTTTCCCTCTAATACATACCTGCAGAGAGAGAACACAGTTATTTTTTAAATGTATTTTTATTATTTGTTTGGCTATGAGAGGGATCTTTTTTAAATTGTGGCAAGGGGGATCTAGTTCTCAGAGGGGTTTGAACCCATGCTTCCTGCATTGGGAGTATGTATCTTAGCCCCTGGACCACCAGGAAAGTCCCAGAAGGTTATTTTGGGTGAAATAAGCAAGTTTCAGAACTATGTGTAGAGAATAATCCCATTTTGCTTGTATATCCATACACACCTGTACATGGGTATGCCCATTTAGAAATATAGAAAGTAAGTGTATATATTCAGTTATTAAAGGCTGTTCTCTTGAAGAATGAGATTGGCAGAGGAGAAAAAACTTTCTCTTTTTACTTGTATTGTTTGTGGGTTTTTTTTAAAACATTTATTAATTATGCAGTCTAAAAGAAGAACAAGTAAAACAAGCAATGCTTTGAATGAATCATGGTTGTTTGATGACACAGTAGAAAAAAAAATAATCTACTGGGTACAAATGATTCCTTAGTTTTGACACTAAATTAGTCAGGTATCATCCTTTATTTAATCCTGCAGGGAGAAAATGCTAGTTTCATTTTTTGCAGTCCCTAGGAGAGCCATTGGAACTTCTGCATTCTCAATTTCCCCCAAAATAACAGTGTTCTTGGCTGACTTGCTTGGCCATACATCATTGTACTTGTAGCATCACTCTTTCTTCTGCAGAGAGTTCTGCTTGCAACTCTACTAAGGAAATTTTAAAAACTTCTTAGCCAATACTGGTCATCAGCTATACATAATCAGCATGGTCTTTTGCTTTTTAAAATTTTTATGTTTTCATTGCCCAGGTCTACTCTACATAGAAATATTCTTTTATATTGCAGACAGTTCAACAGTAATATAGGAGTCAGATGTACTGGCATAAATGGTCTCCACGCCATAATGAACCCCACATATCAAAGCATGATAAATACCTACTAAAACCCTTTGAAACAAAGGATCAATTATTTCAGGCTCTTTTCATTCCTTAGATCTTTTGTGATGTCCCCCACAATGCTTAGAGAATTACCCAGAAAGAGCAGAGGAATGGGAGGAAATACAGGTGCTTTCTGGGTTTGCTTCAGCAGCCCTAACACCCAGCATCTCCAACATTTCCTAAACACTGTTGTCATCCAAGAAGAACCAGAATTTTATCTCATCCATCATCCCTCTCTGTATATACTTCCTAATCTCAGTCCTCCTCACACATTCCCACCTACACACACACACCACTTTCATTCTCAGGCTACCAACTACCAACAGGGTGGTAGGTACTTACCTCAGGCATCAGAGAATCTTTTGGAAATATTTAGGAATGGATAATGTCAACGAGGGCTTCCCAGGTGACTCAATGGTAAAGAATCCACCTGCCAATGCGGAGACACAGGAGACACAAGTTCGATCCCTGGGTCAAGAAGATCCCCTGGAGAAGAGAATGGCAATCCACTCCAGTATTCTTGCCTAGAAAGTTCCATGGATTAGAGGAGCCTGTACTGTCCATGGCATTGCAAAGAGTCAGACACAACTGAGTGACTGAGCACAAACACAGTGTCAAGGAAGGCAAAGTCCTGTTAAAATAAGAGAAGGGTCAAAGACAGCTCCTTGGAGCTTTAGCAGAATGCCAAGGAACCTCAGATTAGAATCAGAAGGAACACTTGGCTATGCAAGATACTAGAAGAGAACACATAACCCATTAAAAATCTTAAGTAATAAGAGCCAATGAGAATTTGAAAAACATGCTCATCAAAATGAAATCATTATTTCCTCAGATTTTTTGACATACCTTTGCTTTTCTTAAGGAAAAAAGAATGAAGATGAGTGCAGCTATAACCCATAAGTGGATTTCCCCTTTTATGGAGAGGAAAACAATGAACTTGAATGGATAAAAGAAATGTACATTTTGATTTTTCACTATCTTCTGAAATATTTATCATTTCTGTTATGAATACAGGTAACAGATAGCAGTCATATTGTTAGAATCATGACTTTGGAACCAATAGAAATAATAGATATACTTATACCATATTAAAGCTTTTGCAGAGATCTCAAAATACTGTTGACATTCATCACTATTCAAAATTACAGTAGGTGATGGACCTGCCACTGGATCTTGTCATTTCATGTGTTAATAAAGAATCAATATTCTGCTATATAAAAACTTTTGCAGTATTTTGACACTTGTATTTCAAAAATAATTGGTTTCTTTTGTAGCTTCATATATTTTATGCCTCAAGAGACACTATTTTGAGAAAGAATCCATGGACTTTAACTAATTGCAAATACATGAGAGTTTCAGCTGGGACCAGAGGAATCACTCAACTGAGTATAGCCAACACTGTCCACCCACATCATAGTAAAAATGGAATGGTTCTAGTCTGAGCTGCTGACTTTCAGAATGGTTTGTCATATAGCAATAAATAACCAATAAACACCCCTTCCTGGATCACAGGCTTGTCATGGTGAAGGAACTTGTGTAACTCAATGACACTATGAGCCATGCTGTGCAGGGCCACCTAGACAGACAGGTCAAAGGGAAGAGTTCTAACAAAACGTAGACCACTGGAGGAGGATATGGTAGCCCACTCCTGTCTTCTTGCCACGAGAACCCCATGAATAGTATGGAAAAGCAAAGAGATATGACACTGGAAGATGAGCCTCCCAGGTCAGAAAGTGTCCCAGAAGACAATTACCAATAGCTCCAGAAAGAATGAAGCAACAGGGCCAAAGCAGAAATGATGCTTAGCTGTGGAATTTTCTGGTGGTGAAAGTAAAGTCTGATGTCGTAAAGAACAATATTGCATAGGAATCTGGAATGTTAGGTCCATGAATCAAGGTAAATTGGATGTGGTCAAGCAGGAGATGGCAAGACTGAACATTGACATCTTAGGAATCAGTGAACTAAAATGGACCAGAATAGATGAACTTAATTCAGATGGCCATTATATCTACTACTGTGTGCAAGAATCCCTTAGAAGAAATGGAGTAGCCTTCACAGTCATCAAAAGAGTTTGAAATGCAGTACTTGGGTGCAATCTCGAAAATGACAAAATGATCTCTGTTCATTTCCAAGGCAAACCATTCAACATCACAGTAATCCAAGTCTGGCCCAACTGCTGATGTGAAGAAGTTGAAGCTGACTAGTTCTATGAAGATCTATAAGAACTTCTAGAACTAACACCAAAAAAAAAGATGTCCTTTTCATCATAGGGGATTGGAATGCAAAAGTAGGAAATAAAGAGGTAACCAGAATAGCCGGTAAGTTTGGTCTTGGAGTACAAAATGAAGCAGGGCAAAAGCTAACAAAGTTTTGACAAGAGAACATGCTGGTCATATAGCAAACATGGTTTTCCAACCACTGAGAAGATGACTCTACACATGGACATCACCAGATGGTCAATACCAGAATCAGATTGATTATGTTTTTTGCCGCCAAAGATGGAGAAGCTCTATACCGTCAGCAAAAACAAGATTTGGAGCTGACTGTGGCTCAAATCATGAGCTCCTTATTGCAAACTGAGGCTTAAACTGAAGAAAGTAGGGAAAACCACTAGGCCATTCAGGTATAACCTAAATCAAACCCCTTATGATTATATGGTATAGGTGACAAATAGATTTGGTAGACAGAGTGCCTGAAGAACTCTGGACAGAGGTTCATAACACTGTACAGGAGGCAGTGATCAAAACCATCTCCAAGAAAAAAAAATGCAAGACGGCAAAGTGGTTGTCTGAGGAGCCTTTACAAATAGCTGCGGAAGTAAGAGAAGCAAAAGGCAAGGGGGAAAGGGAAAGATATACCCAACTGAATTTAGAGTTACAGAGAATAGCAAGGAGAGATAAGAAGGCTTTCTTAAATGAACAATGCAAAGAAACAGAGGAAAACAATAGAATGGGAAAGACTAGAAATCTCTTCAAGAAAATTGGAGGTATCAACGGAACGTTTCATGTAAGGATGGGCAAGATAAAGGACAGAAACATTAAGGACATAACGGAAGCAGATGAGATTAAGGAGAAGTGGCAAGAATGCATGGAAGAATTATACAAAAAAAGGTTTTAATGACCTGGATAACCATGAAGGTGTGGTGACTTGCCTAGAGCCCGACATCCTGGAGTATGAAGTCAAGTGGGCCTTAGGAAGCATCACTATGAACAAAGGTAGTGGAAGTGACAAAATTCCAGCTGAGATATTTAAAATCCTAAAAGATGATGCTATTAAAGTGATGATCTCAATATGTCAGCAAATTTGAAAAATTCAGCAGTGGCCACAGGCCAAAGAAGGGCAATGCCAAAGAATGTTCAAACTACCATTCAGTTATGCTCATTTCATGTGCTAGCAAGGTTATTCTCAAAATCCTTCAAGCTACACTTTAGCAGTATGTGAACTGAGAGCTTTCAGATGTGCAAGCTGGATTTAGAAAAGGCAGAGGAACCAGAGTTCAAATTACCACGTATCTGTTGGATCACGGAGTAAGCAGCGAAATTCCAGAAAAACATCTATTTCTGCTTCATTGATTACACTACAGCATTTGACTGTGTGAATCACAGCAAACCAGAAAATTCTTTAAGAGATGGAGCTACTAGACCACCTTATCTGTCTCCTGAGAAATGTGTATGCAGGTCAAGAAACAACAGTTAGAACCAAACAGAGAACAACTGACTGGTTCAAACCAGGAAAAGGGTGTGACAAGGCTATATATTGTCATCCTGCTTATTTAACTTCTATGCAGAGTACATCATGAGAAATACTGGGCTGGATGAATCACAAGATGGAATCAAGATTGCCAGGAGAAATATCAACAGCCTCAGATATGCAGATGATACTACTCTAAATGGCAGAAAGTGAAGAGAAACTAAAGAGCCTCTTGATGAAGGTGAAAGAGACAGTGAAAAAGCTGGCTTAAACCTCAACATTAAAAAACTAAGGTCATGGCATCTAGCCCCATCCCTCCATGGCAAATAGAAGAGGAAAAATTGGAAGCTGTGACAAATTTTATTTTCTTGGGCTCCAAAATCACTACAGATAGTGACTGCAGCCATGAAATTAAAAGACGCTTGCTCCTTGGAAGAAAAGCTGTGACAAACCTAGACAGTGTATTAAAAAGCAAACACATCATTTGGTCAACAAAGGTCTGTATATTCAAAGCTATGGTTTTTCCATTAGTCACGTACTGACTGAGAATTGGATCATAAAGAAAACTGAACACTGAAGAATTGTTGCTTTTGAATTGTGGTGCTGGAGAAGACTCCCGAGAGTCCCTTGGACTGCAAAGAAATCAAGCCAGTCAATCCTAAAGGAAATCAATCCTGAGTATTCACTGGAAGGACTAATGCTGAAGTTGAAGCTCCAATACTTTGGCCACCTGATGTGAAGAGCTGACTCATTGGGAAAGTCCCCAATGCTGGAAAGGGTTGAAGGCAAAAGGAGAAGGAGGCAGCTGAGAATGAGATGGTTAAATAACATCACCAACTCAATGGAAATGAATTTCCACAAACTCTGGGAAATAGTGGAGGATAGAGGATCCTGATGTGTTACAGGCCATGGGGTTGCAAAGAGTTGGACATGACTGAGTGACTGAACCTACTGCTGTGTGTTTAACATTTTTCTCTAAAGCAACTTTTCCACTTAATTTTTAGTCTTCATAGCACTGTGCAAATAGAAAATAATTTCACTTGACACAAATGGAAACTAACCAAAAACAAATACAACAAAATCACTAAAGAATGTTACTACATTTTGGCTAGATATGTTGTCGGGGAAGTTTTTTGCTTTTTGCTTTTATTTTAGAAAAGAGAGATGAGTGCTAGAGGAGTGATTAAGACATCACCTTCAGAGTAAGACTTTCTCCTTGATGAGGGCAGAGAGACCAAAAGAGAAAGATGTAATTCCATGTCATTGAATTCCTGTCCCTTTCTTCTTTATAATCAGAACTCTCCGTGGGTGATCTTAGCCCATACTTGGGGAAGCACTGGTCAGGACAGGATAATCTGATTGGACTTACAGAACAATGAAATCTTTGTAGAAGTGAGTGCTTTCAGTTCAGTTCAGTTCAGTCACCCAGTCGTGTCCGACTCTTTGTGACCCCATGAATTGCAGCACGCCAGGCCTCCCTGTCCATCACCATCTCCCGGAGTTCACTCAAACTCACGTCCATCGGAGCCAGTGATGCCAACCAGCCATCTCATCCTCTGTCATCCCCTTTTCCTCCTGCCCCCAATCCCTCCCAGCATCAGGGTCTTTCCCAATGAGTCAACTCTTCGCATCAGGTGGCCAAAGTATTGGAGCTTCAGCCTCAGCATCAGTCCTTCCAATGAACACCCAGGACTGGTCTCCTTTAGGATGGACTGGTTGGATCTCCTTGCAGTCCAAGGGACTCTCAAGAGTCTTCTCCAGCACCACAGTTCAAAAGCATCAGTTCTTTGGCGCTCAGCTTTCTTCACAGTCCACCTCTCACATCCATACATGACCAGTGGAAAAACCATAGCTTAGTGAGTGCTTTATCTCCTAATATTAGAATGAAATAGCCACACCACAGACATTCCACCCAGACAATGGCTATGAAGAATCTGAGATGTCATGGGTCAGCCAGTTCCTCACATGCATGAGAAAAGCATGGCCTCGTAACACTAGACACTTTGGCCAGTGTTGCAGTGAGTCAGGGGCACAGAACCTGGTATATGAGAATGATTTTGAATAATTTCACTCCTGCTCCCAGGGGACAGAGAGCACAGTTCTCATGATATATCGATGTTCAGATCTCATCTGTTAAATTAAGGAGCTAGTAGAAAAGGCATAGTTCTGGCTTTCTGTGAACCTATGAGTTCAAACGTTGTAACAAGGAAGGACCCCAAAGGATTCATTAAGGAGCAGTAAAGAAAGAGGCAAGGAATTATGTAACACTGACTCACACATTGAGGAAAAACCTCTCCTTTTCACTCTTCTTCATTCTTCTGGATTGGTCAAGGCTTTGCATCTAGCCTGGCACATATATCAATAAATAACAATTATAATTAATAATGATTATGCTAATATTAATGGGACTTCTCAGATGGCTTAGTGGGTAAAGAATATGCCTGCAATGCAGGAGACACAGGAGACATGGGTTCAATCCCTGGGTGGGGCAGATCCCCTGGAGGAAGGCATGGCAACCCACTTCAGTATTCTTGCCTGGAGAATCCTGTGGAGAGAGGAACTTGGCAGGCTACAGTTCATGAGGTTGCAAAGAGCCTGATACGACTGAAGTGACTGAGCAGGCACTCATACTAATATTAATAACATTCATAAATAACTGAGAACTTAAGAACACGGGCTCTGGATTTGAATTCTGTCTCCTTGCACATTCCAGATTTCCTGCCCTGGCAGCTAATGGGCCTCTCTGAGCTTCAGTGTCATCTTTCATAGAACACACATTCAAAAGTATTTACAGCATACTTTGTTTTGAGTTTTAAAGGAGAGAATACAAGAAAACTATTAAGAATTCTGCCTGGTTCATAGTAAGTATATAACACAGTAACATTATTGCATATTAAGTTCAGTTCAGTTCAGTCACTCTACTCGTGTCCGACTCTTTGCGACCCCATGGACTGCAGCATGCCAGGCTTCCTTGTCCATCATCAACTCCCAGAGCTTGCTCGAATTCATGTCCATTGAGTCGGTGATGCCATCCAACCATCTCATCTTCTGTAATCCCTTTCTCCTCCTGCCTTCAATCTTTCCCAGCATCAGGGTCTTTTCCGGTGAGTCAGTTCTTCACATCAGGTGGCCAAAGTATTGGAGTTTCAGCTTCAGCATCAGTCCTTCCAATGAATATTCAGGACTGATTTCCTTTAGGATGTGCTCAACAAGTTAACTGATGATGGCAAGGATGACACCGATGAGGAGGTAAACCAGTTAGTTTGTCAGCACCAAATCACAGTAAAGAAGAGAAATAAGCCTTCCTTTTCTAAAATAAAATTTCCCCATTCCTCCATGTGACAAAGGTAGAACCCTGACATTATCTTTTGCTTCATAATATTGCTTCCAGGGTACACGCTTAGATAAAATATGACTTCTGCTGTTGGTGTTTATCATATACATTGAGATGTCATCTGAACCCAGGCTGATGGATGAAATTCACATGCAAATTTACTTCTGCATGGAGTCTCTGCTCACCCTCCCCCACCCCACTCTGTTACTCAGCTTCTCTCTCCTCATTTCCATGAGCTGGAAACCTCTACAAATACACGCAATACAACTACACTCTGGTTCCAAGAGTGACTCTGGCATTTGAACAAGATTCATCCATGGCATGCTATTTTGGTAAGAAATCATTTTTCCCAAACAGCACTATGAGAAAGTGAGGCTAGAAAGAACTTGCTGTTCTCGCTCACACTGGCACAGTGAGATGTCTGCTCACCCTGCCCGTGGGCTCAGGTATTCAAAACCTATGGTACGATTTTTTTTCTCTCTCTTTTGCTTTAAATGGCACTGCAACTTTGCCTGCTGCCAAGTTTGATCTAAAATAAACCTCAACACGCAAAAGGATGGCACAATTTCCTTAGGTCCTTGTGTGAGACGAGGTAGGTTAATGAGTTGCTATGGTGATCCCTTTTTAGAGTGAAATTGAATAATGGTAAAGAGGATCAGGCTTGGAGTCAGACTTAAGTTCAAATTCACATTCTGCCTTTTGGCATATGCTTGACTAACTTTGTGTAAATTAATTGACCTTTCCTGGTACATGGTCTCATGGATGAAAAAGAGCCTAACAATACTACCTTGGAGAGGTATTATTTTGGCTAATAATACAGCCCCTTGGTGTAGATATTATTAGCACCTTATAATAGGTAAGTTATATAATCTGCCCAAAGTCACACAGCTTGTCAATGGCAGAGCTTGGAGGCCCAGCTCAAGATTTCTGGGGATCAACTGGGCTTAACTAAATGGTTTTCACATAGGGTTCCCTCATATAGTTGCGTCAGACAGTGGCTGCACTGGGGGAATCTCAAAGGCTTCCTTACTCTCCTGTTGGCTACTGCTTGCTGGTGGCTGGGACCTTGGATTGGCACCATTGGCTGGACTACTGAGTATATGGCCTCATCATGTGTCCTGGCTTCCTCACAGTATGGTGGCAGGGTTCCAAGAGCAAGCATCCCAACAGAGGTCAGATGGAGGCTGTATCACTTTCAATAATGCAAAAAGCAGTTGGGTGGCATCAACTTCTACTCATTACAAGCAAGTCAGCAAAGCTGGTCCATATTCAGATGGACAGACATCCAAATGCAAACTGACAGTAGATGAATATCATCCAAGTGTTGATGGAAGATAGATTTTAGAATTTTATATACAGCTAACATCAAATTACAGTTTTCCCTTCTAAACAGATGCAATCTAAGATGTCTGAAATTGGTCATGAAATTTATCTAGTAGAACATTCAGATCCCTCAGTTTATTGACTTGTCTCTTAGTAGGTTTTGCAGCTTGGTCTGGAAATATGATTTCTTCATCAATACTAGGAGGTAAAATAAAAGTACAACAATGAAGAGTAGAGGCAGAAAATAATAAAGATAAAGGCAGAAAGAAGTAAGATGTTGTAATGGCTAATTTTATGTGTCAACCTGACTGAGGTAAAGGGCCCAGAAAGCTGGTAAGACATTGTTTCTAGGTGTGTCTGTGAGGGAGTTTCCAGGAGAGGTGGGCTCACCCAGCATGGGTGGGCATCATCCAATCCTTTGAAGGCCTGAATAGAAAGAACAGAAAGACTGAGGAAGAGCACATTTGCTCTCTGTTGAGCTGGGACCTCCACTTTCTCCTGCCCTCCATCCTTGGTGTTCCCAGTTTTCAGGTCTTTAGACTCAAACTGAATTACACAGGCAGGTGTCCTGCTTCTCGAGTTTGCAGATAGCAGATGCATGGTACTTCTTAGCCTCCATCATCTAAGCCAAATTCTGTAATAGATCTGTTTATATCTCTCTGTTTATGTTTTATATATTTTCTCTGAAGAATCTTGACTAATACAAGTGCTAAACAAAACAAAAATGCAATATAGTCAAGATAATTAAAACTCTAAATTTTGAAAACTAATAAAATAGATGAATCTTTGGTTAGTATGATTCAAAAAGATAGAGAAAGAGAATAAGAGGAGAAATACACACCCATGAGAAAAAATTGTAATTAACAAATATAGAAAACATAAACATAAGAAAATACTACGTACAAATTTATATCGATGATTGATACAATATGAAGTAAAAAAAAATATGAACCATCAAACTTGGGAGGAAAACTAGAAAATCCGAATAGATCAATGATTACAGAAGAAAATGTTACTGTAGCGGAAGATTTATTCCCTGGAAAGGGAGTAGATCCAGGAGTATTCCACTGAACTTTTAAGATCAGATAATCCTCATTTTAAATACATTATTTCTGAGTCGTGTCTACCCATTTCATTTGGTAAGACAAGTACAATTCTCAATGCATAAACCATAAAATGGTTGCAAAGGATGGGCAAAACCATAGGCCAATCTCACTTATGAATATGGATGGAAGAAATTTTACATAAGCTTACTGAATACATATTAAGACAAAATGATCATAACTGAGAGTTACCCAAGAAAAGTAAGAATTATTCAATATTAAAAAGCATTCATGTAGATTACTATATTTACAGTTTAAAGAAGAAAAATCCTGTAACAAATGCCACAGATGCCAGGAAAATATTAGGAAAAAAAATGAATTCTTCACAAACCATAATGAGAAAGATATTTATTTAGGTTGGTATGAACATAATTGCAGCTTACCATGAAACTTATATCATTATACCTAGGCTCAAACATATTTTCATTAATCAAAATAGGAAACATAACAATCATACATTTTTGCCAATGAGAAATAAGTTTGTTTATTTCTGTAGCATAGAAACCCGTGTTTAGGGATTTGACAAACTGTTGGAAAACATTTTCTGCCTCCTCCTGTTTGGGAAAGCATTTTTGCTGCAAAAAGTTGTCAAGATGCTCGAAGAAGTGGTGGTCAGTTTGTGAGAGGTCGGGTGAATATGGCAGATGAGGCAAAACTTTGTAGCCTAATTCATTCAACTTTTGAAGGTTGGCTGTGCAATATGCTGTCAGGCATCGTCAAGGACAAGAATTGGGCCCTTTCTGTTGACCAATACTGGCTACAGGAGTTGCAATTTTGGGTGCATCTCATTGATTTGCTAAGTATACTTCTTAGATGTAATGGTTTTGCCAGGATTCAGAGAGCTGTAGTGAACCAGACCAGCTGCAGACCACCCAATGGTGACCATGACTTTTTTTGGGTGCAAGTTTGACTTTGGGAAATGCTTTGGAACTTCTCCTCAATCCAACCAGTAAGCTAGTCATATCTGGCTGTCTTATAAAATTCGCTTTTCATTGCACGTCACAATCCAATTGAGAAATGGTTTGTTATTGTTGCATAGGGTGTGAGATGACACTACAAAATGATGATTTTTTTTTTTTTACAATTTTTGGTCAGCTCATGAGGCACCCACTTATTGAGCTTTTTTACCTGTCTGATTTGCTTCAAATGCCCAACAACCATAGAATGGTGGATGTTGAGCTCCTGGGCAACTTCTTGTTCAGTTGTAAGAGGATCAGCTTCAATGATGGATCTCATTTGGTCATTATCAACTTCCGATGGCTGGCCACTGTGCTCCTCATCTTCAACGCTCCTGCCTCCTCTGCAAAACTCCTTGAACCACCACTGCACTGTACATTCATTAGCAGTTTCTGGGGCAAATGTGTTGTGGATGTTGCGAGCTGTCTCTGCTGCTTCACAAGCAATTTTGTACTCAAATAAGAAAATCTCTTGAATTTGCATTTTGTCTAACATCATTTCCATAGTCTAAAATATATACAAAATATATAGCTAGTAATGTCATTAGCAAAAATAATAAATAAATAAAGCAATAAATGAGCATTAAAATGATGTCTAACATAACCACCTTTATTCAAGAATGTGTTCCAATACCAAATGGCAAATTTCAACAATGCAAAAAACCTCAATTACTTTTACTAGACCATTTCAACAGACGCCACACTAAATGTGGAAACATCATAAGCAATTCCACTGAAGCAGGAACAAAGAAAAGATGCCAGCTGTCACTACTACTATGCAGAACTGTTCTGGGGTTTCAAGCTAATCAATTTTTAAAAGGGGGAGGAGAGACAAGTAGTTAATATTTTCAATTATATATTCATCCACCTAGAAAACTCAATAGAGTCCACTTGAAACCATATGAATTTTATGAAAATTGGGTAAGATGTTTAGAAATATGAATGGCACACTAAAATTGAATGACTTCCTATAGAGCAATACAGAGTGAGCTCATTACATAATCTGCATGAAATGCCCATCCCCAGCTTCCCTGGTGGCTCAGTGGTAAATAATCTGCCTGCAATGCAGGAGACCCAGGTTCAACCCTTGGGTTGGGAAGATGCCCTCGAGAAGGGAATGCAACCCACTCCAGCATTCTTGCCTGGAGAATTCCATGGACAAAGGAGCCCGGTGGGCTACAGTCCACAGAGTCACAAAGAGTTGGACACAACTGCTCGACTAACACTGGGTTGGCTGCTTTGTATTGAGGCTGCAACCTATGTTCACCCCACTATAAAGCCCCTACTCTTCCTGGACACTTTGATGTAGTCACCTCCCTTTACTTCCTTCACTTTCTCTACCACACCTTAAATCATCATCTTTCATTTCTTACTGGCATTTTTATCACCCTCTGTTGCTGCTACTGCTAAGTCGCTTCAGTCGTGTCTGACTCTGTGCAACCGCATAGACGGCAGCCCACCAGGCTCCACCGTCCCTGGGCTTCTCCAGGTAAGAACACTGGAGTGGGCTGCCATTTCCTTCTCCAATGCATGAAAGTGAAAAGAGAAAGTGAAGTTGCTCAGTTGTGTCTGACTCTTCGTGACCGCATGGACTGCAGCCTACCAGGCTCCTCCATCCATGGGATCTTCCAGGCAAGACTACTGGAGTGAGGTGCCATTGCCTTCTGCGGTTATCACCCTCTACTAGAAAGTAAATACTACAAGCCCAATGCATAGGACATGTTCCACAAATATTCGTTGAATGAAAGAATGGATGAGTCTGGGTATGCTTGTGTGCAAGCATACTCAGTTGTGCTCAATTCTTTGCGACCCCCTGGACCATAGTAGCCCATCAAGCTCCTCTGGAATACTCCAGGCAAGAACGCTGGAGGGGATCTTCCCGACTAAGGGATCGAACCAGCATCTCCTGCATTGGGACGCAGATTCTTTACCACTGTGCCACCTGGGAAGCAAGCCAGAGTATGTCCGACCTCAAATCCACTCTTCTCACCAGACTGAGTTGCCTCCTAATGGAGTCCACACATTTTCCCTTTGTCATCCAATGTGGCTAAAGGCATCAGTGACAAAAATGCTTTTTGAAATGGTGACATCTGAGTCAAAATGGCACCACATAGCTTGGTGATTTTTGTAAACATTCACATCCATGGAGGACAAGAGTCACAAAATGGAGATTTGAATCATTAGCAGAACTGGCAACATGATGAGATTTGATTTTCCCACCTGTGTAGAACACATCATCCCCTTACTGAAGACTCATTTATGGCTATCTGCTGTTCTTGCTACCTTAGTTCCTTGGTGGATAGATTGACTACAGATTCGTACAGGAAGGACAGCTTTGTGCTGTACAGCTTGAAGTCACAAGCTGGTTTAGAAGGCTCAGAGCACTCCTGGATCCGATCGCACTGGAGGTCACATTCTCCTCTCCCTACTCTGTGGTTCAGACATAGCATCCCTGACCTTGGGTGGCAGCACTCAGCCTTCACCTGTTTCGCTTGAGCCTTGGTCCTTCTGCAGCTCCTTCCTCCGTCACCTGCAACCCTCTCTCCCTCGAAACCCTCCTTCTCTTGGCTTTGCTCTGCCTCTCACCCTTTCCCAAAGCCACCTGTGGCCGCTGCCTTAGGTTTGTCTTCCCTCCCGCTTCCGTTCCACCCCCCTTCACTGGATACTTGAAGCGCTCACACATCACAAGGTAGGGGAAGACAGGCAGGGTTTCATAAACACCCAGTAAGATCTTACTTGGATGTTTCTTTTATGGTGTCTCAAATGCACCCGTTGATTTGGGGTGGGTGGTGGTGGAGGGGAGATTCTGCTGGTTGTTCTGACCCCTGCAGAAAACATCTTTCAGCCTGGCAAAAGATGGATATTTTTTCCCGTCTCCAAAGTCTGTCACATGGAAGCTTTAAAAATAAATTGGATGTCAGAATGCTGAGTATTTGATATGCTTACCAAGTGCCATGTTCTGTGTTTATTTACTTCTCACAGCAAGCTCGTAAAATACGATTTATTATTTCTATTTTATGGTGAAGGGAATGTTCTGAGAGAGATTAAGCAAGCGGTCTGTGGTGTTTCGCTGTAAATCTTTCTTTCCCCAGATCATGGAAGGCGGTATGTTGTAAATTCATAAAACCAGTCTCCTGGCATTCCTCCCATCCTGCCCCCACATTCCAGCCACAGAATCCTGGTCTCTGGAAGGATCCCAGGACCAAAAGCCTCATTAATAATTTACATATCAGATGGGTATCACACTGCAGCTTCTCTTGCATATCAAAAGGAAAGTTTGAATGGCCAAGGAGAATACAAATGAGCAAGACAGCCTTCTCATTATCAGATGGAAGTTTTTTTTAATGCATCCTGCAAAGTTTTTAATTATGAAACATTCCAAGCATGCAGACCACCTCTGTTCTGCCTACGTGCATGTACACACACACGCGCACACACACACCCCTACACACCACCATGGTCACCACCAGAGGTAACCACTATCTGGAAGATGCCATATACATTACCCGAACATGAACATGAACATGCTGTTGTGCTTTCCAACACGCACATGCACGTTTTTGGGATTTATCCTCACTGAACATATAAATCCACATATTTATTCATTTTATCCTTGAATAGTAATAGTGATGATTATGATTTTTAGTGCTTTCTGCCAATCAGTATTGTTTATATATTGTGCTTCAGTATTTTGTATATATTGTCTCATTTAATCCTGACAATGGTGCCACGAGGGAAGCACCAATACTACATTCTCCAGGGGAAGAAGCTGGAGGTAGATGGTTAAGTGGGTCCTTGGAGGTCACAGCCTTGACCATTGATTCATCAGGATCTGACCAGAGCCTAAGACCCTAGCCTGCAGGCCATTCTGCCTGCTCTACCGACAGCCTCAAGCTCCCCGGTATAGACACAAATGGATTTAGGGAGACTTTTAAAGGAAGGAGAGAACCCAGATTGGCAGCCTGGGTTCCCCCTTCTCAGCTGTTCCATCCAGCACACACCTAGCAGACAGCTTTACTCCTTTTTTTAAATTGAAGTATTGTTGCTGTACAATCTTATGTAAGTTACAGGTATACAACGTTGTGATTCGCAACTTTTAAAGGTTGTGCTCCATTTATAGTTGTTCCTGCGCTGTACACTGTACCCTTATAGCTCATATTATACCTGAGCATTTGCACCTCTTCCTTCCCTGCCTCTATGTTGCCCCACTTCCCTCTCCCCACTGTGATCATTAAGTTTGTCCTCTATATCTAGTGTTTCATTCACTAGCTAGCTGCATGTTCTAGATTCCACATGTAAATGAGATCATACAGTATTTGTCTTTCTCTGCCTGACATTTCACTTAGCCTCGTGTCCTCCAAGTCCATCCAGGTTGCTGCAAATGGCAAAATGTTGTTCTTTTTTATGACCAAGTACTATCTCATTGAGGCAGCATTACTCTTAAATGAAAAAACAAGGGCTACTAAAACTGCAAAACAAAGGCTGAAGGGAGACATGCATGCTTAGCCCTCAGCCGTGTTTTGGTGGAATTTTCTTTTCTTTTAATCTGAAATCATGTGCAAAAGGGATACTGTGACCAGAAGATATAGCAAGAGTTGGGACAGAGGAAGCCCTTCTTTGGGGGTCTGTGTGCACCCTGGTAAAGGGCACGACAAGACAACCACAGTTACATTAGAAAGTACCATCCTTTCAGTACATGCGCCAGGCTGGCCTTCCTCCTTGACAAAAATATCTCTTCCACCCCCATAAAGTGCATGAGATTCCACCAATAGAAATCCTTCCAGGTCATGAAATGTTTTAGGTCATTAAGGGTTCCTCTAACAACCTTCAAATATCCCTCTGTATGAAATATGGGACGTGTTTTTCTACCCTTTGGGCTTTTGTGAAGATCACATAAATAACTCATCAAAGGTGCCAAGCGCAAGTGCCTGTCACATTCATGGATGCTCAATACATTTTGATTCCTTTTCTTATTTTTGAATACAGGAACTCCTAGGGGGAAAAAAAAAACCCACTCTCAAACGACACCTGGGAAGGGAGCATGATTGAGAGGGGTTGGGGCTGAGTTACTTGGCAGAACAGTGTTGCCTGAGAAGGGAGGAGTCTAGGATGGGAAAGTCCCATTCATCCTCAGGATTGTTGCCCAGGGCAGACCTGACCTGAAAACCCATCCTTAAGCCACAGGGCAGACCTGACCTGAAAACCCATCCTTTAGCCAGGGTACCCCTGAGGGTCATGTGAATCCCTCAGTGGGGTTTTCAAAACACAGAAGTCTGTGCCTACTCCCAAGCATTTCTGGTTCAAGAGGCCTGGATGGGGCCTGGGGATCTGCCTTACTCACAAGTTCCCAAGGGATACTGATGCTGCTGGCTTGGGACCACACTGAATCTCCTTCCCATAACTCAGAGATTCTCTGTAAGCTTTCTCTGGATTTTCCTTAGAAGCAATTCACTCTGACAGAGCAGACAAAAGATAATTTCAGGCAACGAGAGTGAGTCAAAAGCAGATCTCAGTGATAGGAATAAGCCAAGATACACCCAAAGATTTCATGTGATGTATTCTCTTAACATGAAAACTTGGCACACAGATTTTTATTTTTAGATTTTAGGCTGGATGGGCAAATTCCCCTCCCTTATGTGTTTTGAGCCTATCACTCTCTTCCTATATTTATTTTTCGATGGGAACGTTTTCTGAGCAGACAGCTCACTTTCTGAGGGCTCTCAGGTACTAGAGGGCCTGGTCTTCTCATCTGACACAGCTCTTCTGGGGTCTGTCCTGGGCATCAGGCCTTCTTTGTACTGCGCCTGCATCATTTCAGAACTGGACTCTATTTCAATCTTCTCAGTTTATACAAGCAAAGTCACCGGCAAGAACACTGAGAAAGAACCAGGTGGCAGTACACAAAGCCCCAGAAGTGACGTCTGGAGAGGACCCAGGTTTGAACTCAGCCACTCTTCATCAACCTTCATTAAGCTTCAGACAACCAGACCCGGGGCATACATCAACCCCCGCCAACCTCAACTTTCCTTTCTATATGGAATGGATATCAAAATACTTGCTGTCCCATAGAAAACAAACTGTGAATTATTAGAAAGTGTAGGGGTCAGCTATTGTCATCAGAGGAGGGGAGGCTGTTGCAGAATGGAAAACACTGTAACCCTAGACGTTCTACAGGCATCTCAAGAATTAGGCAAAAAGGTGTTCCTTTTTATAAAGAGAGGAATGAATAAAGCTAGAAAGAAAGATGTGGGGAAGTGGGGTGAAAGGGACATGTAATGGGGACAGCAGATCAGAGAACTGTTCTCCCTAAGGACAGGGCTAGAGTCTCTGAGACCTGAAGACCACCTCCTGCCTCTCTTTTCTTACTGTTGTTCCCATTTCTCTTTTTCTTCTCACCTCTTAAAATAAATTCTTCCTGCAAAAGAAAAGTCACGCTAGTTCCAAGTCACTCTGGCAGAAACAGGTTTGAAATATTAACTTGA
The DNA here is from genome assembly GCF_001704415.2 of Capra hircus. Lineage (NCBI taxonomy): Eukaryota > Metazoa > Chordata > Mammalia > Artiodactyla > Bovidae > Capra > Capra hircus. The sequence continues at coordinate 36,680,005 of NC_030820.1, read as the reverse complement.
ATCATGCAAATAAATCAAATTTATTTATTACCCAGCTGAGTTGGGAGACTGACACACACACACACACACACACACACACACACACATATATATGTGTATATATATATATCTGTTTCTTTCCTTATTTCTACATCTGTCATGTCTGTGGTTTCACGGTACAATGAAAGCCCTGAGAATATGCTTAGAAGGTGTAGTCTCTCCCTTGGCTGCCCTGAGTGAATACAGAGCCGTATTCACTGTGGTGTATCTTCCTGCCAATTGAGGCTAATAAATAAAACTTGTCACTTTCACTCCATAACCCAGAATTACTCAAATATGTCCTTGTCAAAATAAACTATGTTGAACAAGCTCTGGTTTTTAAAAAAAACTGTATTTTTCCCCCTTTAATCAAGAAGAATTTCCCTTCTGGAACATTGAACAGCGGCAGTACAATCAGAACCAACACAGAGAGGCACTTACCTTTCATGCAGCTCCTTGGGTCCCTCTCAAGTCCCCTCTCCTGGAGCCTGATCATTTCTCTGTGATCAGGTCAGAATTTTTGTGAGTTTGACTAAAGTCTTCTGAGATCCAGAGCTCAAGGAAAAAAGATAAAATGACCTTCTTTAAAAGTCACACATTAAAACAAGGGTTAGTGTGAATGTTTCATGATTAGACCTGGTAATGTTTGAGAGTAAACATCGAAAAGCGATGTGACCAATACATCATGTTTGTTTTCACTGAGATTCTGAAGTATGTGTTACTCTAATTTTGTTTAGCCAGACATTGAAAGCAGAGTCAGTAGGTTATGTCACAGACAACATGACTTTAGTGCAAAGTGGATGAAGTATAAAGCTTTTGTGCAAAGTGGATGAGGAGAATAGATACACGTACATGTCTGGCTGAGTCCCTTCGCTCTTTGCCTGAAAACATCACAACGTTGTTAATTGGCTATGCATGCATGCTATGTCGCTTCAGTCATGTCTGACACCTTGCGACCCTCCAGGCTCCTCTGTTCATGGGATTCTCCAGGCAAGAATACTAGAGTGGGTTGCCATGCCCTTCTCCAGGGGATCTTCTCGACCAAGGGCTCGAGCTTGTGTCTCTCTGTCTCCTACATTGCACTCAGTTTCTTTACTATCTGAGTTGCCGGGTCTCCCACACTACTGCTATGTCTGTCCTAAATTGGATATAGGAAGCTGTGGATAACAGGACTTCATAAAAGTCAATTCAATTGATTTAATGGGAAAGGGTGAGATATTAGCGGTTATGGGATGTCTCAGGGAGAGAGTCTTCAAAAGCAGGACTAAGTTCACTCTGGAAAAGTCATGCTATACCAAGGCAAGATGGCAGTTTGCCTCTTCTTGTTCCACTCTCAAGCATTCTGAACTGTCAGGAAGACAGCGTGATATCCTGCAAGGGAAATGCCCCTTGACAAGTCCAAATTTAGACACCAAATTTATGCTCAGAAAGAGGCCGTTCCTAACATGTTTTCTCTGAGAATGTTAAGAAAGAGGTGTCTTCTGGCAAAGCAACTCCAGTCCTGCACACACGAAGGCTAGACATCTTTGAGGACACAACGCTGATGAGAGAGAGAGACCTAGAACTCGACTTAATGTGGGATATCACATTTGTAGGGTAAAACCAGGTCATCCACCCAGTGTAGGCTAAAGAAGGAACTACAGTGAGAAGGTTCCAGGACAGGGAGTCCAAATGGAGTAAAGAATCTGAGGCAATGAATGTATGTAACCCACAAGAAGCACTTACTCAGATTCATGGCACCTCTGAACTGTAGAAGTAAAAGTACCTTGAAGGTTACAGAATTGTGATGCTAGTCCATGGTATCCCATTTTGGGTCAAACACCAGTCTAGATATTGCTTGTAAAGACATTTTAAGCCATGATAAGATTTAAATCGGTGGGCTCTGAGTAAAGCAGGCTCCCCTCCACAGTGTGGAGGGACCTCATCCAATCAGTTCAATCACTCAGTCACGTCTGACTCTTTGCAACCCCATGGACTGCAGCATGCCAGGCTTCCCTGTCCATCACCAGCTCCTGGAACTTGCTCAGACTTGTGTCCGTCGATTCATTGATGCCATCCAACCATCTCGTCCTCTGTCGTCCCATTCCTCTCTTGCCTTCAATCTTTCCCAACATCAGGGTTTTATCCAATGAGTCAGTTCTTCGCGTCAGGTGGCCAAAGTATCCATCCAATCAGGGGAAAGCCTTAATAGAAGAGAATGAGGTCCCCTGAGGAAGAAGGCATTGCACCTCTGGAATGCCTTCAGATTCATACCACAGCATCAAAATTTCCCTGCTCCACAACCATATGAATCAATTTTTGCAATAAGTCTCTCAGCCTCTCTCTGTCTCTTTGCCTCTATCTTTCTCTCTCTCTCTCTCTGCCTGTTTCTCTGTCACGCAGTCTGTTTTTTTCTGTTTGTCTCTGTGTGTGTGTGTATGTTTACACATTCTATTGCTTGTTTCTCTGGAGGAATTAAGTCCAACAACCAGAAGGTTAATATGATTATATCTATCTGTTCAGTCGCTCAGTTGTGTCCAACTCTTTGTGACCCTATGAACTATAGCCCACAAGGTTCCTCTGTCCATGGAATTCTCCAAGCAAGAATACTGGGGTGGGTTGCCATTCCCTTCTCTGGGGGATCTTCTCAACCCAGGGATGGAACCGAGGTGTCCTGAATTGCAAGCCGATGGTTTACCATCTGAGCTCTAGTTTGCTCAAATTCACGTCCATTGAGCCAGTGATGCTATCTAACCAACTTATCCTCTGCTGCCCCCTTCTCCTCCTGCCTTCAAACTTTCCCAGCATCAGGGTCTTTTCCAATGAGTCAGCTCTTTACATCAGGTGGCCAAAGTATTGGAGTTTCAGTTTCAGCATCAGTCCTTCCAATGAATATTCAGGACTGACTATCTATTTAACAAATTAGAAAACTGGGGGCTGGGGAGGTTCAGTGGCTTCTCAAGGGCCACCTAGTTAACTTGGCAGCATACCTGGGGTGTGGTTCTCTGAGCTGTGTGTTCTCTTTCCACTGTGTAACTCTTAAGAGCCTCACACTGGAATAAAAGAGTTGTATGGTTTAAAATCATAGGATAAAAACCCTACTTGGTATTGTAGCTTTAAGTTCAATCTTAAAGGGGGGAAGTTGGGGTATCAACACGAGACCCGTGGTAGCATAGCTGAAGCCCTGAGAAAGAGCCTAGAATTTTTAAGAACTTAGGATACAGTAACGGAGAAGGCAATGGCAACCCACTCTAGTACTCTTGCCTGGAAAATCCCCTGGGTGGAGGAGCCTGGTAGGCTGCAGTCCGTGGGGTTGCACAGAGTCGGACACAACTGAGCGACTTCACTTTCACTTTTCACTTTCATGCATTGGAGAAGGAAATGGCAACCCACTCCAGTGTTCTTGCCTGGAGAGTCCCAGGGTCGGGGGAGCCTACCGGCTGCCGTCTATGGGATCGCACCCAGTCGGACACGACTGAAGCGACTCAGCAGCAGCAGCAGCAGCAGCAGCAGCAGCAGCAGAATACGGTAAAGGGAGCACCAGCAAAACAGAGACAAATAGATGATTCACAGCTGGCATTTAGAAGTCGACGGTTTGAAAGAGAAAATTAAGTTAGTTCTTTGTGTCACACCTTACACAAATTATGTCCTGGATGTGATATGAGTTAATACAAAATTAAATAAATCATAAATGACTCTGAAGGAAAATATTTCTTTCATCCAGGCAAAAGAGCTGCTTTTTTCAGTCTATAAGTAAGGCAAGATATCAAAAAGAAAAAAATCCTCTAGATTTGATAAATTAAGAAGTTCAGTTTCTATTCATTTCAAAGCTAAAATGAAAAGGTAAAAATCCTTAAATGGTTATCGATCTTTTCAAATTTTCTATATGAGTTAACTGAAAATTCATGTTCTCATATAAAATTGCCATTTCACTTACAGTTTCAAGTTATTAGCATAGAGTTATACAGTTTTCTCTAAACATTTTCAAATGTCTGTATTTCTCATCTTGTGATTATTTTACAGACTCAAGTGCAGGTATTTATTTTATGATAAAGATAGCATCAGATCAGTTGAGAAAAGAAAGATGATTAGAAAGTAAAACTTTGATCAAGATAAAAGTGATTTATGTTGAAAGCAAATATCTTAAATATATGGTGAATATGCACTTACACATTCTAGTTGAAAAGCATAAAATATCTTTAACTCGACAGATTTTATATGATAAACTTAAAATTTCATGCATTGTTATAAACAAAATTTTAAAATAAGCAAGAATGGTGAAAATATATATTTATATATATATTTGCAAAGGGCTAAACTCCTTATTATATAAAGAATTTGTTCAAATAAATATGAAAAATATTCTGGCACACTCACTAAAAAAAAGAACAAAAGATATGAATGGGAAATCCATAGAAGGAAAAATTATGATGGCCAATAAGTACATCTTTAAATATTCTCTTCCAGGTTAAAATGTTCACATCAGAAATAAGCAACTGAAATCTCATTTTCTATCTAGGAAAAATGGAAAAGAATAGTAATATGCCACTTAGGAAGCAATACATTCCCATACACTACCCAAAAGCATGTAAATTAGTAAAAATTTCTGTAGGAATATGTGATAATCTGCATCGAAATCTTTGACTTAGCAATTTCAGTTTTATAATTTATCCTAGGGAAATCAGCTATGTTTGCAAAGGTAATGCACAGGGACATTTCAAAATGCTGTTTTTAACAGAAAAAAGAATGGGATCAACATAAATACTAAACAATGGGAAAATGGATAAGCAAATTATGACTTATCACAAAGATGGAAACCTGCAGTTGAGTTGTAAAAAAAAAAAAATCACACTTTGATAGCAGCTGTGCATGTACCTGGACTCTTCTCAGAGCCCCACCCCTGACCTTAGACTCACTCTTCCAGACAGATTCCCTGCATAAGCCCTAGCACAGGTTCTCTTTCGAGGATGTAATCCCAGCTGAGAAAATTGTATGTCATTTCCCCTCAAGAGTGCGGGCTTCATGGCTCTCCAGAAATTCACTTGTCATCTTCAAAAAAGACCCGCATTAAAGCACCTCCATTAGATGGCTTTGTACCTAAAACCCTAGTTTAGGCAGACTCTGCCTTATTTCTGACTGAGTTTTTAGGTGGCATCAGTTCATCTTACTTTTTTTTTTTGCCATAAAATTCCTCCTCTTTATTCTACATGCCATCTAATACTTTCTTAATTACATAGCTATTGAGTGACTGCTCTGGGCTAGCCGGGCCCATTAGCTGGAGCCAGCAACTGAAATATCAGAGGAAGCCTTTTAAGCCCCGAGTAAATGGGAAATTGCCGTTCAGGAAAATAATCCATTGTGACCTATGCAATAAGGCAGCAGGAACTTGCCAGGTCAAATCATCCACAGTTTACCCTCCTATTTGTGGAGGAGGTGCAGTGCAGCCATGAAGGCTTTGGAAGTCTCGAGCCATGCATCCACTTTGCAGAGCGAGAGTAGAGTAAAGGCCACGGCCAGCCGTGATGAGGCTTCCATCTTGAAGTTTCCTCGGGAGACCTCAGAGTGGCTGATCAAATGTCAGCAAGACATAAGATCTGGATTTATTTTTACTGTCACAGTGATGGATTTTTGCTTCTCTTTCCAGTGGCCTTTATTATCAAGAGCATAAACCCAATTTGAGAGAGGCAGCAAGGCCTTGAACTTGGAATGATTGCCATCAACCCAACGTGCTTTCTCCCATTAGTGAGCTTCCTAGAACACTGACCTTACCATGAATCACACCATTGTCTGCCCTTCCCTCCTATTTGAACTCTGGATGTTCCAGTATTGACTGGTAAATTCTCTGGCCACAGAGGAACCACTCAGCCTAGCACACATTTACCTAACGAACACAAAGCACAGGGATTCAACAGGCCAGGAGCTATTCTCAGCCCTTTGCCATTGTCAACTCACTCAGTCCTAACAACTCCTTGTTAGGTAGACTTTATAGGTTCCACCATCTGGGGTTAGTGGGTAGTTTATTTCCTTATATCTTGTTCAAATATCACACCCAGCTGCAGATTTGCTTCCCTGCTGCTAGTCTCTCCATTTTCTCCACCATTCATTCTGTTTCCAGAATGTTCTTCTGGCCCCCAAACCTTCAGTAGCCCCTCTCCCCCAACTGCCTATACAATAAAAGTTATAGTTTATGAGCCTGGTTTAGAAAACCTCCTGTCTCCCTCCCCATCACATTCACTGCCATAAATCAGCTTCCCTACACTCAGCTGCAATAAATTATTCAGCATCCCTCTGAAAAAGCCAGCCCTGTAATATCAACATGCCTTTTCTTTCTCTCTTGGGATGGATTTCCCGGGAAACAGACTCTGAGGCAGAGATCTGCAGGCAAGACGTCCCCTGGAGAGTTCTCTCAAGGACATTTGTAAGGGAGTGCATTCACTATCTATTACGTAGGAAATTACCCCAAACTCTGCAGCTTAAAGCAATGAACATTCATTGTCTCATACAGTTTCTGTGGGTTAGGGATTCAGGAAACCTTAGAAGTGTGGTTTTGGCTTTTACAAGGATTCATCAAGCTGTCCATTGGTGGATCCACTCTGAAGCTCATTGCCTTCCCAGTGCTTGGAAGATGGCAGCTGGCCTCCTTGAAAGAGTGTAAGAGTGAGGGAGGGATGGGGTATACCTGAGGCTGAACCAATCTTCCCATAAGCTAATCCACGGTACAATGCTCCATGCATGGCTTCTGTGAATCTGTGAGTCCCGAGTCTTGCCCACACACAAAAGAAGGGGAATTCAGAACCACCTTTTGAGGGAAGAAATGCCAAACAGTTTCTGAACAAACCTTGAAAGCCGCTGCAGAGAATGAGGGAAACAGGCATGGGCAAAAGGAAAGGTTAAATGGATTCAGTCTCAACAGAGACTCAGCTGACCCTAGAAGATGTTCTGAAGCTTAGATGGTCCTTCAGAAATATCACGAGTCGAGGGTAAGAAGGCAGCTTTTTTATGCTTGCCTCTCCCAGTCATGGCTGCAGATTGGCCCCTGGAGGGGTTTGCCAAAGTCTACATATTAACTTTGTCACACTATGTAGACTACATACTATCTTTTGCCCCCAAAGACTCCTCTAATGCCTTAGGATTTGATGGGCCAAGCAGCAGGACTGTTTATGTCAGAGTCTAGACCTGCTACAGAGTCCTTTCCTCTTCTGCCGTTGACTCCACACTGGCAGTCTCCCATGTCATCTAGAAAATGGATCAGAAACACATGATGTGTTGGACATGCTACTCTAGAATCTGAAAAGTCCTACCAGGAATCATGCTTCCTTCTTAGTGATCAAAGTTTTGTGAAGACCCAATAATCTGCATAGAATATCCTCCGTGTTCCCAGCCCACTGTACCCCTAACAATGTCGCAGATGTGGGAGGACCTGAATCCTTTGTAGGATTTACCCGTTCATCTGGGATACATGACTCTTACCAAGACCTATGTACTCTTGCCCATCCTTGTTAATTTAGTCCAACCAACATACAGGATGTCCAGATGGTAATAACTAGACCACTTTCTCTGGAATTCTGCCATGTTTTAAATTATATTCTAGGCCTGGTCCTTGGATTTGTACTGCCTTCCAGCTGCAGGATATGACATTTCCTTCACACAATGGCAAGGAAGTCCTCTGACTTTCACATTTTGCCTTAAATCTATGATTAATCACTCCTGACCTTTTATTAAATTTTTCCAACAAATCACTTGTACTTAGCAAGAGGCACGCAATTCCATAGTCATTGTAATTACTACCTCCCCTGTGTCTCTCAAATGCCTGACATGTCTCACCCGCCACAGCTCTCTGATCTACAGAATCACACTGCAGGTGGCCAAGGAGAACACAGACTCTTATTTTTCAATTTATTTACTTTTAATTGAAAGATAATTTCTTTACAGTATTGTGTTGGTTTTTACCAAATATCAACATGAATCAGCCATAGGTTTACCCATGTCTCTTCCTTCTTCCTCTCTTCCACCTCCCTCCCCCCATCCCACCGGTCTAGGCTGTTACCGAGCCCTCATTTGAGTTCCTTGAATCATACAACAAATCCCCATTGGCTATGTATTTTACATACGGTACTGTATGTTTCCATGTTACTCTCTCCATGTATCCCGCCCTCTCCTTCATTCCCCACACCACCTCTGCAGCCATATCCATGAGTTTGTTCTCTATGTCTGAAGAACACAGACTCTTATGGGGAAAGATGTGGGGGCCTCTTCTCCACTGCGGCCTAGCTCTTAGAACACGGCTTGGCATTCCGTCCTCCCTCAAGGTGTGCGTGCGTGCTTAGTCACTCAGTCAAGTCAGACTCTTTGTGGCCCCATGGACTGTAACCTGTCAGGTTCCTCTGTCCATGAAATTTTTCAGGCAACAATACTGGAGTGGGTTGTCATTTCCTCCTCCAGGGGATCTTCCCAACCCAGGGGTCAAACCACGTCTCCTGTGTCACCTGCATTGCAGGCAGATTCTTTACCCACTGAGCCATGCAAATCTGTGGATAGCTTCACTGACTGTGACATCACACACTCCTGGTATCCCGTCTAGATTATGCTATTCTATCTTTCTGAAATATTCCTACTCAGCCACTAAATATGGTCTCTCTCTCCTCTTTTTAATACTTCCAGCCATTCTAAGCATCGAAGTACTTCTCATTTCTTTCTCCTTCCAGAAAGTGTTGACCTCTATCCTTCTGTGACAGTAAGATACCACATATATCACTCTTCTATGGTTTCTCATAAGATACCTTGTGTCTTACCTTGATTCTCCCAGCACAGACACCAAGACAGGACTGGCTGCAGTTAGCTTCTATTCCTGAAGGATAGTGACAAAAAGGGGAGGAAGAAATAGAGAAAAAAGAAAAGCTAAGTGAGTGCATTAATAAGTTAGTTATTTCCATGGGAAATCTGAACTCCATTCAGCTGGGAACTTTCTGAGATACTGTGTCTAGGATACCTCAGAATCAACTCCACAGAGGCTGGGGCGCTGGAGGGGCTGAGGCATTGTCCACCAACTTCTACACTTTAGAGTCTGAAAGTCACCCCAAGGGCATTCATTTCTTTGCTTCTCAGACTACAACATAACCAGTATTTAATTTTTTAAGTGAATAAAGCTCATATACCTAGAAGTTAAAAATAATTCTGCTTACAATTTTTTTTGCATCAAAAAGAAAATTAAAGTTATTGAATATCTGGAAAAGTAACAGTAAAATCATCTGCTATATAAATAAATGTGACTATGGATATAAGTATATATATGATTTATATATATCAGAAAATATAGGATTCGGCTAAACCAAAGTTTAGAGGAAACTTTATAGTCATACACCTAAATGAAGAAAAAAAAGAAAACCAATTAGATAGTTAGAAAAAATGCAATACTAAGGAAATCAGAAAAAGAAATTAATAAAATTAAAATTCATTAATAAGTTAGAAAATATAAGAATAAGTAGAAAAACTTTAAAGTAGATTTTCTTGGAGGGGAACACAGTAAAGTAGTTCCCTCCATCCAGGAAAAAGGAAAAAAAAAAAACCACAAGAATGCATAAATAGTCAAAACAAGAAACAAGGTCAGGTAAACAATACAAATGAAAAAAATTAAAAGACTAATAAAAGATAGCTTTTTTCAATCCTACAATTTTTAAATGTAGGGGAAATGGCACCTTTCTAGAAAATAGAAATTATCAACAGTGACCCAACAGTGACCCCAAAAGAACTAGAAAAATCTAAAGAGCCTAAAAATTCTGGAAACAATTGAGAAAAATCTCAAAAAATGATGTCCTTTCTAACTCAAAAAATTGAAGTTCTGAGCTTTTTCACAGAGGCATTCTATCAAATCATTAAAAAATAGATACCTCAGCGTGTACTTATATTGTTTCAAATCTACTTACAAATAACAATGATGCCAAAACCCTATACATAAATCCTAAAAAAATCTTGCACTGTAGAAGCTGGAAGCACATTTTAAGAGTAACAGGATATGGAGAAGTGGTGCATGTTTTAGGTATTCAAGGATGTTTCAATATTAGGAGATCTATTATTACATTTTAACATATTAATAGATCCAAAGAAAATATGACTCTCTCTGAGTCTGAAAAGCATTTATTAAAATTCTGTATTTATTCTTAACAGTAAACAAACAGTCCCTTAGTTAAATAAGACTAGAAAACTACATTCTTTATGCTATGTGTCTCCTGCAAACATTGAGACTTCCTGTTTAGTGGGGAAATAATAAAGTGTGGTGCTGGAGAAGACTCTAGAGTCCCTTGGACTACAAGGATATCAAACCAGTCAATCCTAAAGGAAATCAATTCTGGATATTCATTGGAAGGACTGATGCTGAAACGCCAATTCTTTGGCTACCTGATGTGAAGAACTGAATCATTGGAAAAGACCCTGATGCTGGGAAAGACTGAGGACAGAGCAGAATGAGAAGTGGTTGACAGAAGATGTTATGGTTGGATGACATCACCAACACGATGGACATGAGCTTGAACAAACTCTGGGAGACAGCGAAGGACAGGGAAGACTGGCGTGCTGCAGTCCACATGATCACAGAGTCAGACACAACTTAGCGACTGAACAACAAATAAAGTGTGACTAGACGAGGATGTCCACAATTACTACTGTTATTTAATATTGTTCTGGAGGTCCTAGTCATTACATTTAGTGGGAGAAAGAAATAATAGGTGTTTTAAAAGTTGGAGAGGAGATGGTGAAATTATTATGAATTATGTATTATATACTGCATACCTTGGGAAACCCAAGACAATAAACTGAAAAGTTGTTAGAACCAGAATTCAGCAAGCTGCCTGGGTACATAAATATACAGAAATCAATACTCAATCTTATATAAACAATTACCAAATGGAAAATAAGAGGAATAAAAGAGAATTTAGGAGAAAAAATAAATTAAAATACTAATAAATATAGATTATAGAAAAAGCATGCAGTATACGAAAGTAAACAACAAAAAATGTATAGGATTTCCATGGAAAAAACAGTAAAATGCCACATGAGAACATGAAAGAAGTACATGCCCTGTTTTGTGATAGGAAGGATCAGTAATAATTTTAATTAATTAAAAAATATACAGAAAGATTTTTTTAAAAGAACGAAGTCTAAATTATTTAAAACTGCTTCTAAAGTTTGAATGAAAAAAAAAATGTAAAAATAGCCAGAATGTGAATGAAGGGGAACTATCCCAAGGAGATATAAGAACATACTATTTATAGGTGCAAGACAGCCCTCAAACGCAAGATCACAGTGAAACAGACAAATGTTACAAAGTAAATCTAAATTTTACTGATAAAGACAATACTGCGTGTCAGAGATGGGAGAAATGAATTATCTATGAATGGTGCAAAACATCCAAGCAGCTTCCGGGTAAGATATGTGTTTGTGTCTCTGCCTGTGCTAAATCAATTTTGGACAGATTAAAAAACAAAACAAAACATAAAAGCAGAAACAAAGTCCCTAAAGCACTAAGCTAAAACATGGGACATTTTTCCTAACCTGGAAGTGCAGAAAGTCCTTTTAAGCATAAAGAAAGAAAAGAAGGAAACAGGAAGGGAGTGTTAGGAGGAGGGAAGGATGGAGGAAGTTCAGCATCACAAAAACATTCTTTAAAAAGCCAAAGTGCAAATGACAATCTCTGAAAAATAAAAGCTGTCACCCATATCACAAGAACTATCTTTCTAAATATGTAAAGAAATCGCCAAAATCAAGTAGATAAGTGAGCAAGACCTCATAGAAAAGATGAAGAAGGGACATGAACCAAAAAAACCTCATAGAAAAGATAGAGAAGGGACATGAAACAAAGAACATAAGAAATAGTGAAGTCCCTAAATCACATGAAATGATGTTCAACATCATTTCCAATAGGAGAGGGACAAATTCACATGCCATGAAATTTCATTTTCTCAAATATCAGATTGGACAATTCATCACGTTTGATAACAGACTTAGGGAGGATTTGGAGGAGCTGGCCTGCTGGGGGTCATGCAAATGAAAACATCTAATGAGGTCCTGCTGCCTCTACTAGAAGTCAATGGCACACACCCATTGACTCAGAAAATCACAGCTAAAAATTTATCTTTAGATATTTTACAGATATGAGAAATGATGTGTGTAAGGATATTAATTGTAGGACTGCTTGTAATAGTGAAACAACCTGAGTGATTATCAGCAGAGGCAGGTTCAACAAATGACAGTTGAGCTGCATGGTGGAAAGTTACACCCCTTCATTTCAAAGAATAAGCCAGGTCTGTATATTACTGTGTAATAGTACCTCTAAGACCTAGCGTCAGTCGACACACTCAAGATGCATGGCAGCATGTGCCATTCGGAAAATATTCATATAGGTAAAGTATGCCTAGAACTAGAACAGAACTGCGTGCATACTCAGTTGGGTCCCACTCTTTGTGACCACATGTTCCGTAGCCCCCCAGGCTCCGTCTTGCCATGGAATTTTCCAGGCAAGAATACTGGAGTGGGTTGTCGTTTCCTACTCCAGGAGATCTTCCTGACCCAGGGATCGAAACTGCGTCTCTTGTATCTCTTGCATTGGCAGCGGATTCTTTACCACCGGTGCTAAGAATATATAAAATTTAGCTGTGAGAATACATAAGAAACCTCCAACAGTGTTTACATCTGGGAAAGGGAACAGGACTGGGAAATAGTTATACTCTCCCCTGTATAACACTTTACACTTTTTATATTTTGTCGTGTTTTAGCTATCCAGAATGTTTTTTAATTAAACAAACAAAAAACTAAATTAACCTCAAACTGTTTGATGATGTGGCTTTCTTCTAAGTAGGAATGTGGCTGCTGGTGTCAAGCAGAGAGTGGAGGGTGAAAGTAAGTCAATGTCACTGTTCTTCTCCAAACTAGATGGATGTTTTATAAAGGCAACACATCTCAAGCTGAGAAGACCCTTTTGTTTACTTGCTTCTGAATTGAAAACGATGCCTTCAAGTATCGCTCTAACTGTAAACACCATCAGCGGCTCTAAAAATATTTTCTGAGTAAATGCCACTTGTACCTTCTGGCATTTACTCAAGGCATCTTTTAAAGCAGCTGGGAATCTTGTTAGCAAGGCTCTGGATTAGGGAGCAATAGAATAAAAGAGCAAAGTAAGTGGAGGCTCAAATTCTGGAAACAGCACAAAGGAGAAAAATCAGCTTCCAAGAGAGGCCATGATAGAGTTCTTATTGAGCATTAGAGATGGACAAGGGGCTTCCTAGGTGGCGCCAGTGGTAAAGAACCCGCCTGCCAATGCAGGAAACATTAGAGATGCAGGTTCAATCCCCGGGTTAGGAAGATCCCCTGGAGGAGGGCATAGCAAGCCACTCAAGTATTCTTGCCTGGAGAATTCCATGGATTCTCCACTATCCCCTTTTCATAAGATAAAAACAAACGTGACTAGAATATTACACAGGGCAAGAGAAAAAACTTTTACCACAATTTTAAGTATTTCACACACACACATACACAAAATCTTTTGGAGCAAGGAAGAAGAGTTGAGACAAATAATCCTGAAGGTATTATAACCCAGCAGTTATCGAATCCAAGGTGCCCTGACCATTGGCGCCCAGTGCACCAGGAAAGTGGTAGTGTCGTTTAGAAGAAGAATTTAGTGCAGAATTAACCAGAATGTATTCAGAAGAGAAACAGGTGAGCTGCTGACAGTCTCAGCCTCTCCTTCCAAATACACACACCTCTACATCATAAGCATCTTCCTCTTTAAAAATCAGCAGCCCTGCATGGATGAACCTAGAGCCTGTTATACAGAGTGAAGTAAGTCAGAAAGAGGAAAAACAAATATCACATATTAACGCATATATATGGAATCTAGAAAAATGGTATCGATGACCCTATTTTCAGGGAAGGAATGGAGGCGCAGATGTGGAGAATGGACTTGTGGAGACAGTGGGGGAGGGAGAGAGCGGAATGAGTGGAGAAAGCAGCATCAGCGAATATAAAAACACGACCACGTGTGAAACAGACGGCTCGTGGGAAGCTGCTGTATAACACAGCGAACCCAGTCTGGCCCTCCGTGATAACCTTCAGGAGTGGGATGTGGGGAGGGAAGGGAGGCTCAAAAAGAAGAGGGTGTATGTTTAAGTACGGCTGATTCAAGTTGCTGTATGGCAGAAACCGACACAGCACTCTAAAACTTAAAAAAAACTTGATTTTTAAAAATGAAAAAATAATTTAAATTTTTTAAAATTAAAAATCAACAGCCCAAATGCCCACATGATTGGATCCAGGAGCCATTTTAAGAATGAGCTTGTCACCAAAGCCTTTTATCCACTGCTCCACCCAAGCTGATTTCTCCTGTTGGTTTCTAATACTTTTATGGTCATGCATGAGTGCTCAATCAGATGCTACTTTCTGTGTGAATTATCATCTTTAGGGGATTAGAAGATGTTCGATAAAAGAGATAGCCTTATGCTTCATGTAAATTGAATGGTTACTCCATAGACATGTCCATTCACCTTGCAGAAGACTCAAAAATGTTACATTATACTTTTTCTTTGAAAATTATAAAACAAAAACCAAATACCACAGTTTCCTGAAGACTTTATGAGAAGTGAAACACTAAAGGTAGCTGAGGTGGGTAAGAGGTATGAGTGCCCTCATATTCTCTAAAGTTCTCTTGATGAATTCATTAAACTACAGCTCCTATACATAAATGGGCTGTATTGGTCCCAGAGACAAAATGCTGGGACTTTTCTGGTGGTCTAGTGGTGAAGACTCTGCCCTTCCAATGCAGGGGTGAAGTGAATGTCGATCAGTCGTGTCTGACTCTTTGTGACCCCAAGGACTGTACAGTCCATGGAATTCTCCAGGCCAGACTACTGGAGCGGGTAGCCATTCATTTCTCCAGGGGATCTTCCCAACCCAGGGATTGAGCCCAGGTCTCCTGCATTGCAGTTGGATTCTTTACCAGCTGAGCCACTAGGGAAGCCCTCAAAGCAGGGAACATGAGTTCAATACCTGGTTGGGGAACTAAGGTCCCACAGGTCTCAGCCAAAAAAAAAGAAAAAGACAAAGTACTCATTTAAATGACCTGGAGTCCCTTGAATACATGGAACTTTGCTAACTATTTTCTAGGCATCAGATCTTCTCATTCTCAAAATGCCTTGGAAGGTAGATGTTATTAAAAGTCCCACGTAATCTATGAATAAACGAAGGTAGGGAGAGTTTACATCATGGTGTGAACCTTTTTTAGAACTTTGGTTATCCAGTGTCTCTGCAATCTCCCTAAGTTTAGGAAAGTCTGTTGTATGAATTCAGATGGGAGACTACCTCACCACCCATCAGTAAAGACTGAGTTAGCGGTGATCATTTCTATGCAAGGACCCTGGCATGCTTACTTAGCTTTCCTTAATAGAAAAAAAAAAGCATATATATATATATATATAATTCATAAATAACCATGATAGCTTTCTAATGGGATTACTTTCAGGTGCCTAGTTAAGCATGCAACAACTTTCAGATCCTTGGAACTGGATTAGGAAAGAACTATCTCATTTCTTGTTTTATGTTAATTTTCATTCAGTGCTTCCTTGTTAACTTCCAAGATTATTATTTTTTCCCCCCACAACTGGGATGTCAAAGAAAGTAATGTGACACAACCTAATGCTGAAACTGCCAAGAACCTGAAGTTAGTAGTTTGTGGTATGTCCAGCAGATGTCACTGTATTTCCCTTGACTGTTAAAAATAAAATAATACATGTAAATCTGACTGTTCTGCTGTTCACCTTAAGCTTATACAGTGATGGATGCCAATTACATCTCAATAAAGCTGTGGGAAATAACCCTCAGCACCTCTGTGAGTTGGATTTGATGCCACAGGCACCTGAGTACTCATCCAAAGATCCATGGACCCAGAGGAAAATAATTCACATAGAGGCAGCGGTCCACACCAATGCCCTGGGGATAGCAGAACGGCAGTGAGAAGTAAGTGTGAGACCAGCAAGGACTGACATTTAACGTGACCACTCTGGCTTCTGTGCCAAGAGCAGGGTGCGGTGGGGCGGTGGGTCGAGGGCAGAGGCAGGAGGACTGAACAGGGGCTCGTGCAATAATCCAGATGAGAGATGATGGTGCCTCACATCAGAGTGGGAGCAGGAACAAAGAGCAGAGGTCAGATTCTGCACATATTTTAAATATGGAATGCGGAGAATTTCCCAAAGGATTGAAAGTAGAATGTGAGAAAAAGGAAGAATGAGTTTTCATTGAAATGAGAGAGCACAAAAGTCTAGTTTTGGACATGTTGTGTTGAGCTTTCTCTCTAGGACGTCCCAGTGTTGGGCAGGCAACAGGGTAAGGGTCTTAGGGTTCAGGAAAGAGGAGAAGAAAAGATGTAAGCTGGGGGGTTAGCATCATAGGGATACTGTTTAGAGCCGTGAGCCAGGTGAGATGAAGGGACTGTGTGTAGATGGTGATGAGAAGACCAAGGACTGACCTGGGCCTCTTCAGCACTGTCACTGCTATGACACCCAAGTCCAGGGTGACCATGGGGGTGTCCGGGGTGGTGGGGGCCCTAGGGTCCAGGCACAGTGACTGCAGCCCCTCAGTAGATGCTTATGGGGCAGGATGTAGGCTGTGGTTCCAGCTAGTTTCCCTGTTCTTCTGTGCTGTCCGCTCCCTGGTTTCCCAACCTTCCTGTCTGTTATCCTTTTAGTTAATTCCCTTCCTGTCTAAGTAAGCCACAGTCTTAGTTGCTGCTTATAACCAAGAACCCTCATCAAAGCCTCGTAATTCACCCAAGTTTATTTTGCTAGTAAGCGGTGGGGCCAGACTGGAGAAAGATGGCATCTGTCATCAAAGGAAAGACTTGCTTTTTAGCACTAGATGTGTCACACTATATCCCCTTAACTATAAATGGCTAAAGTTTAGGGTGAAATTCCCCAAAGAGATGTTTATTATTGTAATATCATTCTTGTAACAAGTTACTGTCACTTTGTAGACTTCAGCATGCATGGGTGCATGCTAAGTCCCTTCAGTCACGTCCAACTCTTTGCAACCCTACAGACTATAGCCCACCAAGCTCCTCTGTCCGTAAGATTCTCCAGGCGAGAATACTGGAGTAGGTTGCCATTTCCTCCTCCAGGGGGTCTTCCTGACCCAGGGCTTGAACCCTTGTCTCTTGCGTCTCCTGCATTGGCAGGGGGATTCTTTACCACTAATGCCAGCTGGGAAGGCTTTAAAGATATGATGAAATGATTTGAGATATGCCTAAAGTTCTATACATACCTGTATGCCTCCAATCATTTTAGAGCTAGGCCTATGATATCTAAACTAGCATGGGACTTAAAAGAAATTCATATATCAATGAAATGTCCGCTTTGCTACTTTTTACATTTGCAATAAAATAGGAATTTGTTACTTCATAAGATTTTACCTCAGACTTCTTTTTGTTATTCTGATGACCTGATTATCTGTCCTATTTACTTGATGGCAGAATAATGAAGGGGAAAAAGAAAGAAACCCTCAGTTCAGTTCAGTCGCTCAGTTGTGTCCGACTCTTTGCGACCCCATGAACCACAGAACGCCAGGCCTCCCTGTCCATCACCAACTCCCAGAGTCCACCCAAACCCATGTCCATTGAGTCCGTGACGCCATCCAGCCATCTCATCCTCTAGCTGATTGCTAAAAGAATTGAAATGTGGCTGAAACGTCAGTTCTATTTCTTTCTTTGCATATGAAGCGTCTTTAGTTCTCATGAGATGTCCTACCAGAAAATCTCAAAAGAGAAAAGAAGATGTCCCTGTATCTCTGTTACTCCCTTTGGTATACACAATGGAGTATTACTCAGCCATTAAAAAGAATTCATTTGAATCAGTTCTGATGAGATGGATGAAACTGGAGCCGATTATACAGAGTGAAGTAAGCCAGAAAGAAAAACACCAATACAGTATACTAACACATATATAAGGAATTTAGAAGGATGGCAATGACAATCCTGTATGCAAGACAGCAAAAAAGACACAGATGTGTATAACGGACTTTTGGACTCTGAGGGAGAGGGAGAGGGTGGGATGATTTGGGAGAATGGCATTCTAACATGTATACTATCATGTAAGAATCGAATCGCCAGTCTATGTCTGACGCAGGATACAGCATGCTTGGGACTGGTGCATGGGGATGACCCAGAGAGATGTTCTGGGGAGGGAGGTGGGAGGGGGGTTCATGTTTGGGAATGCATAAGTAAGTATTAATGAGAGACATAAGTAAGAATTAAAGATTTTAAAATTAAAAAAAAAGTAAATGCTGTCAGATGAGTGAAAGAACAAATATATAAATAAACAAATGTTTGTGGGTTCCACGCAAGGTGGTATTTCCTTTGTGGATGTATCCTCCACATTCACATAATAGAACCAGGGACATCACAGGCACCTTCTACAGCAACTGTTATTTCGTGCTACAAACATTTGTCTAAAACTTTGAGAACTGGAAAATGAAAGAGAGTATTTTAGGATGAACAAACACCCCCAAAGAACAGGATTGGTGTGACTCATGCATGTGTGTGAAGTCGCTTCAGTCATGTCTGACTCTGCCACCCTATGGACGGTAGCCCACCAGGCTCCTCTGTCCACAGGATTCTCCAGACAAGAATCCTGGGGTGGGTTGCCATGCCCTTCTCCAAGGGATCTTCCCGACCCAGGGACCGAACCCATGTCTCTTATGTCTCCTGCATTGGCAGGCAGGTTCTTTATCACTAAGGCCACCTGTGACTCAGGACCTGTAAATAAGATCATATCAACAGAATGTGCCAGAGGATGCAGAGGTCAGTGGAAGCTGGCAGAACTGGTCAGAGCATGAGATTGGGAGACGCCCCCACAGAGCTCTCTGTTTTGAAGACGGTGAAGATTCACCAGATGTTTTGGGGTTAGAAAAGGGACATCAAGCCATATCAGTTTTAGAAAAGCAACTGTGATGAAATAGTAAACAGACAGACTGGAGAATGGACCTACTTACACCAGAAAGTGCTACAGTAGCTCAAGAGAGACATAAGTAAAGGCGTAAAGGTGAGCAGAGGTCTAGTGTATGACAGGAAAGGAAAATGCACTTCCAAAGAAGACTTGGGAGACTCCACTTCTCAGTTCGTGCCCAACAAAGAAATGCTCTGTTTCCTTCAGAAGACACATTCATAAGAACCCCAGCCAGAAATCCACCCAAATGCTAGTCAATGTCTGAAAAACAGAACTGGAAACTAAACTGTGGTATATTAAACAAAAGGACACTCTACAGCTGCTACAGGTACCAGTGATTTAAGCAGCCGATTAAATATAATGTTGAGGGGAAAAAAAGCCAGACTCCGTAAAGCATATGCTATACAATTCCACCCGGAAAGAGTTCAAAAGCAGGCAAAACCAATGACCCAGTTTCATTCCATTTTACTCCACTTAATGTTCTGTGGTGACCTGAATGAGAAGGAAGTCCAAAAGGGAAGGGACATTTGTATAGGGGTTTCCCAGTTGCCACTAGTGATAAAGAATCCCCCTGACAATGCGGGAGCTGCTGGAGACGTGGGTTCAGTCCTGGGTTGGGAGGATTCCCTGGAGAAGGAAATGGCAGCCCACTCCAGTATTCTTGCCTGGAGAATCCCATGAACAGAGGAGCCTGGAGGGCTACCCTCCACAGGGTCACAGTGAGTTTGACACAACTGAGCACAGATGAGAGATATGTGTATGCATGGCTGATCCATTTTGCTGTAGAGCAGAAACCAACACAACATTGTAAAGCAACTATACTCCAATAAAAATTAATTTTTTTTTAAAAGCAGGCAAAACCAATCTATGGGGTTAGAAGTCAGGGGAGTGGTAGCCCTCGGGAGAGGGGTAGCAGTTAGGATGAGGGAACATGGTGTTTTCTGGGGTGACTGTTAACGTTTAGTTTCTTCATCTCAGAGCTAGACAGGCATGTTCATTAACAGTGCTTGTATTCAACACCGTGTGTCAGAGTTTCTAAACAGCCTCAGTGATAAATGAGTCCAACACGATGATTTTCTATAACACAATAATAGTGACTTTCCATCTCCATCCTTCACTGGCAAGCATTAAGTGCCAGGTCTTCCAGCTTGATCCTCAACTGGGCTGAGAAAAACCCTGTGGCCAGAGAAAACTCTTGGGCAGAGAGTAATGAATGATTGCAGGAAGAGGCCATCAGAATACACAGAAAGATGCGTATCCAGAGCTAAATATAATAGTATATAATGAGGAACTTGAGTCTGAATTATCCCTAGCATTTATAACCCAGGAGTTAGTCTCTATAATCAGATAAATATGGCCACAAATTCTCAGATACTCCTTTCATGAAGAGGTCAGTTCTCACTCTTTTCCCTTTCAGACTGGGCTGCACTTGGTGAGTTGCTTGACCAATGATAGAACGTGGTAGAATTGATGTTCTGGGACTGACGGCTGAGCTTTCATGTGTGAATGCTTTCAGCTATGACTCATGATATTTGATCCTCACTCCAGAAGCTCTAAATCACCATGGAAGAAATCTGACTGTCCTGAGACTGCCTTTGGGGCTATGCCATGTGTCGGCGTTCCATTCCAGAGTCCCAGCGGAGCTCAGCCCTCCAGTGGCCCCAGCCAAGATGCATGAGTGAAGCCACCTTGGACCCTCCAGACTAGCCCTTCTGCTAGATGGGTACAAGTGACTACAGACAATGCCACATGGCACAGAACTACCCAGATGCACCTATCCTGAAGTATCTAAGGAATTATAAGATATGATAGACAGTTAATTGTTTTCAGCCAATGAAGACTGGGATTATTTCTCTCATGTGTGCATGCTAAGTCATTTCAGTTGTGTCCAACTCTTTGAGATGCCATGGACTGTAGCCCACCAGGCTCTTCTGTCCATGGGATTCTCTGGCAAGAATCCTGGAGTGGGTTGCCATGCCCTCCTCCAGCAGATCTTCCTGAACCAGGGATTAAACCCACGTCTCCTCCATCTCCTGCATTGGCAGGCAGGTTCTTTACCGCTAGCGCTACCTGGGAAGCCTGGGATTGTTTCTTACATAGAATTAAATCATTGGAACCACTGAGACCATGAATGCTGGTCTATGGCATGTGGGACCACACAGCACTATTGGATTCATTTAGAATAAACCAGCTTCAAAAATTTTCCTTTCCAACTTCAATTCCATTCTTTATTATCTGAGAAGAAGGAAAGGTTGTAGCTCAATTTTTCTTGCTTTTGAAAGCAGTGAACACTAGCCCCACACTGTCATCAAGCTCCCATTTGGGAGAATAATTTATGGTCATTTTTTTCTGCTGTTAAGCTTTGGGTTGGTTTTTTTACTTAACAGATTGGCTTCTATGGAGTCAGTTTCATATTTCCTTTCTGTGACTCATTTAATAAAAATCTAGGAAGGAGTACACAGAAATATTTTGCCTGGTTCACAATCACTCATTCACTGTGGCTTCCTGAGTCATCACTCATTTAACTTCACATACAAATATCATAAAACTTTCTATTAGTCAGCACCCAGTGTGCCTGAGTGCAAGGAAGAAGGCTCCTTACTCCTCCATCCATTCAAAAGAGTTACAAGTTCTCTTTCTTTTCACATTCACAGAGTGTAGGTAATTTTCCATTTGCAGACAACAGCACTCCCTTGAGAGTGAAGAGGGTTTCTAACTTATTTTCCACTCCTCTTGCTACATCTGACATAAAGGGAGGAGGAGCAACAGCAATGACAATAAAACTAAGATGCTTTTACAAAGGTTCAGTCCCACCTTGGAACTACAGGGAGTGGTTCTGTCTATGCCACATGGCAGCCCTGAGTTGCAAGGTTTGACACTCACCTTAGCTAACATCTGTGACAGGACCAGACCTCCCCGACTCTAATGTTCAGGCTGCTATCGTGTCTCCCAAAACCTGAAGACTGAACACCAGGATTCAAGGGACCTTTTTTCTCACTAGCCTCTTGGAAAACCATGTCTTCACACTGGTTTGGGTTGTAAATCCCCTACTGCTTGTGCCCTCTCTCTTGCAGGTGCAGCTGAGAGACAACCATGCTGTTCTCGCCCCATTGGTGGCATGTCACTGCACAGGATTCCGAATTTTGGCCTCTTCCCATGTGTGTCACACTCTTGTAACATCTCATCAGTTTATTGTTGCATTAGCTATTCTTGCAGCACTTGTGTGCTACTGAAGCAGTCTTTGAATGTTTGTGAATGAATACATGAATCTATCAATAACCCACTGTTCCTTAGGGCAGTTTGTGTGTGTGTGTGTGTGTGTGTGTGCATGTGTGCATGCTAAATCATTACAGTCATGTCCAACTCTTTGCGACCCCATGGACTGTAGCCCCCCAGGCTCCTCTGTCCATGGGATTCTCCTGGCAAGACTACTGGAGAGGTTTGCCATGTCCTCCTCCAGGGGATCTTCCAGACCCAGGGATCAAACCTGCATTTTTCATGTCTCCTACACTTGGCAGGTCAGTTCTTTACCACTAGCACCACCTGTGAAGCTCTCCTAAGGGCAGTACTTGGCTAATAAATGGCAGCACTGGGATTCAAGCCCAGGTATGTTTGGCTCCCACACCAAATCGCCTCACAACCTGTCTTCGTCTTGTAATCTGAGCACCTAGCTCATATCCTAACACAGCGTAGATACATGATAAAAAATTTAATAGAAGAAAGATGGTAAATCAAGTATCTTTGCTTTATGACTTAATGCAGTCCTGTTAAGCAAGTTGACAGCAAAATCAAGGACAAGATCAGTGAATGCTTTACGTGATGCTCTGTCAACTGCTTCTGTTTCAATAAAAAAGATCCAAGAGTATATGCAATAACGCTTTAAATATTAGCTGAAGGTGATGAAGGAGCACTGGGTCATGAAGCTTCAGAGCTTCAAGTCAAGTCCAAATCTCTGAAGGAAACTCATGCCTCCTCCGGGCTTCACATTCCTCACCTGGATGGTCACTGCCATCTCTCAAGTCCTGGAGTTCTGTAGACCTTAAACAATGGTGTCCTTGATGATCTGGAATTTCTTGCGGCAACTGACTGTAATGGGAAAGAGCAGGTAAAATGTACAGGCCCAAATACTCATATCTGGAATCTTGTTGACATGGTTATGCATGCAAAAGGGAGCCTTGGGTTCTGGAGCAAATCCTCAAATTTTGTCATATTGTGGCCTCTCTACTGCAATGGTGGGGATGATATTCCAGCTGCACGGTGTCCACAATGACAGCAGGCAGGTCTACATGGCCCCCTCTCAAAGGGGGCAGATTGCATTCACCACGTGAGGGACTATTTGTGGCGCTGCCCTGACACGGAGAGACACATGGATTTACACACAGTGTTGGGAACCAAGTTAAAGAAGGAACAAGTGTTTTCTTTCTACAAATCCAAGATACATGATTTAAAATAGGATATCATGAAAACAGAAGACAAAGAGGGTGACAGAGGATGAGACGTTTGGATGGCATCACTGATTCAATGGACATGCACTTGGGCAAACTCTGGAGATGGTGAGGGACAGGGAAGACTGGTGTGCTGCAGTCCATGGGGTCGCGAAGAGTCGTGCATGACTTGGTGACAAAACAACAGCAGCATCATCATGAAAATAGTTTTTTAACCTCTACATATATGCTAATAATAACAGCACTAGCAACTATCAGGAAATTCGATTAACTTGAACACTTTCCCCTCAACTGTTCTTGTTTAATCAAGGTCTTTTTGGATTTTCTCAAATTTCTTTTTATAAATAAACTTCATTTTTAGACTTGAGTGGCCCTCATGGTGCCATGTTTCAATTCTAGTTTCCCAGAAAGCCAATCAGTAGGAAGTGTATGCCTTAAACACAACAGGCTAATGGCATTATATTCGTGTATAAAAGACACTAATCAACAATTACACAGCTAGTGACATCTTTAGTAACCCATTAGGGAGTCAAATGATAGCTTGTGTCTTTACTGAAATGCAAACAAAGCCTATCTTTATATCATATCTACAATAGTGTGAATATATTAATAAAATGACCAAAAGTTCAATAAGAGAAGGCCTGGAAAATTACAGTACATCATACCCTGTGATATTATGTCACAGAGTTGTTACAAACGACCATGAGAAATGGGAAAAGGTGTTTACAACACAAAGTTAACTGAAAACCACAGACTATGAAGCCAACAACAGTTGGATTATTCTTCAAATACCTCTGTAAAATACATATGTACCATATATAATGCACATAAGGATCAGAAGAAAGCACAACAGTACAAAATAATTGATACCTTAGGGTGAGATCATATTTCTTCAGTTAAAAGGGGCACCTTCTTGAGACATCCGAGGCAGTTCAGTGGCTAAGACTCTGCACTTCCACTGCTGAGGATGTGTGGTCAGGTCAATTCAGTTGCACAGTTGTGTCTGACTCTTTGCAAAGCCATGGACTGCCGAACGCCAGGCTTCCCTGTCCACCACCAACCCCTGGAGCTCACTCAAACTCATGTCCATCAAGTCCGTGATGCCATCCATCCATTTCATCCTCCCTGTCCCCTTCTCCTCCTGCATCGGGGTCTTATCTAATGAGTCAGTTGCTCGCATCTGGTGGCCAAAGTATTGGAGTTTTAGCTTCAGCATCAGTCCTTTCAATGGATATTTAGGATGGACTGGTTGGATCTCTTTGCAGCCCAAGGGGCTCTCAAGAATCTTCTCCATCAACACAATGCAAAAGCATCAATTCTTCGGCATTCGGCTTTCTTTATAGTCCAAATCTCACATCCATACATGACTATTGGAAAAACCATAGCCCTGACTAGATGGACCTTTGTCAGAAAAGTGATGTCTCTGCTTTTTGATATGCTGTCTAGGTTGGTCATAGCTTTTCTTCCAAGGAGCAAGCGTCTTTTAATTTCATGGTTGCAGTCACCATCTGCAGTGGTTTTGGAGCCTCCAAAAATAAAAAATAAAGTCTGTCACTGATTCTACTGTTGTCCCATCTATTTGCCACGAAGTGATAGGACTGGATGCCATATCTTAGTTTTCTGGATGTTGAGTTTTAAGTCGATTTTTTCACTCTCTTCTTTCACTTTCATCAAGAGGCTCCTTAGTTCTTCACTTTCTGCCATAAGCCTGGTGTCATCTGGATATCTCAGGTTACTGATATTTCTCCCAGCAATCTTGATTCCAGCTTGTGCTTCATCCAGCCCAGCGTTTCGCATGATGTACCCTGCATATAAGTTAAATAAGCAGGGTGGCAATAAAATGCCTTGACATACTCCTTTCCTGATTTGGAACCATTGTGTTGTTCCATGTCCAGTTCTAACTGTTGCTTCTTATCCTATATACAGATTTCTTAGGAGGCAGGTCAGGTGGTCTGGTATTCCCATCTCTTGAAGAATTTTCCACAGTTTATTGTGATCCACACAGTCAACGGCTTTGGACTAGTCAATAAAGCAGAAGTAGATGTTTTTCTAGAACTCTCTTGCTTTTTTCATGATCCTGCAATTATTGGCAATTTGATCTCTGGTTCCTCTGCCTTTTCTAAATCCAGCTTGAACATCTGGAAGTTCAGGGTTCACATACTGTTGAAGCCTTGCTTGAAGAATTTTGAGCATTACTTTGCTAGTGTGTGAGATGAGTGCAATTGTGCAGCAGTTTGAACATTCTTTGGTATTGCCTTTCTTTGGAATTGGAATGAAAACTGAACTTTTCCAGTCCTGTGGCCACTGCTAAGTTTTCCAGACTTGCTGGCATATTGAGTACAGCACTTTGACAGCATCATCTTTCAGGATTTGAAACAGCTCCACTGGAATTCCATCACCTCCACTAGCTTTGTTTGTAGTGATGCTTCCTAAGGCCCACCTGACTTTGCATTCAGGATGTCTGGCTCTAGGTAAGTGATCACACCATCATGGTTATCTGGGTCATGAAGATCTTTTTTGTACAGTTCTTCTGTGTATTCTTGCCACCTCTTCTTAATATCTTCTGCTTCTGTTAGGTCCTTACCATTTCTGTCCTTTATTGTGCCCATTTTTGCATGACATGTTTGCTTGGTATATCTAATTTTCTTGAAGAGATCTCTAGTCTTTCCCATTCTATTGTTTTTCCTATATTTCTTTGCATTGATCAGTGAGGAAGGCTGTGTAGTAGGTCAAAAAAGCAAATAAATAAAAGGTGCCTTCCTTCCCATCGCAATATTGTCTGTGTAATAATTTTATACGGAAGGGGAAAATGAAAAACGAATCCCTCACAAAGATTTAGATATGAAAAGACTGCTACTTGAGTTCAAAAAGCTGGTTTAAGACAATCAGTGAACAGAGTTAAAATTGAGGCCTTTGAAGCCCTGTACAGTCGAAAAGCCCATCATCAAAGCTAGACACAAGACACAGAACAAATATCCTGCAATTAGCAAAACCCCGTCATACTGCCCTTCTCACCTAACGATAACAAAAATGGCAAAGAAAACCATGATGAAAAAATCTCTCTTAGTGGTTGAACTTCATCTTTTTTCTTAAGAAATGATCCCTGAAGAAGCGTGGGGTTACTTAGGAGGAGACACCCTCTCTGCTGGCTAAATTCTGCACAGCAGCAATCGCTAACCTCCTCATTATTTCTGAAAAGTCACTTGGGACAAGCAGAAGACCAGTGAACACCTAGAGGAATGGTAGGTATGGGGCCAGGCGGCCTTCAGGTCCTACCAGCCTAACAAACTGTCCTAAGAGAGAAAAAAAAAAAAGGAGGAAGGTGAAGAAAATGTACTCGGTGTTTTGTGTCTTTTCTTTCATGAGTTGGGGTTTCTATTCACAGAGTTCCTTTCATTTCACAAGGTGAGACGCAGGAGACCCATGAAATGGATAAAGTCTTCTGACGAGATCCCTCCGCTCCTGTCTGCCCCATGAGGAAGCGTTGCTTTGATCCTCCACAAATAGCTTTTCTCATTTCTATAGAAAAGTGTTTGCTCCAGCCACAGAAACTGAACAAGGGCCCCCATGGACAGGCCCTATTGTGGGGTCCCCTTTCTTTCAAAAGCCTGTCTGGATAGGAGGATGACTGCCTGTTAAAATGTTTTCTACCTTTTTTTTTTTTTTTAAGATAGACTGCATTGTGCCAGGAAAATCTGGGTTATCTTTTATTTGTCAATTATTTTATTTACTTCATCAAGAAGTTAGTGATCTGCCATTAAGTGACCGCTAACTTGGCTTCCTTCAGGGATAATGAAATGGGGTTGCCAGAAGGAGGTAGGTCTGCCTGAGGGGTGCTGACAGTTACTATGCAACCAGCCCAGTCTCTATACAAAATGGTGCCCTTTTCACTTTGCTGAAAAAAATACATACCGAGGATATTTGAGATTTAACACTGGCTAAAAATATCTTAGCAGTCTCTTCACTTCATGCGACCAGGAGCCATGACTGTCAGAGTATTTGTAATTGGCTTGGAAAAATAGAGCCCACATGAGAGGAATTCTGAGTTACAGACCTTGGGGCTGAGCTGGGGATTAGAGGCTATCTTTGCCCAGTGGCAACTAAGTGGCAGGCTCTCTTTCTATGGAATTTCTATCAATTAACCTTCTCACTTTTGCTCATTTCCTCGGCTAATGAATGCTTTATTGCCTTATACCCTGCCCCATCTTTGAACAGCTCTGACTATTGGTAAGTCCTTTTGTTCTATATGACTATTTTTTATGACACAATAAATGCAGGCTTGTGGATACATATTAGAAAATGTAGGTTAAAAGAAAGAAAAATATTACTATCATTTTAAACTCAGTCTTATCAAACTTTTTTTTACTGCATATATGCATGTTTTCCTTTTGATAAAAATAGTATTGTACTATAAAGACTGCTCTAGGGCTTCCTTGGTGGTCCAGTGGTTAAACATGCACCTGCCGATGAAGGAGACAGGGGTCTGATCCCTGGTCCGGGAAGATTCCGCATGCCGCAGGGAAACTAGCCTGGTGCACGGCAGCTACTGAACCCGTGTGCCCTGGAGCCTGTGTTCGGCAACAAGAGAAGCGACTGCAGTGAGAAGCGCGCACTGCAATTAGAGAAGGGCCACCGGCAGCAACCAGGACGCAGCACAGTCGAAAATTAATCAACTAATTAAAGAAAAGACTGCTCTAAAAACTGAGATTCTAAAAACTGATAACAGAGTGTATTATGAATATGTAGTCATGTCCTCTTTGTAAGAAAGCTCCTTTTTCATATATCGGGTTGAAGCCAGCCCCCTAAATGACTTCCACTCACTAGTCTCAGGGTTCCTCTAGACCAGCACAGGATTATCTTCTCCTTCTTCTACAAAATAGATTCTAGGCCTTGGTGCCAAATCTCAAGAGCTTTATTCAGAAAACGTGATAGAAGGTCCTAAGCAAGTAATGTTACCATTTAGATGACTTGACATTTGTTTGTTTGCATGTGTGTTTATGGGTATGTGTGTGTATACTTTTAAAAGAATTAACCCAGCATTCCATAGGATCAGGCTGCATCTTACTACATCTTAGTTAATTAAAGGGAAAAGGGGAGGTCACATTTTTTTTTCGGTAAAAAAAGAAGAGAAAAAATATTTCCTATTCATCTATTTCTGATCTGAGAGTAACTTTCCTCTTCAGCAGAGATGATCATTCTACCCATCCAAGATAAGCAGGGGGCAGACAGAGGATGAGATGGTTAGACAGCATCACTGACTCAGTGGACATGAATTTCAGCAAACTCCAGGAGACAGCAGAGGACAGAGGAGCTTGGTGTGTTCCTCTGCAGTCCATGGGGTCACAAAGAAACTGACACAACTTAGAGAATGAACAATAACAACAACAGGGATGCCCAATGTCAATCTCCAAAATGGTATAACAGACTTGGAATTGTTATGACAAGGCTCAGAAAGAACTTATCTTAGAGACACATACACAATTAACAAGGGTCAAAACAATTATCTACAACAGCTTCTATTTCCCAGGCCCCTGATGACACTGACTATAGATTTCCACTCTAGCATCAGGCTAGCCCAGGAAGCTGAGAGTTTTGCAGTTAGAGTTGGACTATAAAGAAAGCTGAGCACCAAAGAATTGATGCTTTTGCACTGTGGTATTGGAGAAGACTCTTGAGAGTCCCTTGGACTGCAAGGAGATCCAATCAGTCAATCTTAAAGGAAATCAGTCCTGAATATTCATTGGAAGGACTGATGCTGAAGCTGAAACTCCAATGCTTTGGCCACCTGATGCAAGCAACTGACTCATTGGAAAAGACCCTGATGCTGGGAAAGATTGAAGGCTGGAGGAGAAGGGGACAACAGAGGATGAGATGGTTGGATGTCATCACTGACTTCATGGACATGAATTTGAGCAAGCTCCAGAAGTTGGTGAAGGACCGGAAAGCCTGGCTTGCTGCAGTCCATGGGATCACAAAGAAACGGACACGACTGAGCAACTGAACTGAACTGAACTGAAACCCAATTAAATCAGTGATAGAAAAACCTCTAAAAAATATGTGCAATAAAACTGCAGAGCCATGCACTTTAATCACTGCAGCAGGTATTTGTGGCCCACAGTATTTAAGTAGATGAATTACCCTATGTCTTTATTCTCTAAAACAAGGTAAACATTATTTGGAGAAACTAAGGGAGACTCACGTTCATGTATGGGAAGAACAATTTGACATGACAAAGATGTAAAACTGATTTATAGATTCAAGGCAATTCCAGTCCAAACCCCAGAAGTTTTTCCTAGAGAAAACTGACAAACTAGTTATAATATTTACATGGAAATTCTGAATAATCTAGAAGAAAACAACCAAAGCTGAAGGACTTACCAGATATTAAGGTTTACTATGGAGCTGTAGTAGGTACCAGGTGGTGCTAGTGGTTAAAAAAAAAATAGAACCCAGCTGCCGAATGCAGGAGACCTGAGACTTGGGTTCAATCCCTGGATCAGGAAGATCCCCTGGAGAAGGAAACAGCAACCTGCTCCAGTAATCTTGCCTAGAGAATCCCATGGACAGAGAAGCCTGGCGGGCCATGGTCCACTGGGTCGCAAGAGCTGGACACGACTGAAGCGACTTAGCACACACCTGGAGCTGTGATAATTAAGCAGGTATGAAACTGGCACAAAGACAAACAAATGGATCAAGGGAATGGAATGAAGTTGAGAACAGATCTGTGAAAGAAAAATCAAGATAAGCCTGGCTTTCAGATTCCATTTGCTAGGACCAGTAAGATGTCCATGAGATGTCAGTCCTTATCGTGGCTCCCTCATTCCATCTCTCCTGCCATAGACAACCAGAGGTTTTCTAATATGGCTTCAAGAAAAAAGTCTGGCTCAGGAAAACCACAAATGTGTCCCTCTTAATGTCCACCCCACTGACCACTGGCTGGATCCTTGAGATTCCTCTCCTCTCATCCCCAGGTCCAATGCTTACTTCCCAGACTTCAGAAACATCCAGGCTGGCACTCTTCAGGTCCTGCCATCCCTTGTGGGGCTAGAGTCCTGGTTGTCTGCATGCCCCAAGTTACCATCTTCCCATCCAAAACCTGAGGAGGCCATCTTCTCTCCTTCTCAGATAGTTTATCTGTTTTTATAAAGACAAACCAAATTCCATCTCAAAAAAGAGTATGTTGCTGCTGCATACTCAGTCGTGTCCAGCTCTTTGCAACCCCATGGACTGTAGCAGGAATGCTGGAGTGGGTTGCCGTTTCCTCCTCCAGGGGATCTTCCTAACCCAGAGATGGAATCTTTGTCTCCCGCATCTCTTGCATTGGAAGGTGGATCCTTTACCACTGAGCCACCTGGGAAGCCCTAAAAAGAATATATCCAATGTTAAAAGGCTGCCCCCTTACTTTTATATAAAACCAGAGCCTTCTCACTGATTACCTGGAAGGAAGGAGTGCTGTCACCTGTGGAATAGACAGCTTGGAAAGCATTAGGGCGGCAGAGGCTGGCGGACACCCAGCATTTCTCGGGAGGACTTTCCAGCACTGTAAATAACTGGGTGTGGGACTCTTTCAATGAGGTCCTGACTCAGAGATGGACAGACAGGATGTGGCATTTCTGAACTCTCTGTGGCTCCTTCCTTTCACCCCCTCACACGAGGAGCTGCTGTCTCACTGACCCCGGCTCCTTCAATGTCTCCCCAGCATGTTAATTCATCTCTATTCCTGGTACTGGGTGAAAGTGAAAGTATTAGTCACTCAGTTGTGTCTGACTCAACGTGACCTCATGGACTGTAGCCCACCAGGCTCCTCTGTCCATGGAATTCTCCAGGCGAGAACACTGGAGTGGGTTGCCATTCCCTTCGCCAGAGGATCTTCCCACTCCAGGGGTCAAACCCAGGTCTCCTGCATTGCAGGCAGATTCTTTACCATCTGAACCCCCAGGAATCCCCTGGTACTGGGTAAGCTTGACTTATTTCTCACCCAGACAATCTTCAAGAGCTTCCAGATTATCCTTTCTACTTCTAATCACCAACCCCCTCACTACCAGTTCTTAGATAATTAATCCATCTATCACCACTATAAATTTCTTGAAAGCAAGTGTTGGTTTTATCAATACTCCACGTACAAACTTTTAGTGACCGACTCCTGTAGTCAGCTGAATCAGTGCAAATTTCTGGGCTCTGTGGTTAAAGTTTCTCTCTCTGTCTCTGTCTCTATTTGTTTATCTCTATCCTTTCTCTCTTTTCATTCCAAGTGTGTGAATGCACATGTATACACTTGATATCTGACATCTTGCTTATACACACACTATATATAGCAAAGATGTTGTACAATAAAATCTGAAAGCTAAAACTATTTGCACAAGATCTTTTCAAGGGCTGGGGGTGCTGTGCAAAGACTCAGGATGTACCAGGTATGAATCCTGGACCCAAGCAGCTTGGTGTCTACTGTGGTTGAAGAAACAGGCTGCCATGATCTATCAAAAGAATAAGTGATTCACTTCAGCTTCTTAGCTTTTAATCATCTGCATCTCAAATTCCATTTGTCTATTTAAAATCTGCCCTGATCTTCCTGACCCACTGTCACATTCCATCACTCAGCCAGGAGCCAGAAAGATGGACTCACTGGCTCATACAGGCTCTTTTGAGCTAAGACCAAGTTGAAGGATGAAATGACAGATAAAGCACACTTTGCTATCCACAGCTCCATACTTCAAATTACATGTAAAATTTCCTCAGAAGAAAGATGCCGTCCTTTCACTCTGAGCTCATAAAAACTGTCTTTTAAAATCCTTTTAAATTACAAAATGTGATTTGCCACTCTAAACGTGTTTGTTTGAGATTCTCTTGCATTTCATGCTTTCTTCATCTCCTCTCTCTTCCTCCTTTTCTGTCCTTTGGACGCATCTGCCTGTAGCAAATGTTCTTAAAAATACATTTCCCCTGACAGAGCTTGCTTGAAAATTCACACAGAGTAGAGGAGAAGGAAGAGGCAGTTCCATTGATCGCCTCTCCCCATCCGCACCACTTGTCCGATTGTTTCAATATCTTGTTTTCAGTTGGAAGGGGAGACTTGCTGAGCAAAAAATTCTGAAATTAATTTAAAGATTTTTTTATTTCTTTCTCTACTGTATAGAATTTTATCTTAACCATAAATAAATTAAAAGGTCCATCGTCAAACAAACCAGTGAATGCCAGGCATGTCATTAATACTTCTGAGATAACTGATCAGATTAATAAAAATGCAAGCCCACTTCCTGGGTGAGACGAGGAGGGAGGAGAAGGCAAGATCAGGTTGTTAGATAATCAATGAGGCCATCTTCTCCACTCAGAACTCAGCTGCTGAAACCGAATATGTTATACGGTTATAGAAGGCGCTGTGGGAGGAGGATTTTTAAATCCCAGGAGATAAGCAGGATGGCTCAAAGCATCCGAGGCCACCACCCACGGTTTTACTGTCAGTCGGATTCTCTAAGAGGGAAAGCTGCATCTGTGGGGAGTAGAGACGCTGTCCACCCACTCACCCATGGGATCACCAGGTGGATGCGAACCCCTCGCCTGTGAGTTTCATGGATCTGACACTTTCATTCTCTCCTCTGCCTTCTTCCTTCCTCCTCCCAGGTTGCCACCAGCCTCAAGGGAGGACCAGGGACTACACTCTGCTCAGCTCTGGCACCCACTGCAGGCTCTGGCCCTGGGGTGCCTCTGGAATAGGAGTCCATCTCGGTGATAACTGGGAAATAGGTAGGTGGGTCCCCCAGTTCTGGTGCAAAAATGGAGCTGAGGAGACTGATCCACTCCTGGGGCCCCCCGAGGGTGAGGGGCAGGCTGGGATTTGAAAGCATGCCTTAGGGTGAATTCAGTTTCCTCCACAAAACAGCCCCTGCTGCAAGTGCTGGGGAAGGAGTTATTTTCTTTGGAAGGTGAGAGGAGAGACAAGAGGGTAAGACAGGAAAGGCAGAGACGGCAGGTAAAGTGGGATGCAGCCTGAATGTCCCTGCCCTGGGCGACAGGCTCTCAGCCACATAGAAGCAGGTGGTGCAAGAACAGTGAGGCTGGGAATGTGTTCTGAGACCTCGATGGGAAGACATTGCCAACCAGGGCACCCCTCTCCTGGTGTGCAGGGGCACAGACCCCGGTGATGCGGGGGACAGGCCTGGCTCCAAGCAACGTCAGCAA
Source organism: Capra hircus (assembly GCF_001704415.2). Taxonomy (NCBI): domain Eukaryota; kingdom Metazoa; phylum Chordata; class Mammalia; order Artiodactyla; family Bovidae; genus Capra; species Capra hircus. The sequence goes on along the minus strand of NC_030820.1, from coordinate 36,646,410 downwards.
GCTGGAGGGTGACCACAGAGCGAGGTGGGGTGTCCAAGTCATCTGCCACCCGGCTCCATCTCCAGCGTCTACACACAGCCCCTCCCCGAGGCTGTCCACCCTCAAAGCCCCCTCATGTCACAAGCACACACAGCAGCTCTTCCTGCTTCCCCTGGGCTACCTCCTTCCCAGGTGGTCACTCGTCTAATTCAAACTCTCAGCATGTCAGAAGGCCAAATTCTTATAAGGGAGTGGCACTCTGATGGGCACCCCACACCAGCAGCATCGCCTGGATGCTTGCTGGAAATGAAGATGTTCAGTGCTCACCTGCCTCAGATGAGCCATTCCTGGCCTCTGGCTGAACACTCCCTCTGATTCCTATGCTTAGGTCTAAGCACCACTGATATTGGTCTCAGGTTATCCGTGGGACCTTATACTCAAAGGTGCTGCCACTGCTGCTGCTAAGTCACTTCAGTCGTGTCTGACTCTGTGCAATCCCATAGACGACAGCCCACCAGGCTCTTCTGTCCATGGGGTTCTCCAGGCAACAATACTGGAGTGGGTTGCCATTTCCTTCTCCAATACTCAAAGGTAGCAGCTTAGAAAGTTTTCTGAAGATTAGAATTTTTTTAATAAAAAGAAAATGAAAGAGAATTCGTTTGATCATTAAAGAAAAACACACACTTCACGTATCATGTTACAAGAGAGGTTTTTAACTTGGAGACACCACAGACCCCTCCGGGCACCAAAGGTTTCTAGACAGAATGGATCTGTGAGTATACCTGGGGAGAAATTGCATCTTCATGCTCACTAAATTCTGCCACAATTTGACACGTTTTTTCAACCCTGAACATTGGTTGATAAACCAGAGTGGCTTTGGTGGCTCTTACGACTGTATCACCAGTGACATCACGGCTCTGTGCAGAATGCTTGATAGTTGTTGTAAATACCTTGGCTATTGTGCCTGTCTCTGCTTCAGTCTTGTTATTGAATGTGTTAATAAAGCTCAAGGAGAACCATTTCTCCCCTCATAAAACTTCTGACACTAATGTATAGGGTTTTTCTTCTCGCTGATAACCATTCTCTAGACCTCAGTGGTAAGGGGTGACCTACAACTTAATTCAGTGCTGACACTAACTACGCAGAGTCAGCACAGAACCCACATGTTAGGGAATTGGCCTGCAAGGCTGATTCCACTTCCTAAGCCATCACATCATCTGTACTTCTGACTAACCGGGTCTAGACTGGAGTTTGTTCCCATGACTCCCTTCCAGGTTCCATTATTTGTGAAAATGGCTCACAGAACTCAGGAAAGCACTTACATTTACATTGGTTTATTCTTGTCTTTCAGTCGCTCAGTTGTATCCAACTCTTTGCAACCCCATGGACTGCAGCACGCCAGGCTTCCCTGTCCCTCCACCATCTCCCAGAGTTTGCTTAACTCATGTCCATCAAGGCAGTGATGCCATCTAAGCATCTCATCCTCTGTCGTCCCCTTCTCCTCTTGCCCTCAATCTTTCCCAGCATCAGGGTCTTTTCTAATGAGTCAGCTCTTCATATCAGGTGGCCAGAGTATTGGAGCTTCAGCATCAGTCCTTCCAATGAATACCCGGGATTGATTTCCTTTAGGACTGACTGGTTCATGACAAAGGATGTGAATGAATAGCCAGATGAAGAGGTGCGTAGGGTGATGTCTGGAAAAGTCCCATGTTGAGGAGCTTCTGTCCCTATGGAATTGGTGTGCATCACCCCACACCTGTGGATGTGTTCACAGACCCAGAAACTCCCCAAACCCCATAGTTTAGGGATTTTTTAAATGGAGGCTTCACCATGTAGGCATGACCTCTCACTAATGCAGTCTCTAGCCTCTCTCCCTTCCTGGAGGATGGAGGATGGAGCTGAAGTCCTAAGCTTCTAATCACATCTTTGTCTTTCTGGTGACCACCCTCCATTCTGAAGCCATCCGAGAGCCCATCCAGAGTGACTTCATTAGAACAAAAGATGTTGCTATCACCCCTGAAATTCCAATGAATTCGGGAGCTCTGTGTCAGGAACTGGGAATCAAAAACAAATATTAAACCAAGAGATGTTCCTGGCACCATCACTCAGAATGTTACAAAGGTTTTGCAAGCTCTGTGCCAGAAACTGGGGGCAGAGACCAAACCTGGGTTTCTTAGCCTATCACAGATGCACATGTAACAGAGAGAGGAGAGGGGAAGAGAGGGGAGGTAGGAGGAGGGAAGGAAAAGCAGCAGCCCAGGGCCAGATTGCACCAAGCTGTCTCTTGGAAAAAAGAGAAGGAGAAAAAAGAGGAGGAGGGAAAAGATTTAGCTTAAAGCAAGGAAATATTGAACGTGGACACATTTATCTCAAGGCAATGATCATGTATCAAGCACCTGCACTGTTCCAGGCAGGATGCTAAGTACAAGGGTTAAGGATCGTAAAATGTAGCTCTTTGCTTGGGAAGTTCACTTTAAGTTCATCTAATCATAACAAAATTTTTCATCAAGTAAATATGATCAATCACCTACCTGCAACACTACCAAAGATTATTAAATTAAAAGGGAGTGGGGCTCCAGGACTCAAAGATCCTTCCAATATGGTCAGTCGGACAAGGAATGAAGCAATTCAGGATTACAGGGGGTGTCCTGTAATGAGTGGGTCTTCTCAGGTGGCTCAGTGGTAAAGAATCCTCTTGCCAATGTAGGAGATGCAGGAGATGTGGGTTCGATCCCTGGGTGGGGAAGATACCCTGGAGTAGGGAATGGCAATCCACCCCAGTATTCTTGCCTGGAAAATTCCACGGCCAGAGGAGCCTGGCGGGCTAGAGTTCATGGGGTTGCAAAGAGCTAGATATGACTGAGCATGCACACAAGCTTGTAATAAACTCGCAACAAGGAAGAAGAGGTCTTAGTGGACTCTGAGGAGGAGCAGTCCCTGAGGGCTAGAGGGAAACAGAGGACATCCTGGGGAGGAGGACTGGGGCCTCAAATGTCAGAGTGGGGTGGTCCTCAAGTTGGGAAAGAGATGATTAGACTAGACCAATGTGGCTGAAACAGAGGGTTTATGTAGGAGTCTGGGAAAGCTTCGAAGAGCGTAGAAGTTTAAACTAGAGCCAAGTTTGGTAAGGTTTCAAGTGCCAGGCTAAGTCTAAAATTCTATCAGCCAGCAACATGTGTAGGTAGTAGGTGCTACTTTTTACATCAGGATGCCATCAATCAACACCGAATCAAAAACTAATCAAGGCAGGCTCAGTCCCCATGCCCAGTGAATATTTAGTGCATTTTTTAAAGTACTACCAGGGGTAGTAAGCATCTGTCTTATTTTCTTTATTCTTTCCTCTTCCCCCTCTTCCCCACATTATCTGATTATCTGAAAAAACTATGCAGTGTCAGTTCGACCCTCTGTTGTGATGCAAATGAAATACCCCAGCAGTCCTAAGCTTAGGCTGCCCCCTAATGGTCTCATGAAATATGTTCACTTGAGAATCTTAAAGTAGATTTTCAGAGAAGTCTGAACAGAGGAATTCAGTTCAGTTCAGTTCAGTTCAGTCGCTCAGTCGTGTCCGACTCTGCGACCCCATGAATCACAGCACGCCAGGCCTCCCTGTCCATCACCAACTCCCGGAGTTCATTCAGACTCACGTCCATCGAGTTAGCACACAGGAATTAGGGAGACTTAAACTTCCTGGAGAAGGCAATGGCACCCCACTCCAGTACTCTTGCCTGGAAAACCCCATGGGTGGAGGAGCCTGGTGGGCTGCAGTCCATGGGGTCGCAAAGAGTCAGACACGACAGCGACTTCACTTTCACTTTTCACTTTCATGCACTGGAGAAGGAAATGGCAACGCACTCCAGTGTTCTTGCCTGGAGAATCCCAGGGACAGGGGAGCCTGGTGGGCTGCTGTCTATGGGGTCGCACAGAGTCGGACACGACTGAAGTGACTTAGCAGTAGCAGCAAGCTTCCTGCTGCTCAGCACCACCCCAGCTGACCATGGGCCAGGCCTCAGAACTTTTAAACATTGCTCAGATTTATGAGAATTCTTGAAATCAGGTGAAATTATCACTTCAACTCTGCTGTTCTTTTCTCAAAGTTATTTTGTCTGTCCCACGGCTTTTGCATTGCTGGCTTAAGTGGTAAAGAATCCACCTGCAATGCAGGAGATGCAGGACATGTGGGTTTGACCCATGGGTGGGGAGGATCCCTTGGAGGAGGGCATGGCAAACCATTCCAAAATTCTTGCCTGGAGAATCTCATGGACAGAGGAGCCTGGCAGGCTGTAGTCCATTATGTCGCAAAGAGTTAGACACAACTGAAGCACTTCAGTTCAATGAGTTGACTCGTTGGAAAAGACCCTGATGCCGGGAGGGATTGGGGGCAGGAGGAGAAGGGGACGACAGAGGATAAGATGGCTGGATGGAATCCCCGATGGACATGAGTTTGAGTAGGCTCCAGGAGTTGGTGATGAACAGGGAGGCCTGGCATGCTGCGATTCATGGGGTTGCAAAGAGTCGGACACAACTGAGCGACTGAAACGAACTGAACTGAACTGAACTGAACTGAGGCACTTCGCACTTACGCACACACACTACTTATCATTTTTGGCATACAGATCTTGGAAAACTCCATGAGCGGAGGAGCCTGATGGGCTGCAGTCCACTAGGCCAACGTAAAAGGTCACAGCCACTTTGGAAACGTTTGACAATTTCCTTAAAAATTAAACCTACATCTGGCATATGACCCACCCATGTGCTGCCAGGCATTTCCCAGGAGGAATGGAAGCTCATGTCCCAGAAAGACCCACACAGGAGCATTCCAGCACCGTCACGGTAAGTGCTGCACTGATCTGACTACTTTTCCTCCCCTTCACGGTCACCTCCCAAGTAAGGCACTCTTGGGAAAACTCTTGACTTGGGGTCTGCTGCGGGATCCCAATTTAATAGAAACTGAAAGCTAAAATAACAATGAGCGAGAAAAATTGTCATCCGTTATTTAACCAAAAGAGCTTCTCTTGTTTTGTTTTGGTTTGGTTTTCTAAATATAACTTGATACATCCTGGGATGAACAGTGAGAATTTAAAGGACAGGGTCCTTCCTGGGACCCGGCCACAGAAGAGAAGGTAAAAGCAGCCTTTCTTCCTAAACAAAGAGAAGTATTGATACTTATGATTCAGGAAGACAAAGGAGAGATGAAAGCAAAGGAAGGATGGGGAAAAAGGAACAAGCAAGTTGGATGCAACTGGGACCAGGGGAGGGGGACCCAGCAGAGGAGCCTGGTAAAACCTGCAGCCCCACGACAGCGTGATTTCTATCGATGTCCTCCTGTGAACTCCCCTAAGGTTCCACAAGTGCACAGGGCTCACCAGTGCTGTGAGTAGGTGCATGTGCTGTGCTAAGTTGCTTCAGTTGTGTCCAACTCATTGTGACCCTATGGACTGTAGCTCGCCAGGCTTCTCTGTCAGTGAGATTTTTCCAGGCAAGGATACTGGAATGAGTTGCCATTTCCTTCTGCAGGGAATCTTTCCAACTCAGGGATCAAACCTGCGTCTCTTACGTTTCTTGCATTGGCAGGTGGGTTCTTTATCACTAGCAGCACCTGTGAATGGGTGGACTTCTGCACAAAGAAGGTATTGAGGTTCCTATGTCATAAGACAGAACAGAGACCGGGAGGAATGGAAGTAGAGCCAGAGGCTGAGACGATGCCTTACAGATTTGGTTTTGGATATCCACCAGCTGGGCTTCCCTCGTGGCTCAGTTGGTTAAGAATCCACCTGCAATGTGGGAGACCTGGGTTCGATCCCTGGGTTGGGAAGATCCCCAGAGGAGGGCATGGCAACCCACTCCAGGATTCTTGCCTGGAGAATCCCCATGGACAGAGAAGCCTGGGAGGCTACAGTCCATGGGGTCGCAAATCAGAGGGGTGGCTCTGATGGTCAAGTCCACCTGGCTCTCTGGAAAGCAGGGTAGTAGTAAGTGAGAGACCCTAAGAAATCATGCCTCATCTCCTATCCATGCTGGATCTAGATGGGGTTCTCCTTCCGCAGGTGAAGACACAGCTACTGGCTTTTCTTGTCTGATGGAGGGCAGTGAGAGCAAGGCCAGGGGGTGTGACATCAGCTCAAGGCACGGGGATTTCCTTGAGGGACAGAGAAATGAAAATCAGGAGGAACGAAGTGAGCCTGCGCCAGCCCAGCAAGGAGGATGCAGACACAGAACGGGAAACAGAGAAGGAAGGTTGGGAAAGGAAGTGACGCTGCTCCAGAACTGAAGCTCGAGACAGTAATAGATTCACATTTCATAGTTAAGAGCAGCTGTAAGTTAGAAGGGGTGGATGACCTCTGAGCACAGTGACCTCAGTCCATGGAGGGGACATCGACCTTTCAGAGCATTCCTCATGGGGCTGGGTGATTAGCAATGAAGAATTGGCAGAGTCTAACCTTACAATAAACACAATTACATTCCAGGGGGTGGGTACCACATTTTTGAAATAATGTGGCTTTTCTAAAACAAATTTCCCAAGGAACAAATCACATGAATATATGTTATATCAAATAATTTTTCATGATGCTAGGAAATTGGCATTTCTAGGTATACACTAGCTACAGGGTTGTGACTTGCCACGCAGAGAACTGCTTCTGTTAATTTGGTGAGGGAAATTGAATTTGTGGACAGTAAAGAATGAAGTCAGGGCCAAGTCTCACAGTAACTTGATGTTCACAGTAAGAAATCGTTCTCTGGGTGTAAAGAGCAACCAGAGGAGTGGAAGCGTTTCCTTAGGGGAAAAGTCTGGCCTCATTAACAGCTGGGCATGCAAAGACGCTTTCCAGGTTCAAGGTGCAGGTGAGCCAGCATCACTAACGTAGGCGCTGCCACTAAAACGCCCTCACTTCACCCCTGCAGATTTCCGACCCTCTGGTTTCCTTCCTTCCCTCCTTAAGGACGATCACAGGTTCTTTCAGGGCTTTAATAAGACTTGGAGTCGATTTTCCTCTCTTTTTCGTCTCCTTCCTCACCATCAACTCATATAGAGTCTTAGACTCCTTAGGTCTTTGGTGCAAGGTTGTACGTGCTAGGGAAATTGAAGCGTTCAATTTAAGCCACGGCCAGGGAGTGTGCAATGTGTGCTCATGACGCCACCTCCTGGTGACGTATTGAACCGCACACTAAAGCAGTTCTCAAGGTTTTTGTTCACAGAAACACTGTACACCCCCAAATTATTGAGGATCAACAGCAATACGTGAACAGTGAACTTCCAGATGTTCAAGCTGGTTTTAGAAAAGGCAGAGGAACCAGAGATCGAATTGCCAACATCCGCTGGATCATCGAAAAAGCAAGAGAGTTCCAGAAAAACATCTATTTATGCTTTATTGACTATGCCAAAACCTTTGACTGTGTGGATCACAATAAACTGTGGAAAATTCTTCAAGAGATGGGAATACTAGACTACCTGACCTTCCTCTTGAGAAACCTATATGCAGGTCAGGAAGCAACAGTTAGAACTGGACATGGAACAACAGACTGGTTCCAAATAGGAAAAGGAGTACGTCAAGGCTGTATATTGTCACCCTGCTTATTTCACTTGTACAGAGTACATCATGAGAAGTGCTGGGCTGGAAGAAGCACAAGCTGGAATCAAGATTGCCGGGAGAAATATCAATAACCTCAGATATGCAGATGACACCACCCTTATGGCAGAAAGTGAAGCGGAGCTAAAAAGCCTCTTGATGAAAGTGAAAGAGGAGAGTGAAAAAGTTGGCTTAAAGCTCAACATTCAGAAAATGAAGATCATGGCATCCGGTCCCATCACTTCATGGGAAATAGATGGGGCAACAGTGGAAACAGTGTCAGACTTTATTTTGGGGGGCTCCAAAATTACTGCAGATGGTGACAGCAGCCATGAAATTAAAAGACGCTTACTCCTTGGAAGGAAAGTTATGACTGACCTAGATAGCGTATTGAAAAGCAGAGACATTATTTTGCCAACAAAGGTCCGTCTAGTCAAGGCTGTGGTTTTTCCTGTGGTCATGTATGGATGTGAGAGTTGGACTGTGAAGAAAGCTGAGCACCGAAGAAATGATGCTTTTGAACTGTAGTGTTGGAGAAGACTCTTGAGAGTCCCATGGACTGCAAGGAGATTCAACCAGTCCATTCTAAAGGAGATCAGCCCTGGGTGTTCTTTGGAAGGAATGATGCTAAAGCTGAAACTCCAGTACTTTGGCCACTTCATGCAAAGGGTTGACTCATTGGAAAAGACTCTGATGCTGGGAGGGATTGGGGGCAGGGGGAAAAGGGCACGACAGAGGATGAGATGGCTGGATGGCATCACTGACTCGATGGACGTGAGTTTGAGTGAACTCCGGGAGTTGGTGATGGACAGGGAGGCCTGGTGTGCTGCAACAATTCATGGGGTCGCAAAGAGTCAGACACAACTGAGCGACTGAACTGAACTGAACTGATTGAGGATATTTATAGTCTTATAAATTTCAAACAAAAATGTTAACATTCCTTAAAGCATTAAAATAGCAATCATAAAGTCATTACATATTAATATAAATAACATCTTTATGAAAAAGATCATTGTTTCCCAAAACAAAAACTCGGTGAGAATAATTGCCTTGTTTTAAAGTGCTGCATATCTAATATAGAACTTAATAAAAGACACCTAGATTCTCATGTCCGCTTCTACATTCAGTCAATTTCAAGGCAGTGCTTTGGTTGAAGTACATGAAGAAAATCCACCCTCACAGGTATATGGCCTTTTCAAATAATTGGGTATATTCTTCTCTGATACTATATTGAAATCTGACAACTAGTAGTTCCTTAAAGTTTAGCTGCTCTGTGAAATCTTAAAGTCCATCAGTGAACTTCTTTTCTGTTACATTAAAATATGTTGTCTCTATGGCACTTTGAATCTATCTTTATCCACACCTGATTTTGTAACACTGACCCGTGACCATCTGGAAAGCCACTGGCTGCTGAGTTATGTGTTTTAACATATTCCACTACATTCTACAATGGGAAAAAGTGTACTTAGTATTTTTACCACCAATGTCATCAGAAAAGTGTCTAAGTTGAGAAAATGTCAAGTCCACTGTGGTGGACACAAATTTCCCAAAATTTTACTTTTTGCTTTGAAAGTTCAAATTGTGTAATTCACAACAACTGCCAAGTGACTTTCCTTGCAATGACAAGCTTATTTTGTGCATTTTTGAGAAAATATCTGCCAATACCCGAATCTCAATAAACTTGCTTTGCCTGTCATTTATTATTTAGAGTAAAAATGATGTTTTGTGAAAAAGAAAATAGTTCATTTCACAACTCAACAACCTTCCAAGTGTTTTTCCTTTAGACAAGCACAACTTGGCATGAAGCAAAAGTGCTTTGTGCTTACCTCCCATTTTATCATGCAAAAAATTTAATGACATGTATTTTAAGGGTAAATAGTAAAATTAATAATTGTTACTTCAATGTCATTCTTCAGTGAAACTGGCATTTTAAAACCTGATCAAGACGTTTAACAGTGACTCCCTGACACTGTTTATTGTTATTTTGTTCATGAGGGCTTGGTGTAAGAACAGAATCCACTCTGCATATTTTAAGCAAGAAAGGGTTGAATATGGTCTTAGGTGATTACACAGTTACTGTGGAGTCTAACACAAGTTCTAGGCTGGGATTCCAGGATCTTTGTTGTCAGAACACTGTAGAACTGACCACCAGCAGAACTACCTCCTTGGAGACCACCCCTGGAGTTGTCCCCACATCAACAAACCTCTGGTGTCTATACACCAAGAAACTGGGGATGTATAACAGGAAGATGTTTCAGAGTCCCCTGGCTTAGCAGCAGAGAGCATGGAAAGACAGTCTTCACTGAGCTCCTGTGATCCATGTATCATGTGAGTCGATCCAATTCGCAGAATCGAATTTTCATCTGTTACCTCCAACAGCAAAGAAGCTTGGGATATAGAGTGTTCGGCTTTCTAATCTCTCAAACTTAGAAGGAAAGTGAAATGAAGACTGCATGAGCCAGTTCTGGTTTGGACCTAGTCAACAGGAATTAGTCCAGTGATGACAACTGGCAGGTAGCTTACTTTCTCTGCAAGCGATGGAAAATCTGCCTAGACACTGTACAGATTTCTCTCTTGCACTTTTACCCATTGATTGTGAGCAAATGGGCCAACTGCTGCCGTGAAGCCAGACAGAATGGCAGGGGGTGTGAAGGGTAGGGAGTGGGATCGGGTAGGGAGTGGGATCAGGCAGGGATCAGTCAGAGAACCTGCACTGTCCTTAACCAGAAACCCACGTCTTTCTGTGGGTGACCCTGGGATGTCACAATAGGGACCATGGAATGTTCTGACATCTCTGTTCAAAAGCCCTCCTTCTAGTCCACTTAGCAATGTTTCTTTTTAACCCAGCAATTCTCAAAACTTGATGCTGTGTTTGAAATGTGGGTTAAAATAGAGTCTTGAGCTGTACTGACAGAGACTTGAATTCAGTTTAAGATAGAATCTGAATTTCTTTTTAATCTTTTTTTAAATTATATCTTCTTTCCTCCTTCTTCCTTCCCTCTCTTCCACCCTCCTGTCCTTCCTTCTCTCCTTCCTCCTCCTTCCTTCCTCGATTCCTTCATTCACAGTTTATCTCGGGAGTTTGGATGCAGTTGGTCTACTGACCTCAGTGAAAGAAACACAGTCTTGACCCATCAGATCCTGATCCTGAGAACCCAGACCCGCCCGTTTCAGGAGACCATTGCCACAGATGAAAGGAAGTCAGCTCTCACTCTGCGATCAGTTAGCTCTCCCCTGGGTGGAGGGACACAACAAGGCTGAGCAACTGTGACTTCTTCCCCTGCTTTTACATTAAGGAAGTTATTTCCCAACCAAATTTAGCTAAAGTCCAACTACTAGTTTACCTGAAAGTATTATTTCTTTCCTCTGTTTCGTTTCCATTAGATTCCTCTTCCTGGATTTTATTTGGGCATATATTGTAAATCAAAGATCTATCTTTCCCCCGTCCTATTTCATCACTGCTTTGTGATATTTCCTGTATCTTATTTTCAGCTTTTTTTAAAGAGTCTCTTTCTCATTATTTTGCTTTATTGCTTTGTTTATTAGATGTTTGACCAGTGCACCGCCCCTTTAATTCTTGTAGCCATCTAGTTTATGTTTATATTAAATATATAATATTTACATTATATTTTACATTAGGAGAAACCCATTATTCTCCTTGTACTTTCTCTTTAAAAAACTTTCTATTTTCACCAATTATTGATATTTTTATTTTTCTTCCAGATGAACTTGAGGAATAAATCTGTATTGATTTTGCCTTCCCTTTATTTTTTCTTTTAAATTGGCCAACAGGCTTCTCACACTCCTCATTTATTTCTTCATATCTTTCAGCAATCTTTCTTCCCTTCCCTTATACTTAGAATTCACGGCTCACAGCATACATAATAAACTGGTTTCTCCTTTTGTCTTTAAGACTGTCTTCAATAGTCATATTTCCTCAAAACACACTGACTTTCTCTCACACCTAGAAATCTTTCCATCTTCTTGACCTTGAAATAAGGACCATGAAAACAAACCTCAATCCTCAGAGTTAAAAAAAATCAATTTTGGAAAATGACTACTCTTCCTTATCCTCTAAAAGCAACAAAAGTTATTCTTTTTTTATGTCAGCACAACAACAGAGGCTAAAATTATCTGCGCAGCACCATTTAAATCATGCCTTTCTCTGCCTCATACTAACACAGCTTAAATATTTAAATACAGTTTCTTTGTTGTGAACACAAATCACCAGCCTTTCTCCATCACTCTATAATCCACACGTCACCAATACGCTAAGCAAATTGTAAGCAAGTACACTGAAATTTGTCCGGATTGACTTGGGCCATCAGTATTGTCTATGTACACAACTAAGAAATATATAGGCTGCCCAGGTGGCTCTAGTGGTAAAGAATCTGCCTGCAGATGCAGGACATGCAAGAGACTAGGGTTCAATCCCTGGGTCAGAAAGATCCCTTGGAGTAGGAAATGGCAACGCACTCCAGTATTCTTGCCTGGAAAGTTCAATGGTCAGAGGAGCCTGGTGGGCTACAGTCCACAGGGTCACAAAGAGTTGGACACACTGAGCCACTGAGCAGACACACACGTGTAATATACAAAGATGTTGTGGTGCCCTTTGGTGTGTTTTCAGTTCTCAGTGTGTGCTCTGTCCATAGCCTGCAAAGCCATAGCCACTGCCACCGCCTGCATAGCGGTATTTGGGTCCAGGTTTACGAATAAAGCCCAACTGAACCAATGAGAGTTTCTCTTGCGAGAATTTGGACCTGAAAGACAAAGATGTCATGAATCCCTGCTGGAGATTAAATCATAGGATGTGTAAATTCTGAAGCTCTGACATTTTCACCATTAGCCATAAACCTGAGAGAACAGATGTCCACAGAGAAACAGTGATGAAGCAGGCAGGCTGACAAGAGGGACAAGGGTGAGGGAGGAGAATTAGAGAAAGTGGCCCACACTTCTTGTATCTTCTACAGATATTTTCTTTGTGAAATTCTCCTTTAGACTATTCCTCCTCTCAGGAAGCACTTGAGAAGGGCTTGCTTCCCTTGTGGCTCATCTGGTAAAGAATCTACCTGCAATGCAGGAGACCTGGGTTTGATCGCTAGGTCAGGAAGATCTGCTGGAGAAGGGATGGGCTACCCATTCCAGTATTCTTGGGCTTCCCTTTTGGCCCAGCTGGTAAAGAATCCCCCTGCAATGTGGGAGACATTGTTTGAGGTTGGGAAGATCCCTTAGAGAAGGGAAAGATTACCCACCCCAGTATTCTGGCCTGGAGAATTTCATGGACTGTATAGTCCATGGGGTTGCAAAGAGTCAGACACGACTGAGTATAAAAATTTGGACCTGAAATGCATGAGAAGGACTAGCATTCATTCTTCTTTATGCGTTTGGTAGAACTGAAACATGGTTCAGTGAAATCATCTGATCTTGACCTTTTTTTGTTGGGAAGTTTTGTGTTTTTTTTAATGACCGTTTCAGCCTCCTGCTCATTATTGGTGTGTTCCATTTTCCTACTTCTTCATGATTCAGTCTTCAGAGGCTATTTCTAGGAATCTCTCCATTTCTTCCAGGCTGTCTGTTTTTTTAATATCTATTTATTTGGATATTTTGGGATGCATGGTGTGTTAGTCACAGTACATGGAATCTCAGGCTCATTCCTTGCAGCATGAAGGCTTCTCTCTCGTTGTGGCACACGGGCTTCGCTGTACCAGGCATGGAGCTCTTGTGGGCAGGCATCCAGCAGCCTACTCGGTTCACATGGCCAGGCCCCTTCTCTGGCAAGACGCCCATCTGGACGGGCACCAAGGCAAGACTCAGTGAACAGGAACCATGCACATAACCCTAGTTGCAGAGCATCCCTAATGCATTTCTTGGTCAGAGCGGACCCTGAGCCCCTCAGAGCAGGACCTGAACTAACAAACAGCAGCTCCTGGACAGGTCTGTGACCCTGAGTTTCCCTCTGTGCGTCTTCCTTCCAGCAGATCTTCAAGATGCTTCCATGAACCCTGGGGCAGTAGGCACCTGTCTGTACCCACCACCCCTCCTCTCCCGGACTCCTGGGTTCCTCCCATGCAGAGAAGGGTTTTGGGAAGTTGCTTCCTACTTATGGACCAGTTAAAATGGTTAGAAAACAAAACCAGAGCTGCAGTCACATGTCCATCCTGACCCTGAGGACCCATACCTGTTCCTTGGAACTGGCCAGTGCGGCAAGACCCATTTTCTGCAACTATGAGCCCCTGATGGGCGAGGATTGGCTGACCCAGGCCCGTCAGCGAGCCCTTCTTACATGTGTCTGGATTGAGTCTTTATAACGCTCCCCTCCAGGCAACAAGAGTGCCTGCAGCTCTACCTGATGCCATGCTTTCTGCCCTGGGACTGGGCTGGAGAAGGAGTAAGGACCTTGAGGGCAGCCCGTGCTGAGTGGGGCTCTGCAGGACAGCCCACAGGAGTTGTCAGGCTGCTACCTGTTAAGGAACAGGACGTGTCACCTGTACCTGCTGTTGGAAGCTCTCCCCCAGACAGGGGTGAGGAAGCAAGTAAGAGGATAACAGGCAGGAAGGCCAGGGGTCTCCAAATGGAGGAAATAGGTTGCAAGTGTCAGACATTTTTTTCTCTCTCCCTTAAGTGGCAGGAGGAAACAAACTCTCTATGGAAATGTTTTTCTTAAGCAATGTTAATGAAACTATGTATTTGCTTTGGAATTTGCCTTTCTTCAAAATGGTTCCACCTAAGACTAACTTTTGCCTGATAATAGCTCAATAAACCAGTATTCATATCAATCATTTTGTGGCTGGGGGATGACACACCTCGTGCCATCCTGTCTCAAAAATGCATATTGTGGAAGAGGGGCCTGGTGAAACTCCATCAGCCTTGAGGTGTCTCTCTTATCTGATTACTAACTTTCTAACAAACATAAAACAGCTTGCTAAAACTAGCAGAGGGGCACTCTCCATCCTCCTTCTGATGTCTATGTCAGAAGCCTTCTCTGTCCCTTTTCGTACTTTAATAAAACTCTTCTACACAAAAGCTCTTGAGTGACCAAGCCTGGTCCCTGGTCCCAAAGCTAAATGTTCTTCTTTGGAGATCATGAATCCGACACTGTTCACCATAAGCTCTCAAAATAAAAAAGGCAGTGGGGGGAAGGATGGGAGGAGTAACTCAAGTAAGGGAATGGAAGCTTCCAGAAGCTCACCCAGGGCTAGGAGCAATCTGCTTGGCCTGCACAAGCCAACCAGGCAAGCATGCTGTGGCTCAAGAGGCTCCAAGCCCTTTCCTTCAGCCTATGAGGTATTGAGAATCCCTTGGACTGCAAGGAGATCAAACCAGTCGATTCTAAAGGAAATCAACCCCAAATATTTATTGGAAGGACTGATGCTGAAACTGAAGCTCCAATACTTTGGATACTTGATGCAAAGAGCCAACTCATTGGAAAAAACCCTGATGCTGGGAAAGACTGAAGGCAGGAGGAGAAGAGGATGACAGAAGATGAGATGGTTGGATGACATCACTGACTCAATGGACGAGTTGGAGCAAACTCCAGGAGATGGTCAAGGACAGGGAAGGCTGGCATGCTGCAGTCCATGGGGCTGCAAGCAGTTGGACACAACTGGGCAACTGAACAACAGGACATTTTACCTGAGAAGGGTGGAGCAGCTGGCCTGGGGGGTCAGCTCATAGTTACTCAGAGATGCTTCCGTGTGGTCTACCAGCTTGCCGCTGAGTTCGCTCATTTTGAGGGGCTGCTGGCTGCATGTAAGAGAAGTTCCCAACACTGACCATATTTAGAATTATTCATTCAGTAGAGAAAGAGTGTTGATATAGGATTAGCTTGTTTTTGCTTTTTCCTCTTCTAAATCACACTGAAATTAACATACTTATTCTATTTTGTAAGCACCTGTCCAATAATTAGGACAAATTCCCAGAAGTGGTAATTTATTCTGTTCTAAATTTTTAAGTCTTTTGATTTGTTCCAAAGTTATATTTTAAAAGTGTATCAATTTATAAATTTCCCTCAGCAGAATATGTATTTGTTTGCATACAACCTTCCCCAAACCTTCAGTCTTGCTATAATATTAATTAATCTAATAAGAAGACAAGAGGTCTCACTTTTGGTTGAACTTGCATCCCTTGATCAATCAAAAAAGACAAATATTTCTTTCTTATATTTTCAATGATTAGCATTTTGGATTCTGTGTGTGTGTGTGTAACTGCCTATTCATGTCCCTGGTGTGTGTTTTTCCATTTTGGGTACTAGATTTTTCCAACTCTTAAAGGCACATAATTCCATTTGATTTTCTTTTTCTCCTGATTCCTTATTTTGGATCTGTGGAGTCACCTATATATAATTATTTTGCTTAATCTAACACAATACCCTTCCTTTACATACCCTGTACTACGTCCCCCCCCCAACACACACACACAGTGTGGATCCTCACACTTTGTTTTACTCACCTAGAATAAGAAATGGTGACCTTGCAACTATGATCATAAATGGCAGCCCAGTGTAAAACATCAGGCCAAAGCTGCTCACCACTGCCAAGGCAGCAGAAATGACTCCAAAGGCTGCAACCCACATTTTGTTTCGTATACAGTCACACCTGTAAATTTGGAGGGAAAAGTCATGGAACTTGTAGTGGTAGCTTCCATACTGATATTCCAGCAATTCATAACATTCTTGACTCAGACTCTTCAGAGTCCTCAGGGGTAATAATTTCCATACTTGTCTGCAGGAGAACATTAATTTCCAGTCACTAGCCCATTCCAACTGAACAAAAACAAAGGTGGGGAGGGAACAGAAAAGCTGGGAATCTGTTCAGTTCAGTCGCTCAATCATGTCTGACTCTTTGCGACCTTATGGACTTCAGCACCCAAGGCTTCCCTGTCCATCGCCAACTCCCGGAGCCCACCCAAACTCAAGTCCATCGTGTCAGTGATGCCATCTAACCATCTCATCCTCTGTTGTCTTCCGGGGCCAGCGTGAGGAACTCCACCCATGGCAAAGGTCATGAGGAAGGAGGCTTGGCATACGCAAAGATGTGATCAAGCCTCAGGAAACCCCCTGTTCCCGAGCATCTAACCCCAAAACCAGAGTCTGTTTTATGCTCTCACCTACACCTCTGACTTTACGGGGGGCTCTCCCCCATAACCATTTCTCTCAGAAGAGGAGTAAACGTGCAGCTCCAAGGCAATAAAAATTCCTGGGCGTGACAAGACTGTTTCAGCTTACAGACTCCTCTGAAGGTTATCTAGCCCACCTGTATAGGTTCGTCTGGCCACATGTGATTGTTTACAGCCTCCCAACCTGAGAGGCACGAGATGTTTTAGACTTACTAAAGGCAAATTCTTTTGGGGAGTTGGAAATTATTAATATAGTGGGTTGGTTAGGAATTATATTGGTGAAGGGTTTTTCATTTGTTGTGTCAATAATTGCTGCTAATTCCCTATTCTGGGTGGGACAAGGATGTCTCAGGTCAAACCTCTCTGCTGACAGACTAGCTTGTGTGACAGGATTATCCATACTGCTGCCACTAGGCACATGATTGTTTACTACCTCTCAACCATAAACAGCACAGAGAGTTTGGGAGTATTTTGAGAGTCTTAATTAGCATAGGGCTTTTTCTTCTTGTTGAGTCAATGATTGCCACCAGGCCTCCATATCCTTAGGCACCTGGGAATATATTAATTAACGTATTTGGAATATAGAAAAGGAAATATAGTAGTTTTTAAGGTTAGCAATACTAGACTTTTTGAGTTAATGGATTTTCTCTTTTGTAATAGATCACTGTACTTTGTTATAAATCAGTGTCCTTGCTATGTTAAAATGTAACTTTATCATATCTTAAGACTAAATAGATCTTAAGGGGAACATTGGTGAAAGGATTTTCACTTGTTGGGCTGATGTTTGCTGCTAAATCTCCATGTTCCCTGCCCTTCTAATGAATATAACATATAGGAGAAATAAGTATTAACCTTTAAGCATATAGGAGAAATAAGTATTAACCTTTAAGACTAATCATGTTAACCTTGGGTTAAATAAATTCCTTTCTTAATTGTAACTCGCTACACCCTCACCCTATAGGAATGTAACTTTATTTGGAGGGTGGTGCCTGGTTTAAGAAAAAACACCCTTGGAAGAAATAAGTTTTTTGGTTATCAGAAAGAAAGGATCATAAAATGTCAGCAGGTCTCACTCATGGCCAGAAGATGATGTACCTTTTTTTATACATTTATGTGAAGCACCTGATTTTGATAAAGGTCAGGACTGCTGACTCCGCGTGACTCTGTATTCATCCCTATGTGTAACAAAAGGTATATAAGCAAACCCAAAAATAAAGAAATCGAATCAGTTTCCGGAAAGACTGATTCCCCCATGTCGCTTCTTTCTTGCTCCCGTTTTTCTGGCTGAATTCCCATCTGGAGCACGGATGCTATTCCACGTAATCCAGGTTATTCAGTCTCTTTTTCTCCACTAATCTTCCTACTACACTATCCATTTCTAATCTCTCTATATCTGTGATTAAATATGTATTTTTCCAAAGATGTCAACTCCATCCCCACCTTCGAATCACCCTGGATTCACCAGGGCTGGACCCGGGCAGTTGTCCCCTTCTCCTCCTGCCTTCAATCTTTTCTAGCATCAGGGTCTTTTCAAATGAGTCAGTTCTTCACATCAGGTGGCCAAAGTATTGGAGTTTCAGTTCAGCAGCAGTCCTTTCAATGAATGTTCAGGACTGATTTCCTTTAGGATTGACTGATTGGATCACCTTGTAGTCCAAGGGACTCTCCTACAGTCCAAAAGCATCAATTCTTTGGCACTCAGCTTTCTTTATAGTCCAACTCTTACATCCATACATGACTACTGGAAAAACCATAGCTTTGATTAGATGGACTGATGTTGGCAAAGTAATGTCTCTGCTTTTTAATATGCTATCTAGGTTGGTGATAGCTTTTCTCCCAGGGAGCAAACATCTTTTAATTTCATGGCTGCAGTCATCATCAGTGATTTTGGTGCTCCCCCAAAATAAAGTCTCTCACTGTTTCCATTGTTTTCGCATCTATTTGCCATGAAGTGATGGGATCGAATGCATGATCTTAGTTTTCTGAGAGCTGAGTTTTAAGCCAACTTTTTCACTCTCCTCTTTCACTTTCATCAAGAGGCTCTTTAGTTTTTCACTTTCTGCTATAAATGTGGTATTGTCTGTATATCTAAGGTTACTGATATTTCTCCCAGCAATCTTGATTCCAGCTTGTGCTTCATCCAGCCTGTTATTTTGCATGAAGTACTCTACATATAACTTAAATAAACAGGGTGACATTATACAGCCTTGATGTACTCCTTTCCTGATTTGGAACCAGTCTGTTGTTTTGTATCCAGTTCTAACTGTTACTTCTTGACCTGCATACAGATTTCTCAGGAGGCAGGTCAGGTGGTCTGGAAGAATTTTCCACAGTTTGTTGTGATCCACACAAAGGCTTTGGAGTCGTCAATAAAGCAGAAGTAAATGTTTTTCTGGAACTCTCTTGCTGTTTTGATGATCCAGCAGATGTTGGCAATCTGATCTTTGGTTCCTCTGCCTTTTCTAAATTTAGCTTGAACATGTGGAAGTTCATGGTTCACATACTGTTGAAGCCTGGCTTGGAGAATTTTGAGCATTATTTTGCTAGTGTGTGAGATGAGTGCAATTTTGCAGTAGTTTGAACATTCTTTGGCATTGCCTTTTGTTAGGATTGGAATGAAAACTGATCTTTTCCAGTCCTGTGGCCACTGCTCCGTTTTCCAAATTTGCTGGCATATTGAGTGCAGCACTTTCACAGCATCATCTTTTAGGATTTGAAATAGCTCAACTGCAATTCCATCACCTCCACTAGCTTTGTTTGTACTGATGCTTCCTAAGGCCCACTTGACTTAGCATTCCAGAATGTCTGGCTCTAGGTGAGTGATCAGATCATCGTGCTTATCTGGGTCATGAAGATCTTTTTTGTATAGTTCTTCTGTGTATTCTTGCCACCTCTTCTTAATATCTTCTGCTTCCATTAGTTCCATACCATTTCTGTCCTTTATTGTGCTCATCTTTGCATGAAATGCAACTATTCTGGTTGATTCTTATGTAACAAGCCAAGCATGAATCCACTGACTGGGCTTTCAGAACCACAAAGATATACTAAAACATTGCAAATAGCTAATTCCCCTTTGATCTTCAAAGGAGTGTGAATGGAAGCAAGCAGTATGAAAGTGCCCACGTCTAGGGATCTTCTCACCCACTTATGACTCCAATTAGCCATAAATACAATCCTAAATATCTCCTGTATGTCAAAACTTGTTTAATATATATTGTGGCTAACAAAAAGAATAAAAGCCTCCTTCTAGAAGATATCCGTGGTTCTCCTCTGCTAGAGAAGTGTGCTCTAGAAAAGAGGCTGCATGTGTGTGCTCAGTCGATTCAGTCATGTCTGTGATCCTATGGACTGTAGCCCACTATGCTCCTCTCAATGGGATTCTCCAGGCAAGAATAGTGGAGTAGGTGGCCGTGCCCTCCCTCTAGGGGATCTTCCTAACCTAGGGATCAAACCTGCATTGCAGGAGGATTCTTTACCACTGAGTCACCGAGGAAGCCCAACAAAAGTGGCTGCTAATTGCAAAAAAAAGTAATATGTGCTCCATTTTGAATAATACAACTTATGCCTGTTTCTAGGTTGGACCAATAAAAATGGGAATATATACACAGCATTTAAAAAAATTTTTTAAATAAAGATTTAATACTTTAACTCCCTAACAACCACAACTTTACATCTTAAAATATTGATGACAATCTCTAGGTTTCTGTTTTACTTCATCGCTAACTGCTTCAAACCAAATGACTGATAACTGCCTCTAGAAATTTTTAGTAGGAGAGAGAAACTAAGTTTGGTTTGAAGACTAAGAAATTCAGCTATGGAAATGGAGTTACTGATTCCCAAAGAGCAAGAATATAACTAAACACCTTATTCATGCAAGACTACATTAAAATAATTAAACTTTCTTCTTATTAAAACAACTATGTGTGTCTGTATTTCACCTTTTCTCAAACTGCTGGTGCTATTAGTTAAACTCAGGGCCCCAAATCAACACACACACACATGCACAAAAATAAAAGCAATTTTCTTTATCACAACAAAATTTGATTACAACTAATACCTTCTTAAAGTGACAATATTGATTTACAAGCATTTAAGATAAAAGACACTTACTCCTTGGCAGGAATGTTGTGACCAACCTAGACAGAATATTAAAAAGCAGAGACATTACTTTGCCAACAAAGGTCCATCTAGTCAAGGCTATGGTTTTTCCAGTGGTCATGTATGAATGTGAGAGTTGGACTGTAAAGAAAGCTGAGCACCAAAGAATCGATGCTTTGGAACTGTGGTGTTTGAGAAGACTCTTGAGAGTCCCCTGGACTGCAAGGAGACCCAACCAGAGCATCCTAAAGGAGATCAGTCCTGGGTGTTCATTGGAAGGACTGACGTTGAAGCTGAAACTCCAATACTTTGGCCACCTGATTTGAAGAGCTGATTCATTTGAAAAGACCCTGATGCTGGAAAAGATTGAAGGTGGGAGAAGAAGGGGATGACAGGGATGAGATGGCTGGATGGCATCACAGACTCAATGGACATGAGTTTGAGTAAACTGCAAGAGTTGGTGATGGACAGGGAGGCCTGGCATGCTGCCAGTCCATGGGGTCACAAAGAGTTGAACACGACTGAGCGACCGACCTGAACCGAACTGAAGATAAAAGTAACAAGATGAACCTTGAAATCAGAAAGATTAACAGGATAAAAGCTACATGTGACATGTTTAGCCCTATTCCCTCTTTCAGGTTTCTGGATTGGTGATATAAATTTTTCAGAGGATGGGGGAAGTGAAGTACATTATTGGCTAGAATGATTTGACTTTGACTAGTCACTGTGTTGACTCTCTCTAAATGACCTTTATTTTAATGTTCAATAGGCAATGGAAGGAAAGATGTGAATGTAGAACATTAGTGAACACACTTGCAGATTTTCTAGTCCCCAGGAAGGACGTTGGTTAAGCAGTTTTTCAGAATTACACTTAGGAGAGTCTCAGAACTTTAGATTCCTGCAGTCCTGGAACACAGCTCTGCAGAGTCTGATCTATGGTTTATAGAGGTGTTGCAGAATCCACGTGTCTAAAAATGTCTTCATGTGATTCCGGTGCTCAGGCTGACTTGGGCATCACTGGCAGCAAAATGACCAATCGCAGCCGCTCACTAACTACACATTAAAGAAAGAATAAATCAGGAGTTCCCTGGTGGTCCAATAGTTAGGACTCCTTGGCACTTTCACTGTTGGGGACTGGGTTTGGCCACAAAAAAGGCATAAATAAATGAAATGAAGATAATAGGCTATAATATATACAGAATGTAACTACCAAAACGATAGAAGTAAGTCTTTCCTTGTCAGCAATTATTTTAAACATAAACAGATTAAACTTTCCAATCAAAATGCAGATATTGTTAGAATGGATAAAATAGCATGATTCAACTATATACCATTCACAAGAGATTCACTTTAAATCCAAAGACATAAATAGATTGAAAGTTAAGAGGACTGAAAGAGATACTCCCTATGAATAGCAAACAAAAGAGACTAGGAGTGCCTGTACTGATACCAGACAACATAGACTATTTCAAAAACTGTTAAAAGAGAGAGAACGACATTATATATTTATAAAAGGGCCAATAATCAAGAAGATATAATAACTATAAACATAAAAACTTATACATTGCGAGTGGGATATAAAATGGTGTCGCCTCTGCGAAAAATAGTTTGGTGGTTCTTGCTGTTCAAAAACAAGCTAATCCTATATCAACATGGGATTGGTCTGCTCAGAGCACATTAAAGTTTTGGAATCCTATTCAGTCTTTTAAAAGAGGTAGATATAAAGTGTTAAATGAAAAATGCTGGTTATGAAACAAGATGTTTAAAATTGAGCAATATACATGTATATTTGTATAGCACATTCTGTATAGCTAACACTTAAAATATAGCAAGGATTATCCCTGACAGGTGGAATTGCAGTTGTTTAAAGTTTTTCTTTGTATTTTCCTGTACTTTCAGGGTTTATTTTACAATAAGAAGGTAAATATGTTTATATTTTGGAAAGTAAACAGCTTGAAAGAATTAATAATTGGTTTCCTAGGGGAGATAGGGGAGGAACTGTGCACTGGATGTATACCTTCCTAGAACACACTCACACTTATTCAATGTTCCCACAGCCATAAACAGCTCAAGTGTAGACAACTGATTTCATATCAACCATCTTCTTATTGTCTGTATATACATAGACATGTGAGTGTAGGGGTGAATGTGGCGGCGGGGGTGGGGGGGGGCTGTGATTTAAGTAGCTCAAGAAATGTGTGAGGACAATTTCTGAACCAAGTTCCATAAATAATAAAACCGATTTTTAAATACCTATTCCATATCAATGAGTTTATTTGTGGTCCTTAGTAGTTCGAATTCTTGCCCTTCGTCCAGCTGAATGCAAGTGAAATCCACAAAGCTGGCAGCAGGGGGCCTGTCAGGATGCAGTTTGACAGTCTGCACAAGCCTGTGTCACTGTAGGCCCTTCTCCCAGATCATACACACAGAACATCAGAATTAGTGGCAAAGTACGATTCCCAGTACCTTCCCGTGTAATCCATGGAGAAGATATTACAAGGCTGGTATTAAAATCAATCAGCATTTCAGTTGCAAGCTTCCCTGATGGCTCAGAGGGTAAAGTGGCTGCCTGCAATGCTGGAGACCTGGGTTCAATCCTTGGGTCAGGAAGATCTACTGGAGAAGGAAATGGCGATCCACTCCGGTACTCTTGCCTGGAAAATCCCCATGGACGGAAAAGCCTGGTGCAGGCTATAGTCCATGGGGTCGCAAAGAGTCAGATATGACTGAGCGACTTCCCTTTCTTTTCACTTTTCAGTTCCAAGTATTGATTTTGTATCAATACACACAGAAACAGAGGTGTACAGGAGTGAAAGCGGTAGGAAGCTTGGAAGCTTGAGGGAAGTGAAATTTACCTGCAACATGCTTAGGATCCTTTGTAATCTCCTTTCTTCTCTGTAGTCCTTCTCTCCTAACCTTCAGTGACAATTTCAGAGTCCTCAAATGTTCTCCAGTCCTCTTTATTACAAATCAATCAGGAAACATCACTGTGGAAGAGACTGGTTACTTTAGTATTCACTTAATATGTAAAGGATTCTTAAGGTTTACTTTGGTACATATTTCTGATCTCAAGAGTACCTACATTTTACTGACATAATGCCTTAACTTGGGCAGGTGGTTTGAATGATAGCATTCTCGGTATCAGAAACAGACTAACAGGCAAACTACATGTATGTAGATATCTGTGTGTGTATAAACTACGAGGTGCCTTTAAAATCATACCACATTGATAGCTAGATGCCAACTGGAGAACAGATATATCCAGCTTATATTTTAAACAACAGGATGTTTCCTCAATATTAGTGCCTTAGAATAAAGTGGTTTATAAGAGAAAATGGTCTCTCAAATGTTCTGATGGAATCAGAGATACATTGCTAATCCTGCTTCACCTAATACCCTGTCAGCCAGGTTTCCTGACTCTTCGTTGAATACCCTGAATGATGACTAGGAGTAGAGTGTACTGAGCTATGTGTACAAATAGGAGTGTGTACAAAGCACAGAGTTGTCACAGAGCAAGGAGTGATGAGTTGTCTTGTGGACTCAGAGGCAACCAGAGAAGGTGTCAGAAAAAGCTGTATTCAAACACAGACTCCACAAGATCAATGAGAACTTGAGAGATAGGCAAAGAAAACAGTTTGAGTTGATCTGGTTAACTTTTAATTGATGTTTAAAAAGTACGAATACTCTGCTTCTTTCTCTAACAGGTGTTGGGATCAATGACATGTTTACCATGATTCTGCCTGGCGGAAGACAGCATGGATAACATAAGCAAGTGGATGTCTGATGGCTATGCAAAAGTGGCAATACCCATTACAATCACCACCATCACCAATGTCCTGGCCTTCTATACAGGAACCTCTTTCAGGTCTGTACAATACTTTTGCATCTATACAGGAACAACCCTGCTCTTTTGTTATTTTTATAACATCACCTGTTTTAGAGCGTTTATGGCCCTGGATGGTAAAAGAGAAGTAGTCTGTCTACGCTGGTTGAAGAAGCCGGAAACAATTGAACAAAAATTTTCCTCATTAAATAGTCCTGGTGCCTCCCATGTAATTCTCTCCAAGATGAATATAAAGCTGATATCCATCCAGTGAATCTATTCTTTAGAGACTATTTTGGTCCTTTTCTCATAAGCACCGAGTCCAAGATTTTGTACATCATAAGTAGTATATATGGGTGTTTCTGAGTGCAGGAAGGTTTAGATCTCTGAAATTTGGCAAGTGATGACTCCTACATCACACCATATTTTAATGTAGAAGAAGAACGGTTTTCAAGTTATGGTCCCAGGGTTATGGTTATCCCAGAGATGGACCTTGCCCATCTCTTAAGGTCTCATTAATCTTGCGGAGTCTGTGTCTGGATACTGCTTTCTCGAACACCTTCTCTGGTTGCCTCTGAGTCCATAAGACAACTCATCACTCCTTGTTCTGTAATAACTCTGCACTTTGTACAGACTCTTGACTACTGGGCTAAAGTTACTGGGCAAAAACTGGAAAAATGTCTGGCAGATTTTGAAAACGATGAGTATGTACATTAAAATCTTACAGAGTTTTGGTTACGAGAATATATAAAATATATAGAAAAACTCCATCAAGATTTAAATAAGACAGCTTTTCCAAGCAATATTCCCACTTTTAATGGGATTTCCACTTTTTGCGTATGATATTAATATTACATCATCACAGGAAATCATTTGCTCCCAGGCCTTCATTCAAACCATCGGTATTTCTTCTTCAACCAATAAGAAGCCCATGTTACTCCAGTTCCAGACATGACAGAGAAGTGTGAAGCTTCCCTAATGGTGTATAACCAGGCATTCACGTATTTTAATCAGTACTCTGCAATATTAGAAAACACTGTTGAAAATGTGACTGTTGCATCAACAGCTATGTTCATTGTTTCCTTATTGTTAATTCCTCATCTCCTGTGTTCTTTGTGCATAACTTTTGCTATTGCTTCTGTGATTGTGGGCGTCATGGGTTTTATGGACTTCTGGAATGTCAATCTTGATTGCATAGCCATGATTAATTTTGTTATTTGTATAGGGTTTTCTTTTGACTTTTCTGGTCACATTTCCTATGCATTTGTTTCCAGTTCAGAGCCCTCCGTAAACCAAAAAGCCACTGAAACATTGCATCTGCTAGGCTACCCTATGTGACAAAGTGCAGTTTCAACAATAGTAAGGATGTGAAGCATACATCTTCAGGATATTTTCTAAGACTATGTTTCTTGTGATGTTATTTACAGCTGCTCATGGTCTAAGTTTTATCTGGTATTCTTAACCTTTTTTTTGAAAGTGAGTTTGAATAGCCACTAACAAACCAAAGACCAATTATAGAATTCCTTATTGGCCCAATCCAATCTGATGAAAATGCACTATTAAGAATAGTCAATAAACTAAAATCAGAGACTTGCTTCCTTGGCTTATAAATACTGTTTAAAAACGTTATTTAACACCCTGCTTATTTAACTTATATGCAGAGTACATCAAGAGAAATGCTGGGCTGGATGAAGCACAAGCTGGAATCAAGATTGAAGGGAGAAATATGCCGGAATTACCCATTTGCAATGTTTTAGTATATCTTTGTGGTTCTGAAAGCCCAGTCAGTGGATTCATGCTTGGCTTGTTACATAAGAATCAACCAGAATAGTTACATTTCATGTAAAGATGAGCACAACAAAGGACAGAGATGGTACAGACCTAATGGAAGCAGAAGATATTAAGAAGAGGCGGCAAGAATACACAGAAGAACTGTACAAAAAACATCTTCATGACCAAGATAATCACGATGGTGTGATCACTCACCTAGAGCCAGACATCCTGGAATGCGAAGTCAAGTGGGCCTTCGGAAGCATCACTACAAACAAAGCTAGTGGAGGTGATGGAATTGCAGTTGAGCTTTTTCAAATCCTAAAAGATAATGCTGGGAAAGTGCTGCACTCAATATGCCAGCAAATTTGGAAAACTCAACAGTGGCCACAGGACTGGAAAAGGTCAGTTTTCATTCCAATTCCAAAGAAAGGCAATGCCAAAGAATGTTCAAACTACTGCACAATTGCACTCATCACACACAAGTAAAGTAATGCTCAAAATTCTCCAAGCCAGGCTTCAGCTATACATGAACCATGAACTTCCAGATGTTCAAGCTGGTTTTAGAAAAGGCAGAGGAACCAGAGATCAAATTGCCATCATCCGCTGGATCACCGAAAAAGCAAGAGAGTTCCAGAAAAACATCTATTTCTGCTTTGTTGACTATGCCAAAGCCTTTGACTGTGTGGATCACACTAAACTGTAGAAAATTTTGAAAGAAATGGGAATACCAGACCACCCGACCTGCCTCTTGAGAAATCTGTTTGCAGGTTAGGAACCAACAGTTAGAAGTGGATGTGGAACAACAGACTGGTTCCAAATAGGGAAAGGAGTACTTCAAGGCTGTATGTTGTAACCGTGCTTATTTAACTTATATGCTAAGTACATCATGAGAAGCCCTGGACTGGATAAAGTACAAGCTGGAATTGAGATTGCTGGGAGAAAAATCAATAACCTCAGTTGTGCAGATGACACCACCCTTATGGCAGAAAGTGGAGAAGAACTAAAGAGCCCCTTGATGATAGTGAAAGAGGAGAGTGAAAAAGTTGGCTTAAAGCTCAACATTCAGAAAAAGAAGATCATGGCATCTGTGCCCATCATTTCATGGCAAATAGATGGGGAAACTGTAGAAACAGTAAGAGATTTTTTTTTTTTTTTTTTTACTCAAAAATCACTGCAGATGTGACTGCAGCCATGAAATTAAAAGACGCTTGCTCCTTGGAAGAAAAAAGAAAAATTAATGTCTTACATAAAAATATCTTTACTAAATTAGGAAGTGTTGTCATCTTTATTATGGTCTATACTATCAAGCATAACTTTCCAATTATTTGTCCTTTTATTTCATCATTAGTAGTTTATGCCTGGAATTCAAATATTTTATGTATTGTACTCTAAAATAGAATATCATTTTCATTGTACTTCTCATATGTATTATTATGTAAAAGTGCAACTGACTATTGTTTATTCTCCTAGTCTGGGATTTTTCTATGCATTTTCTTAATGGTGTATTTTGATGAACAGAAGTTTTTAAAGTTTTGGAATCAAATTTATCTTTTTTTTTATGGTTAGTATTTTCTGAGAAATTTTTGCCTAATCCAAGATTACAAAAAACTCATCTATATTTTCTTCTCAAAGCTAATAGTTTTATTGTTACGTGGCTCAGATGGTAAAGCACCTGTCTGTAATGCAGGAGACCTGGGTTCAATCCCTGGGTTGGGAAGATCCCCTGGAGAAGGAAATGGCAGCCCACTCCAGTAGTCTTGACTGGAAAATTCCATGGACAGAGGAGCCTGGTAGGCTACAGTTCATGGGGTCGCAAAGAGTCAGACACGACTGAGCAACTCCACTTTCTTATGTCTATGATTCATAGACCTGTGTTTATTGGGAAGTATGGGTAGAGGTTCGTTTTCTTCCCATTATAGTTATTCAGTTGTCCCGGCATTTTTAGTGAAAAGACTGTCCTTTCACCAGACGGGCTAACTTGACACCTCTGTCAGAGAACCAAGTGACAGTTTACATGTGGCTCTATTTTTGTGCATTGATCTGTTTTTCTGTAACACAGTGGATACCATACTGTGCTGATTCCTGAAGCTTTGTATCAATTATGGAAATTAGGTTAGGTAAGTTATCCAGCATTTTCCCTGTTTTCCAAATTGTTTTGGCTGTTATAGGTTCTTTGCATTTAGATACTAATTTTAGAATCACTTGTCCATTTATCAAAAAAAAAAAAAAAGGTTACTGGGATCAGAATTGGGTTATGGTCAGTCTACAGATCAATTTGGGGAGAACAGATGTATTAGCAATATGGAATCTTCCAATCTGTTAACATGGTTTATCTCTTACTTATTATCTTATTTAATGTCTCTCAGAAGTATCTTATAGATATACATGGATTTACTTTCTAAGTATATTAATTTTTTAACATTGTAAATATTTTAAAACCCTTTTTCATTTTTTTTTCACTAGCATATAAAAATTCAGTTGGTTTTGGTATACCTACGTTATGCTGTATAATCTTTTTAGATTCATTTATTAGTTCATGTAGATTTTTGTAGTTTTTTTTAGTAGTTTTTATCTGTGCAATTATAAAGATCACATACAGACCATTTTATTTCTCCCTACATAAACTTTATTTCTTACTTAAGCATGGGCTTTAAACGTCCAGGAAAATGTAGGAAAACATAGAGACATCATTGCCTTGTTGTCAACTTTGTAAGGAACAGAATCAATATTTCATCAAATATAATGATTACCTGGAAGTTTTTCACAATCATCTTCTGTCAGATTGTGGAAGCTCCGTTCTACTTCTAGTTTTCTGGGATGTTTTAAGATGAATGAGTATTAAATTTTGTCAAATTTCTGTCTGTCAACTGAGATTATCATGTCTATTTTTCTATTTTAGTCTGTGGAATGTGGCAACTAATACTGAATGATTTTTTTAAATCAAATCGGCTTACATGGAATCACTTTATACTGACCTTGCATTCCTAGAATAATTCACATTTGGTCATGGCACATTGTTATTTTCACATATTGCTGTTTTTGTTAATATTTTGTCAGTGATATTTGTTCCTATGTTCATGAGGCATGTTGGTTACCTTTTTTGTAATGCCTTTCTCAGGTCTTGATATCAGGGTTATACTGCCCTCAGGAAACAAGCCAGTAAATATTCCTCATCTTTGGTTTTCTGAAATATATGATGTATGGTTGATATCACTTTTCATTTCTTATCAAATGTTTGGTAGAGTTCACTACTGAAGTCTTTGGGCATGGAGTTTTTCTGAGAAGAATTTTTATTTCAGAGTCCCTTTCTTTAACAAATAGAAGGCCATTAAGATGTTCTTTTTCTTCTTGGGTCAATTTTGGTATGTTTGTTTTATATGGAATTTGCCCACTCTGCTAATTGGCTAATTGATTATTTTCTTGTTGTTTAGTCATGTCAGACTCTTTGTGACCCCATGGACTGTAGCCCACCAGGCTCCTCTGTCCATGGGATTTCCCAGGCAAGAATTCTGGAGTGGGTTGCTGTTTCCTTCTCCAGAGTGTCTTCCTGACCCTGGGATTGAATCTGACCCTCCTTTGGCAGGCCAGTTCTTACTGATGTGTCACCAGGGACCCTAAATGTCTTATCATTTAAATGTCTCTAAGGAAGTCCCCAATGCAATTCTTGATATTGGTAATTTGCATTATATACCTTTCATTTCTCAACGAATTATCAATTTTATTAAATTTCTCCAAGAAACAACTTTTGGCTCTATTTTCTCTTTTGTTTCTTTATTTGCTAATTGATTAATTTCTACTTTTTATTCTTTCTAGTTTTTATGAGTTTAACTTTCTCTACATTTTCTAGTTTTTTAAGGCAGTAGGATAAGTCACATTCATTCTCTTCTAAAAAACTTTTAATGCTATCAATTTCCTTCTGCTGCTGCTGCTAAGTCGCTTCAGTCGTGTTCGACTCTGTGCGACACCATAGACGGCAGCCCACCAGGCTCCCCCATCCCTGGGATTCTCCAGGCAAGAACATTGGAGTGGGTTGCCATTTCCTTCTCCAGTGCATGAAAGTGCAAAGTGAAAGTGAAGTCACTCAGTCGTGTCCAACCCTTAGCAACCCCATAGACTGCAGCCTACCAGGCCCTTCCATCCATGGGATTTTCCAGGCAAGAGTACTGGAGTGGGGTGCCATTGCCTTCTCTGAATTTCCTTCTAGCTACTGTTTTAACTGTATCCACAAAAACTTTTTTATTAGGGATGTTCGTTATTATTCATTCCAAAATAAGCTCCTATTTCCCTTGTGATTTCTTCTCTGACCATGAATTAAACAATACCTTTATTTTCTCTTCATTTCTGAAGAATAGTTTAAACAGATATAGAACTCTAGGTTGAGAAGAATTTTTTTCCTTCAACACTTTAAAAATGTCATTGCATTGTCTTCTTGATGCAGTGCTGATTAGAATTCAGTCTTCACTTTCATATTGATCTTTTCTATGGTATATGCCTTTTTTCCCTCTATATTCATTAATATTTTTTTATTACTGGCTTTCAGCAATTTGACTATGATGAGATTATATGTGGTGTTTTTTTCTATTCAATCCTCTTAGAAATCTTTAAGCACTTAGGACCTGTGGCTTGATATTTTCCATCATATTTGGAAATATTTTAGCCTTTATTTCTTCAAATGTTTTTCTGCCACATTGTCTCTCCCCTTTCATTCAGTGGCCTTAATTACAAATATGTTCTCATTATTTTCAGTTGTCATAAAATTGTAATAGTCCCCAAGATTGCATTTTAGCATTAATAAATTGAAATTTATTTACACTTTCAAAAAGCTCTTCTCTGTAGCCCATATCTTGTTGAAAAATTTAACTCTTTCTACATATGTTGAAATTCCTGGTAAGCTCAGTAAAATTCTCAGTGAAGGTACATAATTATGCTTTTATGTATGGAAATGTTTAAATATTTTAGTCCAAATATTTTCATCATATTATCATTTTTATTTCATTAAAACTCATTTTAGACAAATATTTTATAACACAAAACTCCTCAACAGTGTTGTCTCTGTTTCTAGTTATCTTGAATACTTTGTCAAACAAAATAAAGATGTCACAAAAATAGGGCTTTTCAATTTCATTCTATTCATCATAGAACGTAAATTTACCCTACAAATGGAAGCTCATTCAAAAATTCTTCTCACAATTTATGAAATTACAAACTATAGTTATAAAAGTTCAATCAGGTACGCTGAACTCTTATTTGACTTTCTCATTTTGTTCCTCACTTTTGTTTTTTTTGTTTTTTTTTTTTTCTTGTTTTTTTATTTTATTTTATTTTATTTTATTTTTTTAGAGGACAACAAATAGGTTTTATTTCTCCATTAATCAGTTCTTATCTAATTTTTCTTAACATTTTTCCAAATAACATTTTATTTATTATTTTTTTTTAATTTATTTATTTTTTTATTAATTTATTTTTTTTTTTTTTAATTTTAAAATCTTAAATTCTTACATGCGTTCCCAAACATGAACCCCCCTCCCACCTCCCTCCCCACAACATCTCTCTGGGTCATCCCCATGCACCTGCCCCAAGCAAGCTGCACCCTATGTCAGACATGGACTGGCGATTCAATTCTTACATGACAGTATACATGTTAGAATTCCCATTCTCCCAAATCGTCCCACCCTCTCCCTCTCCCTCTGAGTCCAAAAGTCCGTTATACACATCTGTGTCTTTTTTCCTGTCTTGCATACAGGGTCGTCATTGCCATCTTCCTAAATTCCATATATATGTGTTAGTATACTGTATTGGTGTTTTTCTTTCTGGCTTACTTCACTCTGTATAATTGGCTCCAGTTTCATCCATCTCATCAGAACTGATTCAAATGAATTCTTTTTAACGGCTGAGTAATACTCCATTGTGTATATGTACCACAGCTTTCTTATCCATTCATCTGCTGATGGACATCTAGGTTGTTTCCATGTCCTGGCTATTATAAACAGTGCTGCAATGAACATTGGGGTACATGTGTCTCTTTCAATTCTGGTTTCCTCCGTGTGTATGCCCAGAAGTGGGATTGCTGGGTCATAAGGTAGTTCTATTTGCAATTTTTTAAGGAATCTCCACACTGTTCTCCATAGTGGCTGTACTAGTTTGCATTCCCACCAACAGTGTAGGAGGGTTCCCTTTTCTCCACACCCTCTCCAGCATTTATTGCTTGCAGATTTTTGGATCGCAGCCATTCTGACTGGTGTGAAGTGGTACCTCATTGTGGTTTTGATTTGCATTTCTCTAATAATGAGTGATGTTGAGCATCTTTTCATGTGTTTGTTAGCCATCCGTATGTCTTCTTTGGAGAAATGTCTATTTAGTTCTTTGGCCCATTTTTTGATTGGGTCATTTATTTTTCTGGAATTGAGCTGCAGAAGTTGCTTGTATATTTTTGAGATTAGTTGTTTGTCAGTTGTTTCATTTGCTATTATTTTCTCCCATTCAGAAGGCTGTCTTTTCACCTTGCTTATATTTTCCTTTGTTGTGCAGAAGCTTTTAATTTTAATTAGATCCCATTTGTTTATTTTTGCTTTTATTTCCAGAATTCTGGGAGGTGGATCATAGAGGATCCTGCTGTGATTTATGTCTGAGAGTGTTTTGCCTATGTTCTCCTCTAGGAGTTTTATAGTTTCTGATCTTACATTTAGATCTTTAATCCATTTTGAGTTTATTTTTGTGTACGGTGTTAGAAAGTGATCTAGTTTCATTCTTTTACAAGTGGTTGACCAGTTTTCCCAGCACCACTTGTTAAAGAGATTGTCTTTACTCCATTGTATATTCTTGCCTCCTTTGTCAAAGATAAGGTGTCCATATGTGTGTGGATTTATCTCTGGGCTTTCTATTTTGTTCCATTGATCTATATGTCTGTCTTTGTGCCAGTACCATACTGTCTTGATGACTGTGGCTTTGTAGTAGAGCCTGAAGTCAGGCAAGTTGATTCCTCCAGTTCCATTCTTCTTTCTCAAGATTGCTTTGGCTATTCGAGGTTTTTTGTGTTTCCATACAAATCTTGAAATTATTTGTTCTAGTTCTGTGAAAAATGTGGCTGGTAGCTTGACAGGGATTGCATTAAATTTGTAAATTGCTTTGGGTAGTATACTCATTTTCACTATATTGATTCTTCCGATCCATGAACATGGTATATTTCTCCATCTATTAGTGTCCTCTTTGATTTCTTTCATCAGTGTTTTATAGTTTTCTATATATAGGTCTTTAGTTTCTTTAGGTAGATATATTCCTAAGTATTTTATTCTTTTCGTTGCAATGGTGAATGGAATTGTTTCCTTAATTTCTTTTTCTACTTTCTCATTATTCGTGTATAGGAATGCAAGGGATTTCTGTGTGTTGATTTTATATCCTGCAACTTTACTATATTCATTGATTAGGTCTAGTAATTTTCTGGTGGAGTCTTTAGGGTTTTCCATGTAGAGGATCATGTCATCTGCAAACAGTGAGAGTTTTACTTCTTCTTTTCCAATTTGGATTCCTTTTATTTCTTTTTCTGCTCTGATTGCTGTGGCCAAAACTTCCAGAACTATGTTGAATAGTAGCGGTGAAAGTGGACACCCTTGTCTTGTTCCTGACTTTAGGGGGAATGCTTTCAATTTTTCACCATTGAGGATAATGTTTGCTGTGGGTTTGTCATATATTGCTTTTATTATGTTGAGGTATGTTCCTTCTATTCCTGCTTTCTGGAGAGTTTTTATCATAAATGGATGTTGAATTTTGTCAAAGGCTTTCTCTGCATCTATTGAGATAATCATATGGTTTTTATTTTTCAATTTGTTAATGTGGTGAATTACATTGATTGATTTGCGGATATTGAAGAATCCTTGCATCCCTGGGATAAAGCCCACTTGGTCATGGTGTATGATCTTTTTAATGTGTTGTTGGATTCTGATTGCTAGAATTTTGTTGAGGATTTTTGCATCTATGTTCATCAGTGATATTGGCCTGTAGTTTTCCTTTTTTGTGACATCTTTGTCAGGTTTTGGTATTAGGGTGATGGTGGCCTCATAGAATGAGTTTGGAAGTTTACCTTCCTCTGCAATTTTCTGGAAGAGTTTGAGGAGGATAGGTGTTAGCTCTTCTCGAAATTTTTGGTAGAATTCAGCTGTGAAGCCGTCTGGACCTGGGCTTTTGTTTGCTGGAAGATTTCTGATTACCATTTCAATTTCTGTGCTTGTGATGGGTCTGTTAAGATTTTCTATTTCTTCCTGGTTCAGTTTTGGAAAATTGTACTTTTCTAAGAATTTGTCCATTTCTTCCACGTTGTCCATTTTATTGGCATACAACTGCTGATAGTAGTCTCTTATGATCCTTTGTATTTCTGTGTTGTCTGTTGTGATCTCTCCATTTTCATTTCTAATTTTATTGATTTGATTTTTCTCTCTTTGCTTCTTGATGAGTCTGGCTAATGGTTTGTCAATTTTATTTATCCTTTCAAAGAACCAGCTTTTGGCTTTGTTAATTTTTGCTATGGTCTCTTTTGTTTCTTTTGCATTTATTTCTGCCCTAATTTTTAAGATTTCTTTCCTTCTACTAACTCTGGGGTTCTCCAACTCTTCCTTTTCTAGTTGCTTTAGTTGCAGAGTTAGGTTATTCATTTGACTTTTTTCTTGTTTCTTGAGGTATGCCTGTATTGCTATGAACTTTCCTCTTAGCACTGCTTTTATAGTGTCCCACAGGTTTTGGGTTGTTGTGTTTTCATTTTCATTAGTTTCTATGCATATTTTGATTTCTTTTTTGATTTCTTCTGTGATTTGTTGGTTATTCAGAAGTGTGTTGTTCAACCTCCATATGTTGGAATTTTTAATAGTTTTTCTCCTGTAATTGAGATCTAATCTTAATGCATTATGGTCAGAAAAGATGCTTGGAATGATTTCGATTTTTTTGAATTTATCAAGTTTAGATTTATGGCCCAGGATGTGATCTATCCTGGAGAAGGTTCCATGAGCACTTGAAAAAAAAGTGAAATTCATTGTTTTGGGGTGAAATGTCCTATAGATATCAATTAGGTCTAACTGATCTAATGTATCATTTAAAGTTTGCGTTTCTTTGTTAATTTTCTGTTTAGTTGATCTGTCCATAGGTGTGAGTGGGGTATTAAAGTCTCCCACTATTATTGTGTTATTGTTGATTTCCCCTTTCATACTTGTTAGCATTTGTCTTACATATTGCGGGGCTCCTATATTGGGGGCATATATATTTATAATTGTTATATCTTCTTCTTGGATTGTTCCTTTGATCATTATGTAGTGGCCTTCTTTGTCTCTTTTCACAGCCTTTGTTTTAAAGTCTATTTTATCGGATATGAGTATTGCCACTCCTGCTTTCTTTTGGTCTCTATTTGCGTGGTATATCTTTTTCCAGCCCTTCACTTTCAGTCTGTATGTGTCCCTTGTTTTGAGGTGGGTCTCTTGTAAGCAGCATATAGAGGGGTCTTGTTTTTGTATCCATTCGGCCAGTCTCTGTCTTTTGGTTGGGGCGTTCAACCCATTTACGTTTAAGGTAATTATTGATAAGTGTGATCCCGTTACCATTTACTTTATTGTTTTGGGTTCGAGTTTATACACCCTTTTCGTGTTTCCTGTCTAGAGAATATCCTTTAGAATTTGTTGGAGAGCTGGTTTGGTGGTGCTGAATTCTCTCAGCTTTTGCTTGTCTGTAAAGCTTTTGATTTCTCCTTCGTATTTGAATGAGATCCTTGCTGGGTACAGTATTCTGGGCTGTAGGTTATTGTCTTTCATCACTTTAAGTATGTCTTGCCATTCCCTCCTGGCCTGAAGAGTTTCTATTGAAAGATCAGCTGTTATCCTAATAGGAATCCCCCTTGTGTGTTATTTGTTGTTTTTCCCTTGCTGCTTTTAATATTTGTTCTTTGTGTTTGATATTTGTTAATTTGATTAATATGTGTCTTGGGGTGTTTCGCCTTGGGTTTATCCTATTTGGAACTCTCTGTGTTTCTTGTACTTGGGTGATTATTTCCTTCCCCATTTTAGGGAAGTTTTCAACTATTATCTCCTCAAGGATTTTCTCATGATCTTTCTTTCTGTCTTCTTCTTCTGGGACTCCTATAATTCGAATGTTGGAGCGTTTCCTATTGTCCTGGGAGGTCTCTGAGATTGTCCTCATTTCTTTTAATTCGTTGTTCTTGTTTCCTCTCTGATTCATTTATTTCTACCATTCTATCTTCTATTTCACTAATCCTATCTTCTGTCTCCGTTATTCTACTAATTGTTGCCTCCAGAGTGTTTCTGATCTCATTTATTGCATTATTCATTATATTTTGACTCTTTTTTATTTCTTCTAGGTCCTTGTTAAACCTTTCTTGCATCTTCTCAATCCTTGTCTCTAGCCTATTTATCTGTGATTCCATTTTGATTTCAAGATTTTGGATCATTTTCACTATCAATATTCGGAATTCCTTCTCCGGTAGATTCCCTACTTCTTCCACTTTTGTTTGGTTTGGTGGGCAACTCTCCTGTTCCTTTACCTGCTGTGTATTCCTCTGTCTCTTCATCTTGTTATATTGCTGCGTTTGGGGTGGCCTTTTATATTCTGGGAATTTGTGGAGTTCTCCTTATTATGGAGCTTCCTCACTTTGGGTGGGGTTCTATCAGTGGCTTGTTCAAGCGTTTCCTGGTTAGGGAGGCTTTGTTGGAGTTTGGTGGGTGGAGCTGGGTTTCTTCTCTCTGGAGCTGCAATGGAGTGACCCGTAATGGGTTACGAGACATCAAAGGTTTTGGGGATAATTTTGAGCTGCCTGTATATTGAAGCTCAGGGGAGTGTTCCTGTGTTAAAAGAGACTAAGGAAAAATGACAGCAAAATTCAATGTAGGATCCTGGACTGGACTCTGGACCAGAAACAATTCTTTCCTTTGGTATATACGATATTAGCGGGGCAACTGATAAAAATCTATCTGTATACAGGAGAACTGTATCCATGCTTATCAAGGAAATATACATTAAAGTACTTAGA
Organism: Capra hircus; assembly: GCF_001704415.2. Taxonomy (NCBI): domain Eukaryota; kingdom Metazoa; phylum Chordata; class Mammalia; order Artiodactyla; family Bovidae; genus Capra; species Capra hircus. The sequence continues at coordinate 36,609,038 of NC_030820.1, read as the reverse complement.
GTTAAAGCCACTGAAGATACTGAATGCAATTTTCTCTCAAACAATTCAAAAAAAGCAGAAATATGGCATATGTGTATGTGGAGAGAATGCTAAAGCATATGTTATAAATGTGAACATTTCGGGAATCTGATTAAGATACTTTCCCTAATAGTAATACAAGATCAGATCTTTACTACATTCTCCTCATCAGATCATGAAATTTTAGAGCTGGAAGAAAAATATATTCTCACCCAAATTACTCCCAACTTACAGATGAGGACACAGAAGTTAATGACTTGCTCAAGGTGACAACGTTCAAGACAGAGCCAAGATGTTCAAACTACTCTGACTCAGCTCTTTCTACTACTGCCTCTTGTACCTTTACATTGTCATCTACTCCCTAAACATGTGATACCAAATCATCTAGCTCTATCTTCTCATATATTCTAATAAGCTGCTGTGGCAAACTACTTTCAGGCAATCTAAACTTCAATTTTTCAAAAGTATTTATGTGCACAGTCTTTAATAACTAATATCAAAAAATATGTTGCCAGGATACATGTCAGATACTATACGAAATGCTAAAACTACAAAATCAACACACTCTCCTGTGGGTGACACTGCTAGGTCCATTATGACAGGCAACCAAGCCTGTGCTATTGATCACCATAACCCACCTCTTAGGACAGGGCCCCGCTGCTTCCATGTCTGTCAAAATCTTACTTCTCTTTCAAGTGTTACCTTTGGTAGTCATTCAGTTTCCGAAGACTTTGTAGATCTCACCAAGCAAAAATATAACTTCCTTTGCTGCTGTCTCATGGTCCTATGTTAACACTGAATACGTTACGATTATCTGTATACACATGCCTGTGCTGTGGGATGTCTTTTGTTTGGCAGCATACAAAGACTTCGGAAACTGAATAACTACCAAAGGTAACACTGAAAGACAAGTAAGATTTTGACAGACACAGAAGCAGTGGGGTAGTGAGAGGATGGGTAGGGGGAGTTAGATAAAACAGCCTGAATGCAAGAAAGTATTTGGCATTTCTACTAAATGTTTAAACATGGGTTTACCTATTGTTGCTACAAGTTCTGGATCAAAAGTATCATCTGTGAACCTCAAGAGCAGACTAAAAGAGATGTCAAAAAGGCAGATTAGTAATTTTGACTTTTCTTTCTAAACAGTTGGTAAATCTTCCTAATGTTGTATTTTGTCACAAGTTAGATACAACTTAAGAAGAGCTAATGTAGTCAGCTTCTAGAAATATGGCCTCATTGCAGGTATATTCAGAGGAGTGAAGTTATTGGAAAGGCAATTAAAGAATCCCCAAAGGAAAGTAGTTTACTAGCAAATATATTTCCCATGCTCCATTTCCCAAGTGTGAAAAGCATTTTTTTTTTTAAATATAACTGTACTGGTATGCCCTTTTGAGAAAATGACATTAGCAAACATGTAATGCTTTAACTGACATGGACAAAAAGGGGAAAGGAAGTCTCTTGGAATGCAACAAATTAATTTTTTAAGAAATCTAATGTGTCATCCACTCCAAATTCAGGTAAAAACAGAAAGGTGTGAAGTTGAGCATTTTGAAACAAGTAATCTGACTATTACTGAAGTGCAAAGAAGAGATACAATAAAAAGTGAAGGCTGAAGGTCACATGCTGGCCAGAGTAGGTTTCCTCTGGCAACGCTAGGTAAGGTGCATGAAATCTAGTCAGCAATATGCAGCTGCCGAAGGCTGCCAAAGAAAGGAATGGCAGGAACTGCTCTGTATATTGAAAAGTTAACGCCAGCCAAAAAGAAAAAGCTATGAAAATCAACAGAAGACAACTACCATGATTATAATACGGGATAATGAAGAACTATACCTAAGAAATGGTAAAGAAAGGAAGGAAAGCATGAAATGAAAGGAAAGGATAATCACAAAGTATTTCAAGATTTTGTCTTCCAGAATTATTTTATTTAATATAAGGCATAAATGTCAGTTATTAGAAGCTCTTCAAAAAAGTTTTCATTAAAGCTCTTTAGATTTATGGAATTAATAAATCTCCCCTCACATTATCTCCTAAGTAGGATGAACCATTCTATTGACCTACTTGCTTTGATAAAATCAAGGCAATAACTATCTCATGTCTGAATTGCAGGGGACAAAAAAAATGTATGACTATTTCTATAGACTGTAATTATTGCTGCTAAAGATATTTTTTGTCCACAGGGCATATTGCGAAACATAATGGCCTCTTGGTACTTTCCAAACCCAGTGTCATTAATTCTATTGAAGTCTAACTTTCCCTTTCCCGGTTTTGCTTTCTGGTGATCATAAAACCAGCACGACAAAAGCAAAGTAAAACAAAAGAATCAAATTGGAGATTTTTCTGCTTAGCATTGAACTATAACTAATTTTATTTAATTCCAACGTGAATTAGGTGACAGCACTAATAAGAATCTTAAAAGAGTACTCATAAAAATTTTCTTCTCTCCCCAACATTAAGCTTCAAATTAGGGAAGCCCCAAAATTTCAATTACTGTTAATTTAAGAATAGAAAAGTTGTATATTTATACTCAAGTCACCAAAGACAATATTACAAAAATGTTGACCCTTATTGAGCAGTAGTAGTAATGATATCATAACAATAACATAAATGATAGCAACAGTATGGGCTATTATTATTGAACTTTGAAAACAAGCCAGATAATGAGCCAGAGGGTTTTCTTACATAATTACTAATCCTTAAAACATCACTTGTCATTAACGGTATTTCGTCAGGAAAGGCAAGAATGTAAAACAACAAATTTTAATACAAGCACTGAGGATAAGGCAGGAGATTTTAGCTATGGGTACATTGTCAGATCAAAATGTATTCTAAGTTCTACGTGTGCATTTATCTAGGTAGGGAGTCTAAACTTCTCTATTAGATTTTGAAAGGAATTCACAACCCAAAAATGATTCAGCAATACTGTTCTAAAGGACGTATGGTTAAGCCTTTGTTTTCAATGTTTAAGGAGCAAAGTACTGAGCTGTAGATGGAAGGAGTAACTCCTGCCGTTCCACTTGGAAGAGACCAAATTTATAATTAATCAGTGCAATTATAACTAATGTGCATTTCTCAGTTTACAAATGAAACTGGTCAAAAAGAACAGGGATGTAAGAGGCACAGAAGGGACAGCAAATTAAATAATAGCAGGTGTCTATAATCCCTTCCAGTTCTGAAACACCATGCTGCCTCTTTACTTCACCACAGTTAGCCACAGTTTCAAAGAATATTACACATTCAACACAAGATAAGTTTGAGAGATTTCTACTCCAACCTCACTTTTCAAACAAAGGGATGAAAGCCTACAGTGTCTGAGTGTCACACACAAGGTCACACAAATGGCAGCACCAGTTTCATCATTCTGATCTCCTGGCTGCTCTCACACATGTTCATTAACTCCGAGTATAAAATAAACTGGAAAAATAACCCACTAGTTTGAGTGATTTAAGATCTCCTTTGTTGTGCAATGATTTCTCAACAACACACGTTGATACCTCACTTTCATTAACTCTAGATTTACAGAGAAATAGAAACTATTGGTTAGAACAATCCTGTGAGATTATATCCCTGTCAAATGTTTTTGTACTAACTCACCTTGAAAAGCATGCTACATGCCAAATCGCTTCAGTCATGTCCAACTCTTTTGCAACACATGGGCTGTAGCCCACCAGGCTCCTCTGTCCATGGAATTCTTCAGGCAAGAATACTAGAGCGGGTTGCCATTTCCTCCTCCAGGGGATCTTCCCAACCAAGGGATTAAACCCAAGTCTCTTGCATGTCCTGTATTGGCAGGCAGATTCTTTACCACTGTGCCACCTAGGAAGCCCATTTAAATCGATAAATGTCTCTGAAATTTTCTATTTTCTTTTCCTTTAAAGGTTTTGTATATTCTTAGTCTGATTTATTCATGCATAATTGACTTGTTTGATGCTATTATAAGTCATAATTTTAAGAATTTGCTACTTTACAGAAATACAGTTGGAGTTTGTGTACTGATTTTATGTAGAGCTACCTTACTAAACTCTCTTACTGACTCTAATATTGTATTTCTGAATTACATTGTTTCATCTACAAACACAACCATCATATGTGAATTATGCCAGTTTTATTTCTTCCTTTCCAGTCATCAAACTTTTGTGCCTTTCTCTGGCTTTAATCCTCTGCCTAGGAACACTACTAAAATGCTGAACTGAAAAAGTAGTAATGAACATTCTTGTCTTTTCTTGAACTCAAAGGGCAACTTCCAGTGACTCATCATTATATCTGAGGTTTATGGAAGGTTTTTCGGTTGTCTACAAATAATTTTCCTTCTATTCACAATTGCTGGGAATTTTTATTCATAAATGGAAATGAATTTTATCAGATACATTTTTCTGGATATGTTGAGGTGATTATAGGATTTATTTCATTGTTAATTAATTCCATTTATTGATTTTCTAATGTTAAATCTGCATCTTTGGGCTTCCCTGGTGGCTCAGTGGGAAAGAAACTGTTTGCCAATGCAGAAGGCATGGGTTTGATCCCTAGTCTGGGAAGATTCCACATACTGTGGAGCAACTAAGCCCATGTGCCACAACTATTGAGCCTGTGCTCTAGAGCCCAGGAAATACAAATACTAAGCCCCGAGCCACAGCTACTGAAACCCATGCATCCTAGAGTCCATGCTCTGCAGCAAGAGAAGCCACTGCAATGAGAAGCCCGTGCTCTGCAAGAAGAGTAGCCCCTGCTCGCCGCAACCAGAGAAAGCCTGCATGCAGCAATGAAGACCTAGCACAGCCAAAAACAAATACAAAAATAATTCTAAGACACATCTTCATCTTTTACATAAACCATTCTTGGTGATGATGGATGATCCTTTTTACATGTATGTTACTCACCTAGACTTGCATGTGAGTGTCCTTTCCTATATTGCCCATATCAGACTTTAGTATCAAAGTTAAGCTACTCTCAGAAAGGAAGTCTTCCCTCTTCTTACTCCTATTATCTGGAAGAGTTTGTGCAGTATTTCCTTGAAGGCAACTTCAGTTGTATCCCATTATATTAATGCATCACATGGGTTGTCATGACAGCTTGAAATCCCAAGGAGCCTTATTCATAGATCAAGTCTTCACAGTCCTGTCGACTCTATCCCATGGGCTTTCGCTGAATACACACTGGTGCTGAGCCAAGGCCTGGGAGCAGGCAGGGAGAGCTGAGAGAAACTTCTAAAGGTTTCATTCAGTGCAAGGCATTGGCTGCCAGCTTCCTATGGCTAAGGGATGTCAGAGTATTGACACCAGTCCCTCACCGAGAGCACTGCATAGGCTTCCAAAGCCTGAGGGTAGGCTGCAGAGAGACCTCCTGAGGCCCTGATTGGGAATCATAGATGAAAAGCAAAGAGTACTTTGCATGGGCCCCAAAAGCTAGCAGCTAGCTTATAGAGCAGAGAGGGATCTCCCGTGATTTAACAAGCTGGGTAACTTGGCTACAGAACAAGAGAACTGTAGAATCCCATGCCCTGCTGAAGGGAAAGTGCTAGTTATTCTCTCTAAACAGCTGAAGCTAGTAACCTGAATCTAGCAAACCTGAAACAAAGTTCATACTCAGCTCAACTACAGATTAGACAGTAGCGCAGATGGTAAAGAATCTGCCTGCAATGCAGGAGACCTGGGTTCAATCCCTGAGTCGGGAAGATACCCTGGAGAAGGGAATGGCAACCCACTCAAGTATTCTTGCCTGGAGAATCCCTTGGATAGAAGAGCCTGGCAGCTTATAGTCCATGGGGTCACAAAGAGTCAGACACTCCTGAGTGACTAACTCACACACAGGTTAGAGAAATTCAGGCTCCCAACCTTAGAGTCATGTTGAATAATTGAAATGCACTTTTCGGGAACAAATATTATTAACTTCCCTCTTCATTTATCTTTTATGTACAATGTCTAGTCTAATATCAAAAGTTAAGACACATTCAAAGAAATAAGAAAATATGAGCTAGGGTTGAAAAAAGAAACAGTCAATAAAAGCAAACCCTGAGATGGCCTAGATGTTGGGCTTATCAGACAGGAACTTTACATAACTATAATAAATAATAAATGTTAAGGGCTCTAGTGGGTAGAAAATGGACATTGCACAAGTAGATGGGCAAAATCCACAGAGAACTGGAGGTTTTAGAAATATTAAAATATATATAACAGATATGAGGCTCATTCAATGAACTTAGCTGACTGGACACAGCAGAGAAATAAAATGTTAATGAAACCTATAGACAAGTCAATTGAAATGATTCAAAATTAAATAAAGGGAGGGAAGGAGATTTAAAAGCCATGGAATCTGAGTTCTGCAAAGCAATAGCAACAGTAGTCGAACACTCTACATGTAAATCAAATCCAAAGAGAGGACAGTGGAGCACAGGAAAAATTTGAAGAAATAATGGTTGAGAAATCTCTTCAGTTGATTAGTGATACCAACCCACAAAGTCAAGAATCTCAGTGGACTCCAAGCAAGATAAACACAAAGAAAACAGCTGGGGTGGGACTGTTGGACAGTCATGTCCAACTCTTTGTGGCTTCATGGACTGTAGCCCACCAGGGTCCTCTGTCCTTGGAGGTTTCCAGGCAAGAATACTGGAGCAGGTTGCCATTTCCTACTCCAGGGGATCTTCCTGACCCAGGGATTGAACCTGAATCCCTTGCATCTCCTGCAGGTAGATTCTTTACTGCTGATGCCACCTGGGAAACCCTGACATATGAGAGTCAAACTGTGCTAAAAAGCAAAGACCAAGAACAGATCTTAAGAGCACCCAGATAGTGAAAAATCTTTACTTTCAGGGAAACAATGGTAAGAATGAAGGCTAATTCTATCAGAAATCATGAAGACCAGAAAACACTAGAACAATATCTTCAGTCCTAAAAGGACAATTAAGGGGTAAAAAGCTGTCAAGCTAAACTATTATATCCTTTGAAAACCTCCTTTAAAAATGAAGGTAAAGACATTACAGAGTACCACTGGGAGAACTCTTTGCCGACAGACAGCAACTGAAATAAAATAAAAAAAGTAACAGGTTTTGGGTTGAAGGGAAATGATACCAAGCAGAAACAAGACTCTTAAGACAAAATGAAGGGATCAAAAGGATAATAAATATGTAGCTTTAGACTTGCTTGGCATAAAAACTTGGATTTAAAACCCAAGTCATGGTTACCAGTCCTTTGCCCTAAGGGAACCAGAGCCCTTTCTTCTCAGAGTGCAGGCTCTCCAGCTGCAACAAAGAGTTGGCCCCTGTCTCCAGCTCTCTGGTGACCTTGGGAAGGTGGCACAGTGGTAAAGAATCTGCCAGAAGCAGGAAACGTGGGTTCAATTCCTGGGTTAGGAAGATCCTCTGGAATCGAAAATGGCTACCTACTCCAGTATCCTTGCCTGGAAAATTCCATGGACAGAGGAGCCTGGCTGGCTACATTCCATGGGGGTCACAAAGAATCAGGGCTGTGTCAACTGAGCACAGCCACTGCAGATGTTATCCTTGGGGCTCTTTCTTTCTTTCTTCTTGACTGTATTCTTTTAAAAATCATTTTATATTGAAACAGATTACTACCTGCCTGCACTGTGGCAGAAGTTTTACCTCTGGGTAGATATAGAAAGAAAACAGTGGTTGGTGGGGCTGGGAGTGGGTCAGTGGGAAAGCTCTGTCCAGCTCACAACAGAGGTCATATGGAGAAGTCAATGGCTGAATGCTTCTTTGGTGTTTTAGTCCAAGAGAGTTCCTTGTTCTGGGCAGGCAGATGAGGTGAATCGATGCCTTTTGCTTTATTGCTGTTAGCCCTGCTGCTTCAGTTTAGAATTCACAGCACACAAAGCCCTAGAGTGTGTCTCTCAGCCCATCGCCAGGGACACAACAGTGCACTTGTCTTTCAATGCTGCAAACAGGATTTTCTTTCCCCCAGAGTTTCCAGCACTGTTTCCAGTTGTTGGCCTTTTGTGTATCTTCTCAGGTATTTTAACCAAAAGTTAGAGAGGTTACATCAGGTAAGTCTAGTTTTTTGGATAACTTCTTATTACTTAAATTCATATATATAAGAAAGTTGAGAGAATTTTACAGGAAATATCCATACAACTTCTACCTAGATTCAAAAGTACTGATTTTGCTTATTAATGACAAATTTTAATCTTGAAATGCACAAAAAATAGTTTAATTTAAGCAGATTGTTATTATATACATTCCTAGGACTTATGAGCATTAAATATGCTTTATAATGTTAATAATAAAAATATTTAACCAAAGAAAAACTGGAATATAAATAATTTTCTATAAATGATATGTCAGCATTACATTAATAAATGGAGAACTGAAGCAATCATTTCAACAATTCATGTTTTATAAAGTTTTAATGAGACTTACTTGGATAATTTTTTACAATGATCCACCTCATTCTATAGATTAAAATTGGTTGAATGATGGGAAAGGAGAAATAAATGACCTTGATGTTGATTTGGGCCTATGTTGTCTTAAGTAAAAATTTACCTTAACTATAAATCAATTTGGGCTTTCCTGGTGGCTCAGACAGTAAAGAATCCTCTTGCAGTGTGGAAGACCTGGGTTCAGTCCTTGGATTGGCACTATCTCTTGGAGGAGGGCATGGCAACCCACTCCAGTATTCTTGCCTGGAGAATCCCCATGGATAGCGGAGTCTGATGGGCTACAGTCCATGGGATCACAAACGGTTGGACATGACTGAGAGACTAAGTACAGCACATAAATAAATTTAGAGCTCAAGACATCTCCTTTTATACCTAATTTCTTTTAAAGGATATTATTTATATTATTATATTATATTATACAGTGATACGGGCTTCCCTGATGACTCAGATGGTAAAGAGTCAGCCTGTAATAGTTTCTCACCAGAGGATGAGAAGAAGAATGAGAAGATTCTTCTTGGCTTTGTAATTCATCACCCTCCAACATGCTCACAATATGGGAGAAACTAACATCAGCCATTGGGCTGACTTCTTGAGAAGCTGAAGGATTATGGCCTCAAAGTCCTTTACAAGGAGCACTTCAACTCCAACTTCCTTTAAAGGGCTATGTTTTTATACCAAACCTTAGTTGTAACATGCCTCCACTTTACACTTTTCTTCTCACAATATAGCATTTTAAACAGCCCAGCCAAGGGACCCTAAAGCAGTCTTAGGTCTTATGTAACAATTCCCTGCATATTATTATTATTTTTTAAATTGCTTTTCCCTGGCACACATTACAAAGTTTTCCTGCAGATCAAAACCAAAGGCTTGGACCAAGCCCATGTTTGTTTCAACTTGAATCACCACCCACCTGGGTCTGAGTCAGGCTGGCAGTCCAAAGAGAAAATACTGCCTAAGTGTATTACAGCCTCTGGATCTGTCCCCATGCTCAGGAGCACAGAAGCAGATCAACTGGGAGAGGCCACAAGGCAACTTTGCCTGGAGATGAATTCTGGGAGGCAGCAGTGTTGAGAGTAGCCCAGCCATTTGGCAGGGAGTAAATAGCAATGACTTCTGAGTGGAACCATTTGAGAAAGAGCAAGGTTGCTCATGATTCCTAAGTAAGGGCTTGCTGAAGCATTGTTTTAAGCTAGAAATGCTTTCAAGGCAAGCCTTTTCCTCTTGGAGAAGTTTAACACCTGAAGACCAGCCACCTTTGGTTATTATAAAACTTCAAAATATATATAACATTTTTTAAAAAAAGGCTCACATTCAAGAATTCACTTAAAATAAAAAGTAACTAGAATTGATCTGTTCTTTGCTTCTTAGAGGTCCTTTTTTATTCTAGATTTTACATATTCTAAAAGTAGAATCCTTTTCCAATATAACTTTCAGGAAAAAGAAAGGTGGTTTTGATTCACTAATTGTGGCTCTCTCCTTTTTCCCATAGACCAGATTCTGCCAGGTGAGTAAACTGACAGTTGGCTGAGTCCAGCTGTCAAATATCTTTAACTCTCTAAGCCTCTAAGACATTGCTCATCAAGGACAGGCATTCATTCCTCTCCGTCAAAGAGTCTAGCAACATGCTGGGTCTCCTGAGAAGCTGGTGAGGAGGAGGTATTCTATGCCTTATTTGGGGTTAGCCAAGAACCTGAAAGCCTGGGAGACCATACCGGCTGCTCTAGGAGGTTTTGTGGCTGTGACTGGAGAACATCATTTCCAGCTGCCCCACTGAGTGGCTGGATAGATTGGGACATGTTACTTCATCTCTAAGGCCTATTTCCTCATCTGTAAATTGGGCTGATGGTAACAACCACATCAATGCACTGCTTTGTGTTTTATAATTTACTTTTATTTTGGGCTGTGCTGGGTCTCCATTGCTATGCAGGCTTTCCTTTAGTTGCAATGAGTAGGGGCTACTCTTTAGCTGCAGTGCTTAGGCTTTTCATTGCAGTGGCTTCTCTCAAGGAGCGCAGGCTCCATAAGAGCCTGGGGAGGGTGGGCGGTAGCAGTTGCGGCTCCCGGTTCTAGAGCACAGGCTCGATGGTTGTGGTGCATGGGTTTAGGTGCTCCTCCTCATGTGGGATCTTCCTGGACCAGAGATGGAACCCGTGTCTCCTGCAATGGCAGGCAGATTCTTTACCACTGAGCCACCAGGGAAGCCCCAGTGAGCTGTTTTTCAGATTAATTAAAATAGAAAGAGCACAAAGTAAATATTAAACCTATGTCAGCCATTACTATCAGACGTCTGAATGTGTGTTTGATGCATGTAACTGTACTACGACCAAACGTCATTTGTGCCAGTAGAACTGCATTGTCAGCTCTAGTCAGATAGATCTAGTCAGATATAAACTTCTTTCATGATTGTGAAAAGATCACCAAGAGGAAACAGTGAACCGACTGCTGAGGCCGGGGGAGAGCTGGAATCTCTAGGGCATTTGCCCCCACCCTCCCTTGCAGCTCTGGCCACCAGTGAGAGTTACCTTGTTTGGACCAAGAGAAAGCACTCCTGGGAGCCTCTTAGAGCCGAGGTCCCCAGCCTCTGGGATTTAATGCCTGATGATCTCAAGTGAAGCTGATATAATAATAATAGAAAGAAAGTGCACAATAAATGTAGTGCACTTGAATCATCCCGAAACCATCCACCCCTCCATCCACAGAAAAACTCTCTTCTATAAAAGTGATCCCTGTTGCCCAAAAGGCTGGGGACCATTGCTCTATGGAGCAGGCTGTCTGTGTGTGTGCACACATGTGTGTGTTTAAAGTTCTTCAACAAATACACTAAGTTCTGCTTTGGGGATACATCATGGATCCACAAAAAAAAAACCCCTGTAGAGAGAAAGCTTATGCAAAAAACATTGAGACCTCACTAATGCTTGAGTACTTTTGCTGCCTGTATTTACAGACAGACCCTTGAAAGGACCCAAAAAGGTGGCCCAAATAGTCACTACGTGACAGTGCTTTTAATTTCACTAGTGTCCACATGGCTACAGTTTAGTTTCAGATAAATTCACATTAAATAAAATTACAAAATGCAATTTTTCTCCCCAAGGGATGATTTTATTGCTTTAGCATCCATTTTGCTAAGTATATTTTCAAAGTAGAGGTGTGTATACCTGGTAACAGAAAATAAAATGAATAGATATTAGGAAATGGGCATCACTCTGGGAGTTGGTGATGGACAGGGAGGCCTGGCATGCTGCGATTCATGGGGTCACAAAGAGTTGGACATGACTGAGTGACTGAACTGAGCTGAACTGAACTGAAAGATATTTAGATTCTTTCATATCGTCTACTTTCTAAGTGAAATGTAATTAGTTTTTGCTTCTATTGCCAGAGAAACACAGGAGGACTCTTTCTTTCATTCCCATTTGAAAACAAAAAATCTGACTTCTTTTTCTGTGCCCAATAGCAGACAGTTGTTTAACCTGTCCCTTGTTAATGAATATGTCTATTAAAGGAAACAGTTTAATCCCATTTCACAGGTGAAGACTAGAAAGAAGTACAGGGAAATGAAGTAATTCACCTAATCTCATGCATGTAGAAAGTGGAAAAGGTAGAATTCTGATTCAAAGCCTATCTCCTTTACTAATTCCATTGTCTTCCTGCCAACAAATGGAACTATAGTAATAGTTATCTACTATATTAAGTAAGGTGTCAGCGGCTTCCCTGGTAAAGAATCTGCCTCAAATGCAGGAGACCTGGGTGGGGAAGATCTCCTGCAGAAGGGAATGGCTCCACACTCCAGTATCCTTGCCTGGAGAATCCCATGGAGAGAAGATCCTGCTGGGCTATAGTCCATGGGGTCATAGAGTTGGACATGACTAAGCAACTCACATTTCATTTCACTTTTTTGAGGAAGGTTACAGAGTGTACACACTGCGGGTTTAGCAGTGTTTATAATATGCTATTTCCTCAACTTAGGTCATGGATTCACAGGGATTTATTTTTATGTTTCCTAATTTACATCAATGTCACTTATGAACTTTTATATGTATCATCTACTACACAATTAAAAATTGTAATTGCATAATTCCTGTTAAAAATCCCAGTACTGGTATAAATATGTGTGGGTAAAGTTTAAAGACTAATTTGCTTTAAAATTTCTGACTTATTCCTACATGTCTGGGGAAAGGAGAGATTGGAATGGTGACTTAGGAAAATGTGGAGAGTAAATTTCGAGTCTGGTCACACACTGACCCATAAGACAACTGTTCCTCCAGAATCCACTTTTCTTGGAACTACTCTTTCTCCAGTAATTCATGGTTTTGGTGGAAGATGAATGATCCTACTTCCTGGATACCACTGATTGGAGCCAAGAGCGCTTCCTGGAGACAAGATGCTGTAACTCCAGTAATTCATCTCCTGGCCTGAGTTGACCTGTCTGTAAGCAGGTATGTGATTGAGGCTAAGCCAGTCAGTGTCCTTTATCTAGAATTTTATGACCAGAATTGGAATACTCAAACTCAGATATGATAGTGTATTTTTGGAGAAAAATTCGTTTGTATTCAGAAAGAAGGAATGCAAGGCAGACCAAAAAAAAAAGAAAAGGACAAGCCACTGGGAATCTTGATGGCATTCAAAGCTTGGTTCCAGAAGTTTCCAAGGCCCACCTACACCCAAGACCTTCCAAACATAAGTTATTTTGTAAGAGTCTACAGTGTACATTTAATAAAGTACCTTTTTTAAGGTACTTTTTCAAAAGTTTGTTTTTTTTTAACCTAACAGAGTTCTAATTTCTTTATGTTAATTAACCAGCAGGTGGTACTACAAAGGTATAAGAAGACAGTTATCCAGATAATAAGGACTTTCTCTGCTAGTCACTGAGAATTCAACAGGTTATAGACTCACAACAGCAATTTCTACTGAACAGCCAAAAGAAAATTACAAATAGCAAACCAAGAAGTGTACGTGTGTGTGTATGTGCATCTGACTTGACTCTGTGATCCCATGGTCTGTAGTCCACCAGGCTCCTCTGTCCATGGGATTCTCCAGGCAAGAATACTGGTGTGGGTTGCCATTTCCTCCTGCAGGGGATCTTCCCATCTCAGGGATTGAACTCTGGCATCTGCTGGATCTTCAGGCAGATTCTTTACCACTCAGCCACCTGGAAAGCTATTAGTCATATCAAAAAATAGACAAAAGAAAAATCACCAGAGTTTCAGAATTTCTTTTGCAAAAAAGAGGATTAAAAAAAATCAAGAGGCAAAGTAGAAATAACAGCTTCCAATCAACATGGAAAAACCATTTAAATTCTGTGCAAATGCATCAGTTTGCTGTAAAACAAAAGGTGTGGACCAGATGACTGCCTGTCTTCTTACTAGCTCTAAAATTCTTTAGCTCTGACATTAAAAACATCAATGGTAATTTATAACATTTTTTAAATCCTCAAACTATGACAAAGATTAAAAATGGAGACCTTAGCTAATTTAGTACCAATGATAGAATTGGACCAACTGGTTCAGAATCTGCTTTATCAGCTAGTTATCAAGTTTGCATTGATGAAAAATTGTCACTAGCTCTCAGAGGTGATTTGTGAAGTATCAGATATAGCCCAGGCTCTGTGGATGCTAAAAATACATAGAAATGTTGTATAAGGACAAAAGAATACAAAATCCAATCTCTATCATCTTATTTCTTATGGTTTTTAATTTGAAATTACTACTCAAGATACAGCTCATATTTATTTTCCTTTTAAAGTCTATCTAGTTTATTTTTCCTTTCACACCAGTGGTCCACTTTATGATGAATATTTTCTCTATTGTGATTTAGTACAATAAGTATATACAGAGTAATGATTACAAAATATTTTTGACAAGTATGGAAAATAGTAGTTAATGTTTTCCATCTGCTTGCTGTATGCTATGTCATGAAAAGAACCACTGATCCTATAGAATCAGGAAATACCTATGCAAGTACATGACAGAAATACAAATACTTAATGAATTAATTTTAATCACTTACACATGTTTGTAAATGTTACCACATGTTGTTTAAATCACCCATTATCAAAACTAGTGCCCAAATGCTATCACTTCCCAGAGCTTCACTCTGGAAAGTTTTAAACGTTATATTTTAAATTTATTTGTGGAAAATGAGCTATCATTCCTTTCTAGACATCTGATTTCTAAAGCTGAAGTTCAAGTTCTGAAATCTTCCTTCTAAGAGCTTTCATGGAACTGTCACAAAGGATTTTGTTTGATAGACTTAAATTCTCCCAAAAAAGTCAAAACCAAGAACTCTATCTAACGATCTCAAATTCAAACTACAGACTGCAAAGGGGAGTACAAAATATGTCACAATTTCAATCTGCAGGCTTGGAAGGCACTGCAGACAGTCCATGTTCTTAGGAAGTCAGGTAATGCTAGTGGTGAAGAATCATCCCGTCAATGCAGGAGACGCAATAGATGCAAGTTTGATCCCTGGGTCAGAGAGATTCCCCTGGAGAAAGAAATGACAACCCTCTCCAGTATTCTTGCCTGGGAAGTGCCATGGACAGAGGAGCATGGTGGGCTATTCTCTTTCACCTTCATCAAGAGGCCCTAGTTTTCCCTCATTTTCTGCCATTAGAGTGGTATCATTTTCTACATTCACCTTTATGGCAGAATGTGAAGCAGAACTAAAGAGCCTCTTGATGAAAGTGAAGGAGGAGAGTGGAAAAGCTAGCTTAAAACTCATCACTCAAAAAACTAACATCATGGCTTCCCGTCCCATCACTTCATGGCAAATAAATAGCAAAACAATGGAAACAGTGAGAGACTTTATTTTCTTGGGCTCCAAAAATCACTGCAGATGGTGAACGCAGCCATGAAATTAAAAGAC